>NW_024581129.1:1170330-1208299 GCF_017639235.1 Corvus kubaryi
CGCTGCCCCAGCCCGCCCCCGGCCCCGCTCAGCGCATCCCCGAGGGGGCCCGCACCCGGGGCGCTGCCCCAGCCCGCCCCCGGCCCCGCTCAGCGCATCCCCGAGGGGGCCCGCACCCGGGGCGCTGCCCCAGCCCGCCCCCGGCCCCGCTCAGCGCATCCCCGAGGGGCCGGGGCTCCGTGCGCTGCCCGCAGCCCGGCTCGGGCGGACGCTGCTCGCCCAGAGCTGCTGTCACCCCCCGGGGCCGCAGGCCAGCACGGACATCATCCCTGCTCGCCCCGCCAGGTGCATCCCGAGGGGGTTCAGTGTCCCCATCCCGCAGCGCCCCTCGGGTGCGGGCGGAGGAGGCCGGGGCAGCCCCTCAGGCCGGGGGTGACAGCCGGGACCCCGCTGCGGGCAGGGCCCGGGCAGGGCGGCGGCGAAGGGCGAGGGCCGTGCTGGCTCCGGGGAGCGGCGGCCGCGGCAGGGAGGGCACCTGGGGAGGGAGGCAGGGGAGAGGCTCCGGAGCTGCAGGGCAGTGGGGGCAGTGGGGTTTGACACGTCCGAGCCCCTTGAGTGGTGCTTTTTTTTTGGTTTGGTTTGGTTTCGGGGGGGTGGGGTTTGTTGGGTTTTTCCCTGTGTTTGGTTTGGGGTTTTTTTCCCAGAGCAAGGCAATGCTCTGACACACTTCAACAGCCTGGAGCAGGGAACCCCCAGCTGTGCCCGGGGCTCCCAGGCTGCTTCAGGAATTCACTCCGTGCCCATCTGCCAGGTCCGTGCTGGGTCCACGCTGTCACGTAACAGCAGAAAACCTGACATGATACAGCACTCTGTACCAATCCAGCACGTCTCCTTCCTGTGGTCAGCATTTTGTTAGACATTAACTTCAGATTTTTAAAAATACTGTATAAAGTCCTCTTATATCTGTTGCACTCGTAAGGGAAATAGTACAGGCACAAATACTATAGAATTTTGTGGTCCTGCTCCATTTCCAATTTATGCCTTAAATCAGGGCTGAAGGAACTGCTTAGGATCACTCTCAATGTTGTTCCCTTTTTATTCTTAGCTACAGATTAAAATTTTCAGCATTTTCAACCCATTTTTAGAGATTCAAGTATAAACAATTTGGGGTGACACCAAGCTTTCAGTACAGTAAAACATCCAGACTTACTCCAGAGACAGTAACTCATTCAATCAACTTTTCTATATTAAGTTTTCTTTGTATTAAATAAAGCCTTCTAAGAACATCCCCCTGCCCCCTCCCATACATTGATCTGAAATTATTAGGCTCAAGGAAAAGCTGACTGCTACAAAAGACCACTAAAAATGAAGGAGCTGGGATTATTAGAAGTCAAGGCATGCCTCCTCCCTTCTTTCCTGTGTGCCATCCTGAGATAAAGCCAGCGTTATAAACAACTTTCAGCAAACTATGGAACAAAAATCTTTGAGCATATTAATCTACTCCCAAAGCACAAATACTCATGTTAAAGAGGGAGCAGAGATCCTGAATAATTTTTATCCTGATTTCTAACAGCCAGACTCATGGCAGCAGCATCCCCCCCAGCACAGCTGAGCCCCCCGTGCTGCCCCTGAGCCCCAGCCCTGAGCCTGGCACAGCAGCTGGGCACCAGCTTTGCTCCCAGCACTGGGACAGCACAAGCACGTCGTGCACGCAGTGCCAGCTGGAGCTGCAGCTGCACTGTGGGTTACCTTCCAACTCCACCAAACATGAGATGTGCTTCACCTGCTGGGTGCAGCCCCAGGAGCACGGCCACAGCCCATCCCTCCTGCTCCTCTCCCTCCCACGCTGTGTTCTGTTCGCTCTGCAGGCCAGCAGCTCCCCAGTATGCTTCTGTTCTGCTCTCACTGACCTTTCCTCTGGGCTCCATCACCAGTTTTTGGCATCCTGTGAACACAACTGTTCCTCCCTGTGGAACAGACACCTCATGACTTCAAGGACAGACTCAGGCAAGAGTGCCTTCTGTTCACATTTTGTCCCCAGTGTCGAGCAAAGCATGTGGCTGGGCTCAGGCCAGCTCTCACGGATGTCCTGAGCTCATTCTGCTGTCCACAGGCCCCACATGGAAGAATATTAATGTCAACCACAGAAATTGCTGAAACCACAGCCCCTTGCCTGAGCCTTCTTGAGTTACGGGAAGAGTTCAGCCTCCTACAGCACGTGTTTGCCCAGGACTCCCTGTGACTTTTTGATGAGACAAACCAGGAGGAAGCCCGAGAAGAGAGATTTGCCATCGACTTTGCTGCAGGACAGAGAGGAAATTGCACCTTGCAGAGAGGCAGGTTAGAATCGATAGCCAGCACACCCCAGTATGCTGGGAAAGAGAACGCCCAGCCCTGCAGGCACCACTGCCCTGCTGCTGTGTGCTGCTCACACAGAGCAGCTGTGCTGGAGAGCAGCAGGGAGCCAGGTGCCATGGGCAAAGTGCTGAAGGGATGCTGACACCGGAGCTACAACACACACCTTCCCTGGAGCAGGAGCACCTGGACAGCAGCAGGGATTATTGACCCACACACTGACACCTGCCAAAACAAGCACTAAGCTTTTCTGGTTTGTGTTTTTTTGGTGTGGTTGGGTTTTCTGTTTTGTTTTGCTTTTTAAGACTCACCTGTCCCTAACTGTAGCAGCTAAATAACAAATGGGTGAAATAGGCATATGTATTTTTTTCTTCCTTTTTAAAAATCAAAATATTAAAAGCAGAGGAGGTAGTGGGGTTTCCTTTTGGGCTTTATTTAATAAAAAGAGGAGGAAGATGAGTGCTGCCCATCCTGCCACATGCCAGCTCTGGAGTTTCACAGGTCCAACCCACAGGGTGCTGGGTGGGCTTGGGCTGGGAACCACCATGGCCAGACCAAGGCATCCAGCTCGCTCTCCAGACCAACCTCCAGCAGCAGGTGCCCAGTTTCTCTCAAACTGCTCCCAGTTCACCTGCAGTGAGTAACAATGGGGTAACTGCCAACACTTTGGCTTTTTTTCTGCCATAAGCATAACTGAAGGAGCTCAACACAAAGGTGAATTCAACAAGTATCACCCCAATCTCTGTGGCACAATTAAATAGAATTTTATTTTCAATAAATATACAATCTGCATCATACCAGACAACACACTGTGGAAAAATAAAATGTGCAGAAGCAACCAACAGGACCGCTTGACTGTAGCTAAGTTCACTTGGTGACCTGAAGAACTACCTGGGTAAACACACACAACACAGAAAGAGCCACTGCAGTCTGTGAGAGAATTAAAATTGTGTTTTCTGGGTCTTCTTAACCGCCAAAGTCCCTGGAGCAGGTTTCTTTTGCACAGCACAGGTTTGAAAGGACACGAGCTGGTTTTCCCAGTACAAATGCTATTGGAAATGTCGATTTTGCTATATCATCACTGAATCTACTACGCACACAGACTGCTATCGAGACTGGCAGGTCACCGCTGCCGGGACACGGGATCCGTCCGACGCGGGGCCACACGCGTGTCCCGGCACACAAACGCACACACTAACAGCAGCTGAACTCTGTTAAAGCTAGTACAAGGACAAAACTGGACTCAGAATCGATTTCACCACAGGTTCTACCATTTAAAAAAATATTCTAGCCTAATTACCACGTTCACCAATGAGAGCACACGGGTACTTTATATCTCCGAGAGGATGAGCCATGGATTTGGACTGGAAGGACAGCAGAGGCAGCTCCCAGCTCCTCCGCCCACTCCGTGCTCACCACGGCACGTCCACGCACAGCCCGTGCCGCCCGGCGCCGCGCTCCTCCCGCGGGGCGCAAACAGCTCAGCGGTGCCGGGGGCAAGCAGCCAGAGCTCCGGCCCCAGGGGAACAGCCAGGACCCAGCGGGACGTGGGTCACCGAGGCCAGCACGGCCGGCTGGGTGCTGGCAGCCGCGTTAATCCGACGGAGCTGCCGTGGGGTGCGTGTAGGGTGTGAGGTGGGGTGTTTCAGTCGTTGGTTTATTTTTTATCTCGTCCGCCCGCTCGCTCTGGCTGCCGTCGGTTTCCCACCTCATGTCACCTCCAGGGAGGCGGGCGAGACGCGGTCGCACTCCTCGCGGGAGCGCAGGCTGTGCCACTGCTCCACGGCCGTGCGGTGCGCGTTCAGCATGCGGCGCCAGTGGTTGGACTCGGGCGCGCCTGTCGAGTACTGCCCGATCACGATTCTCCCAATGAAGTCGTTGCTGCTCTTCACGTTGTGCCCGTACACTGGGGAGAGCAGAAACAGAGAGGGGTCAAGGCAAAAGCACCGCTCGTCCACCCAGAGCCCTGCCCCGGGAACCCGAATGTCCTACAAACGTCCACCCACACCCGGTGCCAGATGCCAGCGTTTTTGGTATGTAACTCGGCATCCGAAAAATGTTAAACAGGGGCTTGGAAGGAATAAAATAAGCTGTACTACAGCCAAATACAATTCAAATAAATAAGACACAAATGCACAGTTACCACGGTATTTAGCATGAATAGGTAAAGTAGAATCATAAAATGATTTGGGTTGGAAGGGACCACAAAGATCATCCTGTTCCAACCCCTCTGCCACAGGCAGGGACACCTTTCACTAGAGCAGGTTGCTCAAAGTCCTGTCCAGCCTGGCCTTGAAGGAGAACTGCATCATGTAAAGAAGTGCCAAAAGCTCTACCTGGGCATCATGAAATCACAGAAGCAGCCCAGCAGCCTGACCCTGGGGAAATGCAGATGATCTCAAACTGTCCTCCTCCACATGCACATCACACAAACCACTCCAGTGCTAATCAACAGCCTTCCCTGCTCAGAGACAGGAATTACACACGTCCAGGCTGTCAGGAGGATGTTTACACAGGAACTATTTGCCATAATTATCACTGCAGCTACTTGTTAAATGTCCAGGAAAGCAACTGAGGGAGAGACGTCAACCCAACACCCTGTCCTTTGGATTAGCCCAGTCTCCTGGAACAAAAGGTCGCAGCCAGCAGCAAACCCTAATGAAGGGCCTGATCCCGGGAAAGGCTGAACGCTCCCACCAGACAGGAGCAGGAGCACTTTGTGTGCTGCAAACTGAAGCCCTGCCTCATTAGAAAGTTGAAACGAAGTCTTTGCAAGCTGAAGCCAGGATATCCACAGGCACTGCCCGGAATATTAAGGATTAAAAAATCTCCTCAGGAAAGAGAGGGATTTTTAAGGACAAATGCCTACAGGAGCTCCAAATCCAGCTGGCTTGTGCAGCAAGAGCATGTTCAGCCTGGCATAGAGCCCCTGCCAGCAGCACCAGCTCTCCAGGGCTGCTGAAAACCAGCACTGGCAGCAAAACCACGTCTGAGATCCCCATGGCATCACCCCGATGCTGTGCACAGCCTCCCAGGCAGGCAGGACACCGGGCACAACGTGCTCAGCCTCACTTTTGAGCACACACCTTTGTCAAGGCTGTGCATTTCCTATTATAACACACACCCCCCAGCTGATTAGCATTACTTTAACCTGTCCCTCTGCCATCTCCACACTCTGCAAAGGCTGGTTCCTCACCTCTGTACCAGTCTGGGATCTTGCTCTGGGTGACTCAGGCACCACCTGCCAGCGCAATCCTAAAATCAAGCAGTGCCAGGTTACATCTCACTTTATCCCTTCTGACAGCTCTGACACGCACAGTTTATGGGCAGAGATGCTTCTGCTCACCAAATTACCCGTGGGTATTTTAGGTGACAGCAAACCTTCAAATGCCCAAGTAATTTGTTCAAATAATTGCTCTGAAAACCTACCCTGCAGCTCAGAGCCCTGTAAGTCTATCTTCAAACAACACTTAGAAATGATTTGGGGTTCACCACCCCAGCAGGAAGACTGCACCTCTTCTGCCTGCCACCATCAGTTATCTAGGGCTGGTGCCATCAGGATGTGTTGTCAAGGGGCCAGGCTGGTGTTTTTTGGGAAGGCCACCTTCTGAGGAGGCAGTGAGGAATTCTAAGCCATCCGTCTCCAAGTAGTACACAGCTTGTCAGGGTTATTAACGAGTTCTCCTACAAGGCAATGGATCACGAGTGTAGCTAGCTATACTAAATGTTTTGCTATGATTTATTAGCCTACAGAAATCAAATACTGTGATGAAACCACGTAAAAATACCCCAAAACCAAAATTTTCAATAAGGTGTTTTTTCCCTTTTTTTTGTTTTGTTTTTGGGGGGGGTTTTGTTTGTTTTTGGGGGTTTTTTTGTTTTCACTCTTTTTTTCCAGAATTAAAGAAGATGAAGCCTAATCCTGGGAGACAGTACCAAGTAAATTTAAACCAAGAAGTCTTGCAGGCCATCAATTAATCACAGGATAAATTAACAGTGGAGAAGTACCCCAGGCATACTGATTCTTCAAAAATACTCCATGCCAGGACTGTAAAACAAGCAGGTGTGCTATCTAAGGGCACCTGTTATTCTACTGTTGATCCAAGTATTTTGAATTCTTGTAATGCAATTTGCTAATCTCATTGTGTCAGGTAATTAGCATGCTGAGTCCTTTGGGGTATTAATGGGCTAATTATACAAGCATTGTTGCTTCTATCATTAACTACTGCAGATAGCACAGAGACTTATTGCTGAAGAACAGGGAAGACATTTTCCAAGGCCAAATGCTTACTCACACACAGACCATAAGAGGTAGCACTAGACTGACCTCAGGTCTACAAACTCACAGCTTCACCACAGCTCTCAAAAGCTGAGGTCTTTATGCACCAAAAATTCAGCTTTACCCGTCAGTTCAGAAGCTCTTTAAACTCAAGGACATGCCTCTCTGGGAGGCTAACTGCTGTGTTCCACTGCTAAACACCAGGATTTGCTGAGCAATCTGCTGGTGGCTGAGTTGCACCAAGCTCTGGAACGGGCCTTAGCCGAGAAGGGGCTGGAGTTGGCATTCTTTGCTCACACTCAGGAGCATTTTCCCTGTCGCTGCCACCAGTACTTCCAAGACCAGCTTGGAAAAGAGAACTGGAGGAGCCCACAGTCCCAGGTGAGCAGCTGGAAGCAGAGACTGGTGCTCGCCTCGCCCGGGGCTCCCGTGCTGACACAGAGAGGGGGAGCAGCTCCCCGGTCCTGCGGCTGCAGCGAGCGCTTCTCCAATAGGGGAGGAAGCCTTTCCTCGAGCACCACCAAGCACAGCCACTGCTGCACCGTTTGCACTCAGGTCTGACACTCAGCCTGCTCCACAGCCCTGCAGAGCAGTACCAGCACTCCTCAGTACAGACCCAGACCCCTGGGGACCCTCACGGACCCACCGGGACTGCGGGTGCTCAGGCACCACCCCACAACCACAGCTGCCCAAGGCACTCCGCTGCGGGGCTGGCCCTGCCCTGGTGCAAGGTGACCTCCTGGTGCAGCAGCGCCCGTGGGGAGACCCGGGAGCCCCTCGGAGCAGGAAAGCCCCGCAGGAGAGCTGGGGCAGCAGGAGCAGACAGGAGCCTGCGCCAGAGCCCTCTGCTTCTGCACACAGACGCACACAGTGGCACACGTACCACGGCTGCATTCCCACCTGCACAGAGCCAGTTCCACACAAACCCACACCTTCAAGCCGTGGGAGGGGGTTAAAAGCTCCTGCTCTTTCCTTCCAGCTCGCTCCACAACAGGCGAAGGTGGAGAAGCTCCATGGGCAGCAGTAGAGCACTGTGCCACACACTGAGTCCAGGTGGACTGAGCTGTGTTCCCTGATGTATGAACATCTCCTGACAGAGTCTGAAAGGAGCTCATAGTAAATTTCAGATTGAATTTGCCCTTGGCCACAAAAACAGCGACTCCATGGAGCTGCTCCACAGCAGAAAATTAAGTAATTAACATTTGGGATTTTCAGACTGACCCAGACTCTGGTTATGAACAGGTAGATGCTGCTTTCCATTTAAGAAGCGTATTTTCCTGACAGAAACTACACCCCTGAGCTCATGAGCTCTTTTTCCACCGTTGCAGTAATTTACACAATAGCAACATCCATTTCTAGGCAAACACAGAGCAAAAAGCAACTAAAGAAGCAGAGGTCAAACCAATTCATTCTGCAGCTGCTCTTCACTGAGGGACACATTTGGAAACAGAAAGGCTTCTTAAAAAGACATTCTTTATAATAGAAATGCTGAAATACAGAAGAAAATTGTGTTCACTTATGTCCATTAAAAGGGTCAAATTCTTGAGGACAAGGTACATGAGGTAAATAAAACATTTTCATGTGATGGGCTTATTGATGCTGTGCTCCTAAATGATCCATATCCAACAGATGGGGGCCTGGGTGCCACATGAAATGTTTCTTTGGGGTAGGGTCCCCTGTACCCCACAGGGGTCCTGCACAGGGGGGAAGGCTGAGACCCCCAGGCTGGCTGCCTGTCCCTGCAGGGCTGGGGGCATGGCCATGCCAGGCACTGCACAGCCCAGAGCTGCTGCCCAGCAGGGCAGCACCTTCCAGGGGATGCAGTGGGCCTTGGAGCTCCAACACCTGGCTCTGGGGACAGCTCCAGCCTGAGCTCTCCCTGTCTCCTACCAACCTCACTCACGTGGAATCACTTTTTGCTGGTCATCTCTTTTCCATGTCACTATGAAATTAAGCCATGGGGCTGCCTGGGTGGCATCTGCCCTGGCACCAGATGCAGCCAAAATGCCTTTTACCTTTCCCTCTCCTTTGCCTCTACACTGAGGCTTGCACACTGAGTAGCTGTGCAGAGCACGACCGCACATCACTGTCATCCATGAGTTATGTGCAACAGTAAAATTGAAGCTGGGATTTCAGAGACTAACTCATCCTTTGATTGAACACACTAGCATCCTTGGAACGGCCAGGGAGGAGCACTAACTCAGACAATTTCCTTAAGCCAGCTTGAAGGTTATCAGTATCATTTACGGGATGGGGACAAGCTTGAGCCTTGCAGCTGGGGCCACGAAACATCTGCATCTGCTGCAAACGCTGTGCCAGGTGTGCTGAGCAGTTACTCAGCAGTTCCTGAGCAGTTCAGGCTGCGCTGCACCTCCCCGCACGGCCACAGAGCGCCTCTGCTGCTGCCTCTCCGGGAGGAACAGCAGGGCAATCTCAGCGTTCTGCAACAGCAGAGAGCTCCACCACAAATCATTAACTCCTCTTCAGTCACCTACACCGTCACCTGCAACGCAGTTAGAACCATTTAACTCAGAGAAAAGAAAAATTTGCAAGAACATGCCCAAGGCTGTACACAGGCAAGTGAGGGGCAGAGGCCCCCTGAGGACACAGGTCTAATGGGACCATGTGGTCAGCCTGGCAGAAGCACAACCCTGTTGGCACTGACCATCAACACTTCCTGCACTTCCCATTCAGCCTCAGCACTTGGCGAGGTCTCAGAAAGTGCTCCCTTCACATACCTGCCCGCTCAGGCAGGCAGTGCCTCACCCCAGCCTGGGCAGGCAGGAGCCAGTGGCCAGGAGCCAGTGGCCAGCACTGCCTCAGCCAGTGAGGCTGAGCTGCCAGGCTAAGTAGGACTGAAAACTGCCTCTGAACTGCTTGACATCAATATTAAAAGGCTGTTTAGCACAAAGAGGTGCTACGAGAAGCAGCAGCAGCCGGGCTAATGATGCACACTGAGAAGGTCACAGGCACGGCCCAAATCCTGCCCCTTGCTCCTCGAGCATGGCCGGTCATATTTAGTGGAGAGGAGAGAAAAGCACGGGAGAAGATGCCGTGGTTTCCCATTTATCAGTTTAATCTCCATCAGGCTCTGATGTGCACACTGAACTCTCCTTCCTTCCAGCCTTTCCTCTGTGTGACCGCTCCCTGCAGCGGCTGCACCTGCCCAGCTCCAGAGGGAACTGGAACTGCTGGGGTACATGGCCACGCACAGACCCAGCTCCAGCTGCTGCTCCATGGGAAGGTGCCACCACACCAGGAGACTCTCTGAAACCTCTACAAGGGCAGCCCCTGTGCTCTGCCTGGGGCAGCCAGGGAAGGGGACCCTGCACGTGCACCCCAAACCCGGCATCTCCCGAGTCAGGGTCTGCTCTCAGGCAGAGAGAGGAAAGTCCTGCAGCAGACAGCCGGGATCCAGGGTGCAGGGAAAGTGCCAATGAGCGAGTGTGCCTTGCAGAGATCTCGAGGGAATGCAGGGATGACACCTCATGAAATTACCTCATCAGGAGAAACTGGAATTATGGGCTGGATGCATCTATCACAACAGCCCAGAGGATACTGAAAAGGAGTATCTATGGCTGGCTTTTCCCACCTCCAATCCCTCTTTTTTGAAAATTGCACCTTAATTCTCTGCACTATGAGCCCCAGATCCAACAAGGCACACAGATGACCTCGTGCACATTTACACACCTCACAGGGAGAGGCTCCAGCACCAGTGCCATGCAGCACCTGCACAGGCAGGCAGGGACAGCCACGCAGGGGAGGCAGCCTCTGCCTGCACCATCATCCATCTCCTGTGACAGCCACGGGGCCAGGCACAGGCATTCCACTTCCAGACACTGCCCTGCCACCCACAGCAGCTCCCGCCACCGAGACTTTTCTTCATTTGATACACAGGCAGATTATGGCCCTTCAAGACGTTTGAACAATTCCTTTCACTACAGCGTGAGCCAAACAAGATGAAGGGCTGAGGGCAGGAGAGCCATGGCACTGCTTTAATCAAGGTGCTTGGCAAAAGGAGCAAGCACCCATCATCAGCCTGGAGAAAGGAGGGTTTGCTCCTTTCTTTAGGAGAGAAAGATTCCCAAAAAATTCCAGAGAACTCCAGGACAGGCAGTTTCTGCCACATATGCTGCAGTACATTTATTAACTAAGTCAGGCCACTTGATGAATTTAATTTTGCCTTCTAAGCAAGCAACAGATCGGATCAGGAAGCATCAGCATCTTGTTGCTCTCACCCTGATTAATGGCATCTCACTCCTCCTCGTTAAAGCAGTCAGTCTGCTGCAAAAAGCCAAATCCATCCCCAGAGCATCTTCCCTGAGTGACCCCAAAACAGGACCCCACTCAGCATCTCCACCTGCTCCTCTGCTGTCACCTGCTCCAGGCTGACCAACAGCACCTGCCATGAGGACCAGGAGTCACAGAGGGGGACTGAGAATGGAGAGCAGTGGGGCCCTTCCTCCTCCCAAAGGGGATTTGCACATCGTACCCGCTGTGAGGAGGCTCTGCCAGGCAGGCTGGGCTCCAGGGCTCGCCCCTGCCAGCACATCTCCCCGAGCCCCTCTCCCAGGGTCCTCACAGGACCTGCTGGGCCCCCTCGAGTGGCCACCGGCCCTGGAGCAAGGGCTGGCAGGGCAGGAGGCACCAGCCAGGAGCTCACTGCTCCCCCAGACCTGGGCATGGACCATATGGTGTCTGCTGCATAAATGAATGAAGAGTTTTATAATGCCAGACACAAAGGCCAAATTCTGATCCAAGTTAAACAGGTATAAATCCCCAGAAAACACTGTGCTGACATCAGTGGGTTTTTCCATTTTTTCTCATTTGGCTAAGATAGGATTACACAGGTTTAACCAGGGATTAGATTTTGCTTCTCAGCTCCAGATATGGGAAATACACAGACAGTCCAATACTTCCAAAAGACACAAGATGACAAGAAACAATTTTCTAGCAATGAGTTGCCTAATTATCTGTCCATCTAAGAGATGTTATGGTGCCCAACCTGATAGTATTTCAAAACAGAAACCACTTCCTCCTCCTTCATTCCAGCATGGGAAAAAAACAGTTTAATTTGACTCATATATTAGAGAAGATTTCTTCCCTATATCTGTCTGCAAAAGACAAAGTGCCGGAATGTTTGTTGGGTTTTCTTGTGGGAAAGCAAAAGCAATAGGAGAAAGGAGAGATGAGCAAGTCAAAATGTAGATGTGTGATGTCTCCAGACACAAGGTGGTTTCCAGCCCTGCAAACAGCATCTAGAGATGATGCTGGTATCTCAAGGTCACACTTCCACAAAGCCAGGGAGACCAAAATTCAGATATATTTCTGGAGAAGCCTCAGGACAAAAAACTTTATCAACCTTCAACCTGCTCAGCTAATTGGGACATTTGGAAATCAGTCTGTTAATTAAAAAAATACCACTGAAAAGCCTCACTATCTCTGCATCTTGTTGAAACAGGCAGCATTGCTTCAAAAAGAAAACATTTCAGTAAAAGCAACCCAAACCCAGAACTACACCATTATCAATATTTTGATACCAACAATTACTTTTTTTTCCCCTTTAGAAATACAAACATCATTAAATGGTCCCCACACTTTCCTAAAGGCCAGGGGGAAATGAGCCAACAGAGGAACCAGGTATATTGCTATTGAACAGCAATCTGTTACTTTAATCAAGGACTGCCTATTAACTGGAAGTTAATTAGAGCTCCGGGATAAAGCATTAAAGTTATCCAGGGGTCTGAAGACACGTGCTGTTACAGCACTTGGGGCATGGAGGTGGCTGATGGCATTGCCACGGCCCCTCTGCTGTAGCCAGGTACAGGTCTGCAAAGTCTCAACACTCTCTCAGAACAAAAATATGCCAAAAAAAGAAATAAAATGGAAAAACTGGTTCTAAGTCTTTACAGAAGACAGAGACATTGCCCATTTTTAAAACACACTGAAAAGTGAAGAGAATCACAAAATCCTACCAGGAGACAGAGTGCCCCTGAGCTGCACCCTCAGCCAGGACTGACTGGGAAGTTCTCACCAGTGAAGGTCCCACACGAATCGAGGCCAATCTCCCCATCAGCAAGCACACCCTGGCCCAGCCTGCTTCCCTCTCCCAGGCACAGCATCCTGCCCTGCAGAGCCATGGCCACCCTCCACACAGGAAGGGAGCAGTGGGATGAGCCCCAGCCCTGCTCTCCACCAGACACCACCAGCCCCAGCTCTGCCCCAGCTCCAGCTACTCTCTCAGCCAGGTCAGAAGGCAAAGCAGAGCTTCCCCTCTACAATTGCACAGACAGTACCCAGAGCATGAAGATGCTTTCTCCCTCTTTGGGGACTCTGCTTGTGTCACAAGCCCTACAGATCCTGCCATGCAAACATGCCTAAGAGCTCACTTAAATGGAGAAAGACACACAGTCACCACAAGGACCTTGGGGAGACAAATACCCCCTCACTGTGAGTACTGAAGGTTGTCTTTTTCATGGTAAGTGATGAAAAGATGCTAAGGAGTCCCCAAGACACAGTTTGCCCTGGAGTGCTGGTGGTTTTTATTGGGCCATCTGGGCTTTACTGCAGTGCAAACAGCATTACTGACTATTGTTATTAACAACGTTATAATCATTAACAAAATACTGCAGTGCTCAGGTTTCAGGTGTTGTCTGCCTTCCTGCTGCCCAGGCCCAGCTTTCTGATGGTTAGGCTGAGATTTGGAGGACAGCCCAAAATCCCTCAGTGGGGAGAGCCCAGCGTCTCCGGGTGCCCAGCATCCGGCCCTCCCAAGCACAGAACCTGCACTTGCATCTCAAATATTCTTTTTTCCTCTTGGAAACGACCTTGGGCAGCAGCCGCTGTCAGGGCAAACTCCACCTTCCCCCCTTGCCATCAGCCAGAGTAACACCTTTGTTCACAGGTGCACATGGTTAGGAGAACAGCCTGCCTTTCAGAGCCTGCCCCATTTCTCTGCAGGAGCTGAGCCCATGACTTGCCTGCACTCCAGCAGAATTTGGCACATGGGGCATTGTGTCAGGTTGCCAAAAAAACCCCAGAAAGTGGAAAAAAGAACCACCCAAACCAGTGCATTTCTTTTACATTATGTATATGGCTGCTCATTACCCAGACAACATGTTTGATGAAGTAAATGAAAATCAAACATCCTCTCCACCAGCTGTTGTCTCACTCATCTTTTTTTTTGGTCAGGACATTAGACTTGTTATGAGTATCAATGGCTTTCCTGGTTTCAGCCTCTTTTGGGGAGAAGCTGTGAACAGACAATACTTGCAGCAGCAATCCTGACTCTGGGTGCCTTTTCCTGGAGAGGACATTTCAACCAGAGCTCATCCCACCTCATTTCAGGCACTGACCTGGGACATGGGACTTAGTGACAGCTCCAGTAAGCATCTGAGGAAGGAGCAGAGGGAAAGGCAGGAAGACAGCTTGTACAAGCTGTCCTGCACCAGGGTGGAAGGAGAAGCATTCTGGTCTGTAAATGCCAATAATTTACAGTATTGACTCCTTGTATGCCTAAGGAGGAGGAAAGACCAAAGAAGCAGCCCAATCACCCCCTCCTCCAATCCTGGCTAACGCAGAGCTCTCCCTGTGCACATCCTCTTGGAGGCACCCAGGGCCCCTCTCCAAACCCAGCTGTGCTTCAGCCCTGAGTTTGTTCTGGAGTTCAGCTCTCCAGAGCACCACCAGGAAAGCAGGGATGGTGCTTTACCATGTCCTCAATGTTTGCACACACAACCCCTGCTAAATCACAGCAAAACAGTGGAGAAACCCGTACCAGAATGCACTAAACACAGCTTGATTCAAGATGCACAGGAGAAAAACACACAGGGGGGAAAACAAAATTAATCTTACTTTGTCTGGATAGGGCCTGACTTTGCAGTGTGGTACCAGCCCCACTGGGAGCCGGGAGCCCCAGCTGATGGGAACTGGCAGAGTTCCAGGGCTTTTCAGTGAAGCCAAGCCAATGTAAAGACAGCTGCAGACTGGGTCCAAAATATGAAGCCACAATAAAGGTTCCTTTAAATTATTGAAGACATACTCACTTCTGGCTCCCATGACTGCTTTCACAGCTCTCTCTCTCTCCATTCAAAGCATCATCACCCACCCTTCAAGCAGGATTATTTTGCTTTTCAATTGGACTTTGACTCAACAGCAAATTTAATTAACTGACCTAATGGACTAGAGCTGTGGATTAGAAGAGAAAAGAAATAAAAAACAATTCCAAAGGAAACACACAACAGAAAGAACCACCACTGCAGCAAAAAAAGAACCCCAAAGCACCTAAGTTAAAAAACCAACAAAACAAAACTACACCCCTGCCATGGAGAGATGCAAAACAGAGATCCTCACAGTGCAAGATACCCAAACTGCCAAGCATTTGTTCTTGATTATCTTTTAACAGAAGATCCCAAAGCCCTTCATGAGTCCTTAAGCTGCATAATGCTGTTAGGTGCCAAGGATCTCTGTGGGGAACACCACAACCCCCTTCCCAGAACTTCAGATACTCCTTTAAGCAGAACCCCACAGATGCACACAGGAATAAAACATGTCTCCACCAACCTCAGGAGCAGATCTGTCACTTGGACGAGCACTGAATGTGGCTCAGCATCCTCACCAGCAGCACCACGTCCCCTGAGCCAGAGTCCTCATGACAAACAGTGCAGGCACTGAGCCAGCAGAAGGCTGTGCACACATGACCAGCAGCCCTGGCTCCAGCTCTCTGTTGGCTACACAAACCACACATCTCACACCAGAGTGTCCCAGGCACAGCAGAAGCAGCAGCCCAGGGAGCCCAGGCTGCACCTCACCCTTCAGTCCAAGGGCAGCAGGGCAGCCTGGCCCCACTGCTCCTCCCAAAGCTCTGCACGTTCCTTCCCAGCTTTGGAGCTGCTGGGGACATTTCTGGCCTGGGATTATTCATTGCAACGTTCAAAGCAAGCAGTGTGTCACTCAGAAAATGCAGCCCTGCTTGCGAGGCTCAGTGCTGAAATCTGACTGGGTGATGGATCAGCCATCCTCCCATTGGCTCATTTGGGAATACATCCCTTTGCACAGAAAAAAAAAATACTCAGAGACCCACTCATTAACCCTAAGCTCATTCACTGTGGTGAGGAGCAGCGTGCTCCCCTCACCCTCCCAACTGCACAGAGCTGCTTCTCTGTTTGCCTTCTCAGCTTCCAGCAGGAAGAGGGGAAAACAGAGTCACAAGATCACCTGATGGAAGCTTCCAAGAACAAATTCATCACTGCACATGCAAGGTACAGTCAGGGTGACATGCATGCAAAGCAGTGATTAATTACAGGTGTTTTGCTGAGGAAATTTCTGAGCACGAAGGGCAAAATTTAAATTGCTGATCAGCATCACTTTTTGTTATAACATGTTTGAAAACAAACTGATGGGTTGGAATAAGCCTCCTTGAACCAGCTTTGACACCTGTATCTTCCATATAAAAAGTAAAATTAAAAAATCCTTCCATCATCCTTTCAGAAGCAGAACCCTTTCTCTTCATCAAAAAAAAAAAAGGTGGGTAATGGGTGGAAAGTTGTCCAAAAAAGTGTTTGTGAAGCGTGAGAGCCCAAGGTGGCAGAAGAGTGTGGGTCCCAGCACCCAGCCCCTCTGAGCCTGCTCCTGATGGGTGCCCGAGCTCCACAGCTCCACAGGGTGGGTGAAGTCATGGTGTGGGAGGGAACCCCACCCTTCCCGGGGTCCCTGCAGCCCTGCTCAAGACTTTTATGGTGGAAAACAGCAGAGAAAGCCACCAGCCTCAGCAGGTCCCTGGCCCAGGACTGTAGCCCAAGCAGGGAGCACCCCTGTGCTCTGCCACTCCTGCTCCCAGCAGCGAGGCTCTGCTGCCTGTCTTCATGCCTCAGGAACAAAAACAGGAGATTCAGAAACTGCTCGTAAATAAAAATTCCTGTCCCAGCCAAGCATCTCCAGAGGTGAGCTCTGGGACTGCTCGTGGCCCCCAGGCTCTGTGGTCTGTATCTGGGTGCATGCAGGGCTTGGCACTGAGTCCCAGCCCTTTAGAAACAAAGGCATGAGCAAACTCTGCTCACGGAACGGGTGAGGTCAACGTGGAACACCTCTAGCTGCATCCTCTCACCAGCAAACCACGTCAAGTACCACAAGTGCCTGGGCTCAGGGATCATTCACTGCTGTCCTCTCATTCCTCTCAGGTTTGACTTTATGCCCAGGCTGGTTGCCACTGAGAAGGGCAATCACTGCTCCACCTCTTCCTCTGCACAGAAGCACTTCAAAGGGGACCAGCTAAGCACAGGACCGACTCCCAGCCAATTCAGCTGTTGGGTGGCAGTGCTGGGGACAGCTTCTGCAGAGGACAGAGTGCTGATAAAGCTTCCCTGGAGACCCCAGTGACGGCCACCCCGTGTAGGGTGGGACAAGCAGTGTCCTGCACAGGCTCACCTGCACACCCACAGCTGCTGCTTTGTTCACCTCAGAGCCAACCACGACCGTGCCAGGCCAGTACCACCACCACAGTTACCTGTGAACACCAGGCTGGCATTCTCCAGCTCCTCCTGGGGAACCTTGAAGCTGAAGGACTCATTGTAGAAGGGATCTATCGTGCCCCGCATGCAGGAGGTCTTCTTGGTTTTTGTTAATTTTAATCCGTGAACAAGCTGAATTTTCACAAAGGGATCTGGCAAAAAGCACAAAGCACAGGCTCTGTGTTACGGGGATCGTGATGCAGCACCCCTGCTCATGAGGGCTGGGCACCACAGGGATGGACTGTGCTGGGGAGTAGCCTTTGGAAATGCCTGGGACTTGTACTCCCCTCTGCGCCCACAGATTTGCAGCGGGGACAAAAGTCAGGCAGCTGGGTTAAAAACAAAACCACAGTTAATGCCAGCCTTGACAGAGACCAAGCATGCTGTTCTTTTTGGAAAATGCCAATGTTCTGGCAGCAGCAGAGGCTGGGGCAGGGAGCATGGGAAAACCCCCTGAGGACATGGGCACGAAGCAGTTCCCAGCCAGAGTGCCTGGAGCCAGCAGGGAGCAATGCCCACGGGCTGCCTTACAGAACACAGCACAGGGAGATCAAAGCCCCTGGCTCCTCACCTCAGCCTGGCTCAGAGATTTTGACATTAAATTTGGCAAACCCTCCACTGTGTCTCAGGGTAAGTGTTCCAAATTAATTTATTGTTGGCTATACATACAAGATGGACATCCAGAGCCTTGTATTAATGGGAACTGAGCACCAAATCCCCCTGGGTCCCCCACAAATTGCAGCCTCACTGATCTGCTTTAAAGGCACATATTCTCTGTGCACGAGTAATGTGAGAAATGCACTGCCCTTTACCTGAACCTTGGCTCATGTCTGTCTGAAGAAGCTGTTTTGCTCTAATGATGTCCACGTTCAGTCTTCCTGCACTTGGTAGGTAGTTTAGTGACAATAGCAGCTCTCCCAGCTCCACTTCATTCTGCAGGGAAAAGAGAATGTGGAAATTTAGAACAGAGCTCGGAGGGGAAGAGAAGGGAGAGAAATTAAATAAATCCCATTTGTCTAAGTGCCTGAAAAATGAATTTTAGTCACGCTCTGAACTGCAACTAAGAACCATCTGGTGGTACCTCGTGCTAAGCAGAAACAGGAAAGAAACTATCCCCAAATGAAGATCTTTCTGTAATCACGGATCCCTCACCAGCTTCCCAGCAGCCATGCAAAGAGGACCTGTAAGGAGGCAGAGGTACAAGGTCAGTAGCTTCCAGCAGCTCCATTTTTAATGGTTCCAGGTAGTTCTGATCTTAGCAATATGCAGAACACAGACCCAGTGGAGAAGACATTCTCCTTCCTCCCCAGCCCCCATGGACCACAGCAGCCACTTGGGAAGTTCAGGCATGCAGGGGTTAATGCATCCCTGGGTCACAGCAAGGCAGTTCAGAGGAGACCATCCCTTGCCACCAGAGACTGTGGCACAGCATAACTGTGCCCTTGCTGCTCACCAGCCTGCACCATGGCCACAGCTCCACACCAACATAGCTGTTCAGCCGTGATTTCTGTTCCTTTTACTTAATCATGCTTAAAACTAGTAATTAAAGAGCTGGAGAGCTCACATCGCTGCTCCTCAGATGTGAGTGTTTAAAATAACCTCTCCCCCCTTGCATGACCTGGCTCTGAGAGGCTCTTACTGTCAGATGCAAAATACACACACTGAGCTACTCTGCAGGAGTGCAGAGCTAGAGCTTCATCCCAACAGTCAAACAGTCCAAAGCCAACCTAGATCAGGTGTCAGAGCCCATTCCCAAGAGGAAAAGGAGCTGCAGTGGTACTGCAATCCTAACAAAAGGCTGAAGTATCTTTACTGATGCTCCAAATACTAGATTACAGGAACCAGAGACTAAAGCGCTGGGTAGACAGTGAAGGAAAAGGCTCTCAGAAGAGTCACAGCCTGAACTAACCCAAAGAACCAGGTTCATCAGCAGATGGGCCAGCACATGAGGCACAATCCCTGGCAAACACATCAGTGGCTCGGGGAAACTGAGGCTGGGGCTGCAGGGAAACCCAACCAGGAAAAGCATCTGATTTCTTACCCTGATTCCTTTTGTGACAGCCACACTGTGGGGCAGTATTGTGACTACACAGCGCCCACACTCACATTTACCACATGCATTTTCTTTTGTTGCTACAGTATTTTTGCTTCACTGAGAAAGCACCTCTCTTCCATCAACCTGGGCCAGCTCCCACATCACAGTGCTGCTCCATATATGATGTTTTAAGTTCTTTCCATCAGAAAGCCACTGCCCAACACAAGCCTGACCCAATATGCACACAATACTCACAATTCTGGCGAGGCCAACCCATACCTGCACACACTGTGCTGCCCTGTGGTTGCACAGCATAAGGATCTAAGAGACTCACATCTAAGGTGGTCTAAACACCATCTAATTAATTTAAGCTATCACCTTTCATTTGATTTTACCCAGAAATGCTCCTCTCAGGTCTGCAGCTGGAACAGCCTGCAGACACGTTTATCATCAGGAACAGTCAGTGACTTTTAATGCAGTTACCAGGACAGGATGGAAGCATCACAGTGCCCACACCACCACCCTCAGCAGGAGCCACATGAGGTGGCCCTCAACCACAGCTCATTTTTTTAACATATCAATGACATTTTTAACAGACCCAGTCCTACTTCCACTTGCATTCACTGCCAGTCAGGTTCCATTCAGGCTTAAATTCCTAGAAATTCAGGTGCATTTGGACAGTGCAAATTGGGAAACTGATCAGTGATTTTATTACCTGCTGGGGAGAGACAAACAGCTCCAGCTGCAAATACCAAACTTCTGACACAGCCAGGTGGCAGGCTGGCATGGGGCAGTGATGCAGGACCTTTCCAATCACTTCAGGCTTACAGTGGTGAAAATCCACATTAACATTTGGGATAATTACTTCTGGAGCTGTCCATTGATGGAAGCTGCTGACCTTATCCAAGAACTGCAGGCAATAAGGCATTTCCCTGGGCCAGAGAAGAGCCATGAAGCTCACCAAGGGAAGGCAGATCTCCATGCTTCCAGTTTATTTGCATTTACACTCCATTTAAAAGGAAAAAAAGCCCGGTGTTGTGCACTGAGTGTCAGGCTGGATCTGTAACACCCACTGAGGCACTGGCAGGAGAACCATGTCCCATCACCCCTGCAGAGATTATGGAAGGAGCCACTGTAGTGTAACCACCACACTGCTGCCTAACCCACCCAGCCTTCCACAAGTAAAGGCAGGACCTAATTTTCTGCAGGGCCTAACCTAAAAGGGATATCGGCACCTCCAGAAAAATATTTCTGGCTATTTGAGTAAGGAGAGCTGTAAAATGCTATATTCTATAAGTGTGATCCACCAAAGGCAGCAGGCAGACTGTCAGCAGCTTTAATCAGTCTCAGATCAAGCCCGATCTCCCGAATCTCAAAGCACCTTCTGCCCCTTCATGCTTCTGAAGAGCGCCCACATTTGTGTTAATTATTTTGGGGGAAGGATCACACAGCCCCTGCCTCCAAGGCCACGGCAGGATGGGTGTGCTCAGAGGCAGCAGGGCAGGCAGGGCACGGGCAGCGCTCGCAGCAGCACCGGGAGGTGTCTGCAGGAGGAAGCCCGGATTCCCGGACAGCTCACCTCCCCGGACAAGCGACTCAGCCTTCTCAGGGCACTGAATGCCAGCAGCCAGCTGCCTCTGGTACTACAAACGCATTCCTTCCAGCTTAGCCACGAGGATCTGGGAAACGTGCTTCAAATGCTGCCCGGTGCCTCAGGAGATGTCAAACGCCCAGGAAAATGAATCGGTGGCTGACAGGCACCACACGTCAGGCTGGCACTGCCCCGCCGTGCCGTGCTGCACCACGCTCGCCAGCTTCCTCCTGGCCTTCAGTCACCTGCCATAATCAGCAAACAAGCAAAGAATTCACGGGCTGCTCCGAGAAGCAGGAGGTGCAAGGCAGGAGGCTTTAGTTGCCTGTGCTTTTGCCAACAAGCTCATGCCATGGCTCCCTTCGCTGATGTGACAGTGCTGCCCACCCACAGCTTGGAAACGCTCTGTGCTGCCAGAACCAGCGAGCCCCGAGCCCAGCCCCTCGTGCAGAGGCATCCTGTGCAGAGGCACCCTGTGCAGAGGCACCCTGTGCAGGCACAGCAGCATCGCCCTTGCTCTGTCGCACACCAGAGCATCCCCAGAGCTCAGGCTGAGAAGGGGGGATGCGAGTTCCTGCACGGGAGGTGCCATCGGCACCCTGCTCACCGGAGGGCAAGAAGTGCCTGCATTCTACACTTCCCAGGTCTTTTCATCAGGAAACTACAGCGCTGTTGGGTTTGCCTCCAATGTTTGGCTCACGGCAGCAGCGTGCAGAGGTGCCCCTGCTAAGGCATCAGTGCAGCTGCCATTATTATGCTGATGACGCTTCGTGCCCAGATCCCAGATGACCCTGGAAAAGCAATTTCCTGTTTGATGAGATGCCGGAGTGACACCAAGTCTGGGATGTCTGAGACTCTCCTGAAGCTCTGATTAACATTTCACTCCTGGCTGTATTACACTGCCAGGTTGGATTTGCAGCCTTGGGCTTGTCTGCGATCCAGAACCTTCTCCAGTTACTGCCTGGGCTGAACCCAGAAATTTTGAACCAGAATTTTTTCTGCTCTTTTATGTCATCTCTGAAACACAAAGAGGCTCCCTCAAAGGAAGATGAGCTTTTAATTAGTACCATTTGCACATCTTGCTTGGACCAGGTAATTCCTTCCTCACAGCTTCCCCCCGACTGTTCCTTGTGCATTGCTACAACACCAGCAAAACTCTGCTGAAACCCTTCCCAACAGGAACCAGAGCACATTACATCACCACAGACATCTATGCATCGCTCCTAATGAAGTTTCAGATTGATTTTCCTCCTCAAGGTTATCTGTGTTGGTACCTCCAGGCACATTAGAAAACTGATGGTTTAGAACAGTTTGCTCTAACAGGCTTTCTGCAGCATCCTGTGACACAGCCATTGTTTTGGGAGGGTTGAGCTATTAAGGACCAGAACCTGAGAAAAAATACCCTTACCAATGAATAGGAGCAGTGTTTCCTACATAACAGACACCAACTGGATGTGTGATGGAGAGAGTCACAAAATCCCTTCTGAAGTCTCACTGTCTTTGCATCAGTTTGGATGGCCATGAGAAAACCTCTATTGTGCAAAAAGCCTTGGGAAGAAGATACCCTATGGAGAGGCCCTGAACACCACCAGCCTCTCCTCTGGGCTCCTCCTCAGCAAAATACACCCCACAGCATCCCAGTCCTCTGCAGGAAGGGCAAAGAGTGAACAGAACTGGGGGGAAGTGATGAGGTGACCAAGAACACAGATAAGGATAAAGAGAAAACGATCAAGAAGAAAAATTTTTCAGCGCTGCAGCTTTAAAGACAGGAAAGGGGGAAGAAAACCACTGAAATGGAACTGGGGAAAAATAAACATGCAGAGTGAAAGAAAAGAAGATAGTAGAACAACACAAGACAAAATATGAAAACAAACCACAGGTTAATTGCTAAAAATGTTGTTATCATGATGGACAAGCATCCATCACAGCATCCCAGCACAGTTCCAACTCCAGTGACCTGCAGGGTGGGTGTATCCTGCCCTCTGCCAGGCTTTCCCCAGGGCATCTCCTCCAATGGCCACAGGTAAATCCCTTCCAGGGTGGTTTTAACATCCTGCTGCTGAGCAAACACGGCCCCATGTAACCATCTCGTACCATCTTGAACATCACAACTGACAGGTCGTTCTAGTGCACTCATAGTATGAGGTTAAAAAAGCAAGTCCAATCCATACTCCCTCTACTATAAAAATGACTTAATTTGAGGGAAGAAGGAATTTCATGCTATTTACCCACCACAACTAGACAGGTTTTTTTCCTTTTGCAGAATGATCTCCAAGCTCTCATTACTGCTGGTCTAAAACATTTATTCCTGCCCACTCAAATCTGCCAAAAGAGAAATGAATCATATGTCAATAAAACTTGGGGTCCTGAACATGTGCTTCAGAATTAGTTTTAGTGGTGAAATATGTGAATCTGAGCCCAGCTACAGCAAGGCCTGCCAACTTCATTCATGGTAATTAAGCGAAGCCACACACATTTCAGGGGATATTTAAGGAGTGCAGAGTGTTCCTACGGGGACTGGACTCAAGAGCCTTTCCATGAGCAGCTACCACGCTTTAGAAAGGCATTAATTACCCTGCAAGAGAAAGCCTCCCAGAACTACCAAGGATGAAGGATTTGGCAATACCTGACATTTTCTATAAGGAATAAGTCCTTCTGCTTAGCTGCTGGCTCTGATGATGCATCGGGTGGCAGCTCCCTCGTGCCTCTGCTTTGGGCTCGATCCCCCTGAGCACCGAGTGCGTGATCCAAGCTCAGAAAGTGCTGATGGGCAGGTACAATCTTCTGCCTGAGGCTTGGCACCAAGGAGTTGGTTGCACTGGTTCCTCAGGCTGAGAGGACAGCCTGCTGCTCACCTGTACTCAGGTTCTCTGGCCACCCACTGCTGCTGGCAGCAGGACAGAGCTGCACGGCCGCCTCGTTACACCCAGGCAAAGTGCTCTGCTTGCTCACTCACGAGCAGCCCCGTGAGCTGGTAATGAAGATACTCCTCCAGTAAAGAGGAGCTCTACATCCCATCCACAGGCCTAAGGAGCTGATCTTGGTCCAGCTCGCAGTGGAGCCAACAGAGCTGTTGGCTGTAGAAGCTGGACCATGCCTCACCTGGGAGAAGCTCGCTGTCCCTGCTGACACTGCACACACCAAAAGATTCCTGACTTTCCCTACCTTTTGCAGCTCACTGGGGCTGGCACAGGGCTCCAGCTTTGGGATGAGGGAACTCAGTGTGATGGCAGGACAAGGACTCGGCCCCTGACTTTATCAGCACACTCTGTGGCTTCCAGGTGGAGCCAGCAAGTGCAAAACAGACGTTCATCTTAACTCTTGCCATTTGGCCACTTTCTCTGCTCTGCCACAAAGCCTCCCACTCCCACCAGTCTGAAGAGAAAACTTCTCCACAGCTCCTGCCATCTGGATTCACTTTCCTCCATCTCTCTCCAGCTCATGATGTTTCTGCCTATAAATTCCAGTCTGAAAAA
Source organism: Corvus kubaryi (assembly GCF_017639235.1). NCBI lineage: Eukaryota > Metazoa > Chordata > Aves > Passeriformes > Corvidae > Corvus > Corvus kubaryi. The sequence goes on from NW_024581129.1 coordinate 1,194,515, forward strand.
AAAAAAAAAAAATTCACATATTTTGTGTCTTTCATCTTCACATATCACGTCTATGACTGCCTGTGCTTCTCTCCCTCCTGTTACTGCTTATCCAAGCACCTGCTTCAGCCTTTTCTCCTGTGGCTGTGGGGTGCTGCCAGCTGCTGCTCCGTGTCACAGTCCCGGGGCAGCCAACCCAGACTGGCAAATTTTCCTCGACTAATGATCAGAACTGCACCACAGCACCACAGCAGTTTGTGCTGCTCACCAGGATCCAAGGACACCTTCTGCAAAATAAAATGCAACTGCACATAGGTATTTTTTTGCTCCCGTCTGTCACCATCTCTCAACACAAAGCACACTTCAGCAGGCTCAGGTTCAATCCAAGAAGAAACTGATAAAGGCTGTCTGTCCCTCAGCTAATCAAGCAAAAAAGTGAGAAGTATAAAAAAAATTGTCAACATGTCAAATCTATCATTCCACAGGCAGAAGGTTCCAACTAGTGATAAAAAAAACCTCAGAAATTTCCAGCACAAATATCACTGTTATCGAAAGACATTAAAATGTATTTTTTCAAAGCAATAAGCTCTATTGCTTTACTTCTTCCAGGATTTATCTTAACCCTTTGATCAATGAATTTAATCATCACTAGGATGAAACATGCCTTACTCAATAAACTTTAAAAATTTTATTATTGAGAAAATATGGGAAGATGATGCCAAGCATCATCCCTGGACGTCCTGTACAAGCATTGTTGCTCCCTTTACAGTTGCAGTCTGCCCATTGAGGTAAAAACAGCAAAATGGTATGAAAGGACCACTCTACTGATCAAAGTGTGGAGGACTTTTTGCTTAAGTTTTTCCATATGATAGCAAAGGGATAAATGCAAAAGGCTTCTAAGCCTACCCATTCAAATGGAGTTTTGTCCTTCTCCTTCCTTTTATAAATATCAGAAATGCCAACTTCTGCATAAATAATTTATCTTGAATGCTAGTGAAGCAGACAGCACTGCTGAAAACAGCAGCAGCTTTCAATGAAACTTTGGAGAGGGGAAAAGGAAGAGCTGGCTCCGAGCTTGGCACACAAAGGCAGAGATGATCTTTTCTAATCAAGGTCTGTATTAGCTGTGGAATGAGTCCATGTAACTCATAAAGAGATGAAAAATACAGAGAAGTATTTATCATGCAAAAGTGGGGAGTGGGGAGAGAAGCAAAACTGCACGGTGGGAGTCACAGGAGGATAATGGGATGCAGAGAGGAGGGCTCTGCCCTCAGATACACAACCCAGAGTCCATGATGAGCTGCTAATACCAAAAAGGAAAAGGAAAAAAATATTGTTGCAGGCATTTGTAAATGAACATTTGGGGGAGAAGCTCTGACAGTGAGAGGGTGCCAGGGACATGGTTTAGTGGTGGCCTTGGCAGTGCTGGCTTAAGGGTTAGACTTGATGATCTTAAGGTCTTTTCTGACCTAAACAATTCCTTGATTTTCCTTACAAATCACTTTGTAAGAACTGTCCCCTTGCCCCCCACTGCCTCTTCACTGAGCCAAGCAGATCCCACTGACACAAAGACATGTCCTACATAAACACATGTTCTGGGTCCCCATGATTTTGACTTGTGCACAACTTTCAAAACTTTCCCTTCTTGCCTGAACACTGTTCAAGCTAATCCCACAATGCTCCTACTCCTGTTACAGGAAATCCAGCTGGATAATCCTGCAGTTACCTGGAGCACTGATCTTCCTCCCCCTTAGGCAATGCAGCAGGTCTGAGCAAGAGAAAACAGTGCTCCCAGCCCCTCTGCACACCCAGAGGGGGCCAAGCAGAGTCAGAGCCCCAGCTGGCTTCACTTACAAACACTGCCTGGGGTATTTCCCTTCTGCAAGTGTCTGGTCACAGATTTCCACTCCAAACCAGACTCTTGGACCCACAATGTAAAACAGCAGTGAGGCCAATGATTTACTGCTCATTTCATCCAATATCTCTGGCTATGGCACCCTTTCGTGAACACCTAAAAATCAAAGAAAAAGTGAACCATCCAACAGGGTTTAATTCAGCAAAGACTCCTTGGAAATTGCAGTTGCAGAGCTGGAAAGGAACTGGGAGAGGCAAGCTAATTACACCAACCTCGTGTGACACTCCTGTCCTCAGTACAAACACTGGAGATGCTGCTCACACTATGTTCTTCTCTTGGTTCTCCACAGGGTTCTGTGCCTCCAGCTATGTGGGTGATACCACTAGTGGCAAATTTGGTAGGTAAGCACCATTCCTGGCTGCACAGCTCAGATCTTTCCACTGAACAGCCCTTTACCTGGCTGGCACGGAGGTGGCCCTTCCCTGAGAACAGGGATGAAAGCACACAGACCCTCTGCGTGTCCTCCTCCGATCCCATCGGATGGCTGACATGCCCAAAATGCATGCAACATTCCACTTGCATTAGACAAATGTTTGTGGCAAATTTAGTTCCTTCGGGGATCTGATGAAAATAAACCTATCACTCCTGTGCAGGTTTTTGCTCATGCATTATGCCACAAGTCTGTTTAGATTTCATCTTCTACCTGTTTTGTTGAATCAAATCATTACTGAACCAGCACCAGTGGTTCCCCTCATGTCCTCCAAGCACAGGAATGACCTGGGCAGGACAGTCACTGCATTCCTGAGAATGGATGCAGGTCACTGCAGTGATGAGAAGCACCTTCCCAAAGGTGCAGACTTCCAGAGCAGTCGTGAGTTGTTCTCATTTAAGCTGCCATAGGATCTTTGGTCATGACTATTAAAGACAGCTCCTCTACCTCACACTGTTAGTTATGAAACCAGTCGTAGGCCCACATTATTCCAACCCAGCAGATGCTGTGTTAACAAGATGACAATTACTAATTAGAAACAGCATTACTTGCCAACAGGCAAAGGAACCACACACACACACACAAAAACCCAAAACAGCAAGAAAAACTGTGGCAATAATCTGATAAATTCTGTTACCTGAGAACTAGGCACAAGAGCTTTCCACCAGTGTCCACCTTTCACAAGGTCTACATCGCTCAAGGGCATTGACACTTTGCCAATAACACAATGGCGTGAGAATTTGTCAAAATCCACTACAGTTAAAAGCAGAGTTCTTCTCTGGGCTTCTAAAAAGGGGATTTCAAATGTGTACCTCTCCTCAAACACCGGGTTCTGCGTTTTGCGTTTCACTCCGGTCTGCTTGGAGTTCTTCTGATCGGGAAGAAGGCAGATCTTCACGTAGGGGTTGGAGTGAGCCATGTCTTGCCTTGAGCCGTCGTAAGAAATTGGAGGAGGCAGATCTTTAGCCTCGATGACTCGCACTATTAGATAATTATGCAACAGATCATACTGAGTGCTAAAGTGCAGCATGCCCAGCTGGTACTTGGACAAGATCTCCTCGTCTGTCAAGGAGTCCATATCATCGCTATTTGAGTCAAGAGAGTACAGCCTTGGTTCAAATTTTCTAAAATAGTCATCTGGGGTGTAGGTTTTTCGCAGGATAGTTGGCTGAACTGTTTCTTTCTTAGCTCCTATTATTCCAAACTCGATGGGTTTGATGTCAACTAGCGGAGAACTTGGCCTCCTCGAGTCCAGACCTGAATGAGAGAAACACAAATCTGATTGTTAGAAAGTCCACTAAAGCAATTACAGGCGTGCATCAGCTTTGGGTGCTTCTCTGGGTACAGCTGTTCTGTGTCTGTGCAATGCCAGCACAGTGGGGCTTTTCTCCCTTGCACTGCCAACAGTTAAAGCACCCTCAGCTACGCTGAAGCACAAGCTCACCTACACCTTTCCCTCCCTGTCCATTCTCACGTGCAATTACCACGCTTATGCTTCAGCAAGAAAAACAGGGCTGGCCCCTTCCACTGTGCTCCTGCAAAACAGGATGAGATCTTAATCAATGTACCTTCAACTTGACTCGGTTCCCTGTCTAAAAGATGAAAGAGCAAGCACTACAGTTTGATTTTCTCCCCCACAAGAATTACATTAATGCTGGAAGGATGACCTTACTTGAAATCCGCCGCGTGAGGCTGTAAGTGGACCGTGATGTATCTGACAACGACCGCCTTCTGTCAGGGGAAACATCCTGAAGAGTGGGAGGCAGCTCGCTGATTGTATTATCAGAGTCTCCATCTTTGTCCTCATTTTGGCTGCTTATCCTGTTACAATGAGAGACCTTTGGATGATTCAACCCAGTACAAGGAGTATATACAGAATAGCAACGTGTTCTGGCATTCCAGGGCTAACCTTGGGTGCTCGTCCCTCAGTGGTGTGGGGAATCTCCTGATCTACCTGGCAAGCAAAAGGCTGAGCAACTGACTTCAGACCTGTGCAAAAAGCAGATTCTTCATCTTTCTGCCTGTCTTTCAAGCAGACTTTTATCAGTATTAGAGCACGACACAGGCCACTAAGACACATAGAACTCAGATGTTGATCAGAAATATTATACTTCTCTCTGAGGGGAAAAAAAAGAAAAAACAAAACCCCACAAACCTCCAACCGTAGCTTCCTACTGTAATTCACAGCTACACTTTGGAAGCACAGACTTCACTAGGAAAGAACCAGCACAGAAAAACCACCATGCTCAGATATCCCAAACCTACCACACACCTCCTGGTAAAATATTGCAGGTTTGCCAGTAAAGTTTCAAAACTTGATCTCATAAACACAATTCATTATTTGCTACTTATTGGAATGCCTTTTTAAATAACTGGCTGCTTTTTATCCACTTCTATAAACCAGATGTGATTCTCACCAGACAATAATTTTACTGCCCAGGGGTCTTGGTGGGAGCAGGGAAGTTGGCAGGATCTAAATGGCAAAGCAAGTTTTGTAGCATCTTTGAGAAGACTCCACAGAAGGCTGCCATCATAGAGAAGTCCACATGCAACTCCCCTTTCAGTTTGCTTAAATGTATAGGTGTACACACAAGTTGCTTTTAAATAAAACAACATTCTGGTTGAAAACCCCAAGATGTCACAGCTGCAGCAGCTCCTGAAAGAAGTGGGGATCTCCCAGCTTTGACTGAAAGAAGGGCAGGAGCAGACAGCAACAACTACAGGAGGGAAGGTCTGCAGCTGCGTGCTCAGAGGGGAGCGCTGCCCATGGAAATGCAATCACACAATGGGGACGTGACGTGCGGTGCATCCTGCAAAGCAGCCAATCCACGAGGCAGAAAATAGCAGCAGATCACGAGGAAAGCAGCAGCACAAAATGAGCAAAGCAAAGGGGAATTCTCTGTGAATTTTGCTTCCAATCCACCCTTTCTGTGTGCACAGCTCAGGTGGGTATAAATGAAATATATTGAATCATTTTCACTAGTAACTGATGACTGGAGTAGAGCAACTGATATATTCTGCAAAAAGCAGTAAACTTGCAGAAAAGCCCAACAAGCATTAAAAAAACAAACCAACCCCAAAAACCAACTGGAAATTCTTATCCAAGCCCACAAAGTCCACAGCAGGATCCATGCAAATCTCACCAATTCAGACTCACACGACTCATCCACACTAAACAAAAAAATTCTGTTAATAATCAGAACCAAACCCTCTGCTAAAGGGGCACACAGTATCTGCACAGCTCTGCAGCCCATTAAAGGCAGTCCCAACCATACAGTTTGATATATAATCAGTACTTGGAACACAAATAGCTTTTTCATGCCTAAATGCAGGTCCACACAATCACAGGTGGCATTTGGATATGCCTGTGTTTGAGAAGCAAATGCACAGAACGAGGCAAGGTGAAAAGGGAATCAGGAAGAGAGGCATTAAGGATGTTCTACAATGGGTAAACGTAATAGTGAGTTAATAACATACAGATGACCTTTAGTAAGGAAATTGCTACTGAGCCACAATAATTTTTCCTCAAATAAACTTTGGCTCTGGTTAAAGCCGCTCTGTTTCTGTTTAATCCGAACCTTTGGAAGGAGGAGTCACGTCCTGATTTCAATTCAGTCTCACAGTGGGCACTGTTTATCTTTGGGGTTTGTGTAGGATATTCCATAACAGGCAGCTCCAACATACACCCTCATTCCCAGACCATTTCTGCAAGGACCAGGATGCAAGTGCTCCTCATGAAATAAGAGAAGTTACCACGCACTCAGGTCAATGCAACTGGACTCACGGCAGGAATGGGTTTTTTTAATCTAAGTTGCCACTGCAAAAAATTCAGAAAGTGAGAAAAATCCATATTCTTTCAAGAGCAAGGGCTTAAACTTGCAGTTTTATCGTCCACTCCTGAATTTCCAGGACAATGAAGTGTCTCAGAGCTGCCAAAGGGAAAACCTAGGGCCAGAAAATAAAGGATGGGTCATTAACCACGGGCATTTAGATGTTTGCTCTTCACCAATGAGGACCATAAAAACGGGTTTTCCCTGGGGCATGGGTAGGAAGGTGAGGAAGGAACAAACTGCGTTCTACATTACACCAATGTGTCAGGCCCATGAAGAAGAGGCAAGATGGAAAGATCCCAGCTGAAAACTTAGATCTATTTTTAAAACACTTTCAGGCTGCAAGCAGGGAATACAATAAATTGATTTGTTCCCAAATTCAATGCATGCATCTAAATGCAAAATATGGTGATGTCAAACCTGTTTTTCATTGTAGGGGTTTCCACTAAATACAAAAACCTCCTTTTCAAAAATAAGAGAAAAAATAAATAATGAGGGGTCAACTGGCATACACAGATCCCTGAGCACTTAAAAACATACCCATTAAACATCTTAACACCAAGTCCAAACTCTTACTCTGCTCACACATCTAACTCCAGAGACCATTCCCTATGTCCAAAAATGATACAGAGATATAAAATCATAAGATCAACACAGTGAAAACAGAATTCTTCTTTGGTTTCTGAACTCTGAGTCAACGTGGGATTATTTCCACCTTAAACATGCACACACCAAAGGCTTGTCTCTCCCATTCATCAGCAAACAAAATATACCAAATCTGGCTCTTGCCTTTTACTTTCTTTTCCACTTCATCTTCCAGCCCCTTGTTCCTCTACAGCCTCACTTTCTCCCCCTTTCCTCTCAGTCACATCCCCTTGGGTCCTCTATTTCTCCCTATCTCCTCTGTTCTCTTTGTCCTCCTCACTTAAATAATTTCTGTGCCCCCTCACCATTTTCCAACAAAACCACCCTGGAACCACAAAGCACTGTCACACTCCCTGGCACCACTCTGGGTCCACGCCAGCTCAAGAGGAGCCCGCAGCATTTTCAAGCAAGCAAAGCCTCATCTGCAGCTCGTCCATCAGCATGTGTTAACAGGCATCCCTAGAGACCACAGGTTTGCAGCTGCCACAGGAGATGGTGACTTCACTGATCCTAAGGCACGGCAGCGTCCAGGTCTCCCAGCAAAGCAAAGCTCCTTCTCTCCTGTGTCCTCCTCTCTGGTGCCTGCTGCCCCTCTCAGGCTTTACCTCTGGGAACTCCCCTTCTCTCAGCACTAGAGCAGAACAGGGAGACCCTAACTGCACCAAACCACCCGGAGCTGGATGGAAAGATGGATAAATGGCCTGGCCTGGGGTCCCAGGGACCTTCCCAGGGCTGTCAGCATCCACAGGTGAAGCCTAAAGCACAACAGGGTTGGAGAACTGGGTTGTTTTTCTCCAGAGCATGTTGTCCTCTGCTTATGGCCATTGCAAGAAGTTACTGTAGGGGCTTTCAGATGGAGCAGGACCAGGGGGAAACAATACAGGCTGGAGAGAGCATTTCATGAGTCCAAAGGTCTCCATGTTCTCTGCCTGTGGCAAAGTCCAACTCATCTGCAAAGCCACCATACACCTGAGACTTGAGACAGTAAGAACAGGGCTTCAGTGCTCACATTGCCCCTTTAGCCACACAGAAGAACCCAAGAGTCAAAACCTACACCCTGGTACAATCATTGCACACCTCAAAACACACTGGCTGTCCCTTCAGCTACTCAGCACACCAGATAAGCTCTGAATCGTCCTCTTGCCACAAGCCCTGCTACTTGTTCCCAAGATGTAATTGCTCCTGCACCAATCTCTCCACATCCAATACTGCAGCCTCATCACTGTGCTCTCCTGTGCGTGATGCTTTCCTATTTAGCATTGATTTTGTTTCCATTCCCCATTAATTGCAGGTGAATCCATTTGTGACCATATATCAGACTCTTAAATACACTGCTCCACACTTTAAAACCACTCTAACACATCTTGAACAGCTCTACTTTTATTGCTTCAGTATTAATTACCATCCTGTTCTACCTGAATTCAAAAGAGTACGTGGACAAGACTGTGATTTAAACATGAGAAAATTTATTTCATACAACACCAAGACATGAACCTTCCAGAGCTGACACAGAATAACAGCACATACTCACAGGAGTAGATAAAATTACCTGAGTGTCTCAGTGCCCAGGGACCAAAGCCTGAACATCGTATGATGCACTGAATAGGCCTCTCCTGTGCCACAAGTTCTGGACACACTGAAGCCGTGTCCATCAAATGGTCTGCTCCACAAAGACAGCCCAGCCCAGCTGACAAGGCAGCCACTGAAACACCAGAGAGCTCTGCTGCCTTCTGGGTTTCACTAATTCCTCCATGGGGTCACCCCTGTGCTGCAGATTCCTGACTGAGAGGAGGAGGACTTCACTGACTTCCTTTGTAAAGGATTTGCAAATATACTAACCAAAGCTCCAGATAAAACTTGGTGCTGTGGTTCTTTAATGATTTGAGAAGAAATTCTGAAGAGTGCTATGGAGATCAAGTCCTGCTAAATGAAACTTTAAATTAATTTCCCCTTCAGAGCACGTAGGAGCTATGCTTTTTCATCTGCCTATGTGATAACCACCTTCATGCTAGGATAAGAAAGTATTTGGAAACAACCTCATCAGCATTTCAGCCAAGTTGAAGTGCTCCAATTCCAAAATGAACTGGTCCATTTGAAGAGGGAAGAGGACTGAAGATGAAAGGCATCTTTAGAGAAGGGGGCACAGCTAAACCAGTTATCAGCTTGCTATGCCAGCTTACGAAACAACTTCTGTCTTACCCATCAGAAAAGGTTTTTACAAAGACTGACCTTGCTATTTAAGTTAACAGAGCTGCCCTTTCTCACCATGCCAGGAGAAGCCTGCATTCCCACCCTCATTCATTCCCTCATTCCTCCTGCTCTCTAACTGGCACCCTCTGAATGTCCCATTGCAATTCATATCAACACTCTCACCATAGCTGAGCAGTCCTATTCCTTGGTTAAAACTAGGAAATCATGCATCTAAACTTACAGCCAGGCTGGAGTTTGAGCAGGAAAAGGTCCCAGGATTTCAACTTCATCTTCATTTGTTTGACAACAGCTACAGTCGAAACACTTCTGACAACAATTTCTGCAAGTCCACCGGCACAGCAAGAGATCCGAGATTCGAGCGAGCAAACCCTGGAGCCATTGGAAACCAAAGTACAAGATTACAACCCATCAACAGCTATTGAGAAAAAACATTCAGCTGTATTTGTGTTTGTGTTTCTGCAACAGAACATTAAGAACTGTATTTATTTCATCTATACCAACAGACAAGTGCTGTGCAGTTACCAGCCCAACGCCACTGATGCCATAACAAGGCAGGAAAATAAGCATTCTCTGCAGGTATTTTCCCCTCTAGTGGCAATGTATTATTATGTAGGTTGGCAAGAGGGTGATTTACAAAGCACTATGGCACAGCAATATGCTGGAGTGGAAACATGTGTATTCCTCCACACACATCAACAATCTAATAGATCAGCAAACACACAACAGAAGGAATTAAACCAGAAGGTAAGTGAAAGCTTTGATTTAACCCAGCGAGGATCTATTTAATTAACACAGCGATGTGAACGCACTTCATCCCTGTAGATGTACCAGTAATATCTGTACAACCCATACACACAGAGCATTACAGCCCAACAAACTCACCACTAAAATGGATTAGCCAGAGCACACTATCCTCATGCTTCCCCTCTACTACGATGATTAATTTAATGAAGAACTTTCAATGGTATTTTTTAGAAGAATAGTTGACCCAGAAAAGTCTTGAATTTCTTAGGTTTCCGTGGTGGCTCTGGCAGCACCACTTTTAACAGTGTCAGCTCCCCAACTGAGTGGGCAGCACCCTGTGGCCCCATTTCCATGCCAGACCCACAGCCTTACCCCCACACTTCAAAGCTCTGCTTTGAGAGGAGCAGAGAGCCAAACCTCAGCTCATTTCCCACCCACAGCAGCCCCAGCTTCACGAGAGGGCTCATTAAGCAGCACAAGGGCACTGCTCTGTGGGCACAGAGCGAGACACACAGCTGCAAGGGCACAGCACCTGCACCCAGGGTCACACCGCTTTACAGCTGTATGTGACCTTGCAATGTTCCTGAGAAACTGAAGAAATAAAGCGTATGAGAGATTCTCCACGGTTATCTCCCCAAAATACTCGAGACATTTGCAGTATTCGTGAGTGCAGACCATGTGGAGGGGTTTCCTCAGAGGAACCTGATCTGCAGAGAAGACTTCACAGGAACAGGGCTTTTTGCTACAGTAAAACACACATTTTTTTCCATAAACAAAATCTGGACATTGCAAGCCAAAAAATTACCAGCCCAAAATGCAGTGCATTACTTATATCTAGGACATCAGTAAAGAGTCAGAAAATACGACACAATCCTCTCAGGATGGAGCGAGGAGACAGAGCGGGGAGTGAATCATCAGATTAACTCACCTCATTTATTGGTTCCAACTGTCCTTTTAGACATCCAGGGTGAAGCAAAGGGGAACAAAATGAAAAAGACAAAAACAAGTTAGCAATGCTCAAACAACTTTAAATTTTCTGCCATGACATGCCCCAGCCTGGGATGAGTTTGAATTTCTGGCAAGACAGTACCTTGTAGATGTTAGAGGAAGAAGAGGTCTGACTGGGCATCAGCTTCTGCCATTTCCAGTCCTTCCCCACAAAGCTCCCTCTGCTCCTCCTTTCCCAGGAGCAAAACTCCCAAACCCATTTTGAAGCATGAAAATCCTGCTCCTTGCTCATGGGTATCACATGTAACCACTTATTTTGTTTTCTTTAGTAACCTGCTTCTAACTGCAGCAACTACTTACTGCTGACAGCAAACCACATCCAAATTTTTGGGTGGAAAAAAAGGCTTTTCTCCATATTCAGCCCATATCAACACAGTTCCAATGCCAACTCATTAAGGCAACCTTTCTAGGAAGGGGTGCAGACTGAATACTCTCCATTACACACACATCACTGGGCTCCTTCAGCCTCATCCTCAGATGTCACTTGAAGAACACAGAAGACAGAAGTTAAAGGCTGAAGTCCCACACTCCCATTCAAAAATCTGCACTGCAGCCACCTCCCCCAAGCCACAGAGAAAATCTACAGCAAAGAGAGAAGGCATCACAAACCAGTTTTTCATTCACAAAGCCACCCCTAGAACATTATCCTTGACCCATTATCCTACTCTTCCAAATGCAGAAATTGGTTCCTAGCTTTATGCTCATGACAGGACAAGAGCAGCCTTTTCTAAAGAAGCTGGGATGCAGACGTTGCCTTTAGTTCCAAGAACTCTCCCATGGACCATGTTTTGGTGCAAGCCCTCCTGTGAAACTTCTTGGAAGCCAGTGCTTCTCAAAAAGGCCACCACTTGTTAGAAGCAGTTAAAAGACTAGAAGAGCTGCAGCGCAACGAGACAAGACACTGATTACAGATACCCATGGGCCAACTGTTTAAGAAAATTCTGAGTGGTTAAAAGGGCTTTATAATTCCTTATTAATGCAAAGTTGCAGCCAAAGCGACAGTGTTTTAGCAGAGCTGCAAGGAGGATATTTAAACTGCTCTGAAACAAAGCGTCTGGATCGGTGCCACGCGATTGAACGCCGAGCACTGTCATGAGAAGAGAGGGCTTTTCCAAATGGCCCACAGGGACACACGGCAGGCTCACGTCAAGCAGCCCTCCTGGTCACCATCCATCACAGGCATGTGAGCCCACCCCTGTGTGCCACCGGCCCCGAGGGCACACGCAGCCATCCCACAGTCCGGTGACAGAGCGAGCCTGTGACCACCCACAAACGGGAGGGCAGGGATAAGAACTGAGTGTTATAGCGCTGAAGAGGTAAACAAGCCAACAGCGCCATACAGGGCTGAAATGCGGGGGCCCATGAAAGGAAAGCAAACACGACCACCTGTTCAGCTTGCACCCGGCACGAGGGTCAGGGCTGGGCAAGGGCAGGGCTCTAGGGAAGGCTGCCCCAGAGGCTCTGGGGGATCCCCGGGAGCACGGCTGCTGCGATGCGCTCAGCAACCCCTGGAGAAGGGCTCAGCCTCCAGGGTCGGGGAGGCACCATCAGCTCTGCCACGTCATCCCAACTGGCCGAGCAGACAACAACCCAGATGGGAGTCTCCAGCCACGAGGGAGCCCTCATCAAGGGCGAGGTTGGGGGCTGGGCTCCATCTCCACAACCTGTTGCAGGGCCCCCGGGTGGGGGTTTCCTGCTCCAAGATAGCACAGCCGCCAATCCCAGCCAGTTCCACAGACCAGTGGCAACAAGCCACCGTGGCAGGATCCCCAAGGATGCTGCAGCAGGGTGGGGTCCTCAGTGGTCACAGACCGTGTTTTGCCCCCGCAGTTACACCCCAGGGAAGGCTCACAAGCTCCATCGGCAGTGGACACCGCAGTCTGAGGACAGTGCGGTCCCCTCAGCCACACATCCCCCACCATCGCACCATGATTGAGACGCCGGTGTGGGGAAAACGGGATGTTGCTGCTGTCTTGGTCCTCACCCGGGTACCCCCCCCTTGTACCCACGGTTCCCGACGGCCGTGCTGCTGAAGGCCTGCCCGGCCCCCCTCGGGACCCCGCCGACCCGGGGGCGTCAGGAGCCCCGAGAGCCCCGACCCCGCAGGACACCTCGGGCGGGTCCAGCCGCGGCTGTTCCAGCCCGACGCCCGGGGCAGCTCCCTCGGCATCGGCATCCCCATCCCCCGAGCGGGAGGGGACCGCGGGGGCACGGCGGGGCGGGCGGAGGGCGACACGGCCCCGCGGGACGGCGGGCACGGGCGGCGTCTGTAGCGGGATCTGTAGCGGGGTCTGCAGCGGGGTCTGCAGCGGGGTCTGCACCAGCGCCCGCCCGGCTGGAGATGCCCCCCCCGCTCGGGTCCATCGCGAACTGGGCGGCTGCACTTGGGGTAAGGGCTGGGAAGCGGGCGGCTCGGGGGTCGCTCAGGGTCTGAACAAGCCCGGCAAAAATTCAGCCCCACCATGCTGGGAGAGCCCATCCGTCACCGCGCAGCCCGGGGCTCCCCGCAGCCCAGGGCGCCAGTGCCCCCCGCCCCGGACCGTGCCCAGGCCGGGGCGGCCCATCGCATCTCAGTCTGCCCGCGGGGTTCAGCATCCTCCTCCCTCCAAGAAGTCCTTGTTGTGCGGGATCGGGACGGGCTCTCACGTCCCCGGGGCCATCCCGCTCCCCCAGTAAAGAGAGGCCCGAGGGCTGCTCGCCAACCCCGCGGGCATCCTCTTCTGCCCCAGTGTCTCGCTAGCAACAGCTGCCGGCCCCGCTCCTGCCCCGGCCCCGCCTGGCCCCTCGCCGGGGGCTGCTGTCGCCGCCGGGAACTCCTCCCCAGAAGTTAACCCGAAGTTGAGCACCCGCACCGGGCGCGGAGGACGGGGGGACCCACCGCGGCACCGCACCCGTCCCGCGGACCCCCGGGGACCCCCCCCCCCGTCCCCCGGGGATCACCCCCGGCCCGCCGCGCCGCTCCCCGCTCCGCACGCACCTGGATGTACGCCATGGCTCCGCGGGGCTCCGCGGGCGCGCACGGC
>NW_024581129.1:1208699-1225439 GCF_017639235.1 Corvus kubaryi
CGGGGACCCCGCCGCCCCCGCGGGCGATGGGGCGGGTGGCGGGCGCGGGGCCGGCGCTCCGAGCGGGCGGGCAGCTCCCGCCCGGCCCTGCCCTGCCCGCGGAGCCTCCGCGGGCCCGCAACAGGTCCGCCGCAGCGCGGGCGAACACTGACCTCCAGAGGGCCCGGCGCGGAAATTCAGGGATGCGAAGCCCTCCTGGCCCCCGGGACGCGGCGCGGGAGGTGCCGCTGGCGGCGAGGCACGGCTGGGCAGGTGCGAGCGGTGGCCGTGGCTGATAAAGCGATTTCACAGCAGCGCTTTCCCGAGAAGAGTTCGCTGGATGAGGAGACGCACCTGAGTTTCAAGACAGATGCAGCTGTTTTGTGAGCTTGGATGAACAAAGTCAAAGCATACAAACTCACACCTTCCCCAGCCGAGATGAGGAGCTGGAGCGAGCAGAGAGCTTGTGACCCACAGACCTCAGTGAGCATCGTGTCCCTGCGCTGATGTGTTGGGTCCAGCCAGAGGCAGGGTGGGAGGGAACGCGGTCCAGCAATGGGCAAATCCCACCACGTGGGTGGTTGGACCTGGAGAAGGAGCAAAACACTCTTGAGGTCAAACTCTTGGAAGGGAAAGCACAGGAAAAGTGGAGCTTTTTGGCCGTTCTCTTGATCACTTGGTGCCACCCAAATTGGAGGCTTCCCAGCATCCTGGTGCAAACAAAGGCTTCTGCCCTCGGTTTTGGAGGAAGCTCTCAGGCTATGCTTCTGGCACCTTCCTGGTACATCGATTCACCCTAAACCCTGGGTAGAGGCAGAGAAGCAGCAGCCACATCTCAGCCCAGCCGGCCGGTCAGGGCACCTCCCTGACTCACAGCAGCTCTGACTCACCACATCTCAGTTTACTGTGGTGAACGGTGCAAACATCTGCTCTGGAGAAGGGGACACTGCAGGTTCAGATACTGGCCAGCCTAAGAACATTGGTGACTGCTGCTCCTTGTGGTAAGGAAGGAGCATCTGGGGCAGGATGTCTTTGGAAAGCTCTTGCATTACTGATCTCGTTTAATGGCCCATTTAAGTTCTCATTGAATTCAATGACAAACTGCCGCTGACTTCCGTGGGAAGGGCCATACTCTGAATTTTAAAAAAAATGAACTTTCTTTTTCCCCAGGGAGAGCAGCTACTGCTTTAGAAGAATAATTATCACAGTGGAGATAAGCACGTAAAAGCCTGTATTGCTTACTTGTCTCAGGCACTTTTGAGCATATGATTAAGTGCTGGTACAAGTTATTTGTCAATTTTTGCTCTGCAATTCTTTTTAATTCCACTTCTTTCTGAGTGCCAGTGTTTAAAATGTCAACCTTTACTTTGAATATTGTTGCTCTTTCCACCACCACCTTGATGCAGCTTGCAATAACCAAACACACAGATTACAGATTTTCTTTTTTTTTTTTTTTTTCTTTTTTTCATGTTGCAATATAGTGGAGAGAGGCTTAAGCTTTCAGGCAGTTTTTTTGACTCCTTAAAGGCAGAATGCTGTGAGTCACAAAACTGTGGCAGGCACTACACAAACATTATGTGCATGTTTGTACTTATTTCTTTGAAAACTTTTAGGGAAGAGAAAGATCAAATGCTGCATCACTTCACAGTGACTTTTTTTGGCTGACACATGTAAGAATTACAAGCCAAAA
This sequence comes from Corvus kubaryi, assembly GCF_017639235.1. Taxonomy (NCBI): domain Eukaryota; kingdom Metazoa; phylum Chordata; class Aves; order Passeriformes; family Corvidae; genus Corvus; species Corvus kubaryi. The sequence continues at coordinate 1,210,369 of NW_024581129.1, forward strand.
AAGAAGAGCAAAAGAATGGGGGGTCGCCAATACTGTTGATTTTTGCATGAAAGGAATGCCCTCTTTTCCCCTTCACATGCTGCAGTAGCAGCTTGTAGCACAAAGCCATGAGATACATCTGCTCCCCTTGCACACTCACACATATCCGTGCATTTAAGTGCCTTTTACACCATGGCATGAAGGCTTTTAGATGATGTTCTCCCAGCACACACATTCACCCAAGGAATATGATGGATTCAAAACAGTAGACAGGTGGTTATTGTAAAATCTAATTTCAAATCTGCATATGGCTGATGCTCTGATTAAGCTCTGCTTCTACAGCACTCAGAATAAACAGATCCATTTGACATGATGACAACATAACCTTTGGATGTCCTTTGCTGTGCACGCTCTGTGTCTGATAAGACACATTCCGTACTTCCCACATGTAATGGCTCTGATGCAGATGGCGAGGCTTGCAAATGCAGAATTTTTAAGCAGAAAACAAGGAAATGAATCCTGCTTTTGCAGAACATGATTTTATGGCAGATTTCTATTCTTACTAATACACACTGGGAATAACATCAGCTACATCCAAAGCACGCACTCGAATCATTACAACCAGCCCAGCAAGTAGCAAAATCTACCTCCAGCACAGCAAATCAGTTCAGCAGCTTCTCAAACAAACCAAACCAGGGATGTTGGTATTCAAAATGCCATGCCATGCCCAAACCCACCCAAAGACTTTCAGCTTCTTCGTGCCTTAAAGTTAAGAGAGAAAAGCATCACTCTGAAAAAGTAAAGAAAGCAAAGGAAGGCAATCTGATGGCTATTTCAAGGCATTTTCATTTAAATCCTCCTAAAGCAGTTGACAGTGCTTTCTGCTGCAAGGGGGAAGCAAGAAGAAGAGAGGCTATACAAGGTAAGGTGAGGTGTCTTCCTCTGCTGTTCTTTTGCCAAGTCCTTATTATCACCACTTGAGCCTGCTGGAATAGCCAGCTACCACTCTGCCTAAAAATAAGCTTCTTATCTCCAGATGTTTTTATAAATGACAAGCCACTGTAGCTGGTGCTTCCCCACTGCTGTTGGCAGCTGATAAAGGTCCAGATTCTCTTCTTGTTACAGAATTGACTCAATTTCCTTGCAGCAGAGTCCCTCCAATAATGGTATCTGCAATTAACTTTGCAGAACCACCTTTAGTAACATGTTTGTCTCTTTACAGGCTTCTTGGAAATGCAGTTTCTCTCCCTCTGTGATTTTCAGGCTTTTTTCTGCCTTGGGTTTTTACCCTGAAGAGGCAAGTCCAGGAGATTTTATTCAAGAAGTTCTGGGCAACCAGGAGCAGGGCTGTTCCCTACAACCTGTACCCAGGAGAGGCCATAGGGACCTGTATTTATTCTAGCTCTATGGCTGACTCAGTGTCAGGGGATGCCTGAAGTGAGCTGAGCTCTGCTTCCTGCTGATGGCAGAGCTGCAAGCTCTGCCCTGCCGGCTGCCTCCCAGGCTCACGTGCTGTTCCCTTCAATCCTTTCTCCCAGATTCCCACCAGGCATCATGCCCAGACAGCTCAGTTTGGAGTGAGGAAGGTCATCCCTTCTCCTAGATCATCCCTGGTGTACTTCAGGGGTCAGCAAGAAGCCTGAGCTCCAGCACCTCCATCCCAGGCTCTGCTCCCCGGAGGCATGAGAGAGTCACAGCAACTGATCTTGTGCCAGCGATGATGCAGTTTCCAGCAGGAGCTGGGCTGACATCAGCGTGACAGACACAGATTCCAGCTAGTGACAAAAGGGGAAGATGCTACAACCCATTTGTATGACTCACCCAGCCTTTGGTCTCAGCTGCCTCTAAATCAGCCCATCAACACCACGGACACCTGAGCATCTGCGTGGTTTGAAGTCAAGATACCATTGCCCAGGCTTCTGCATCGCCAGTGGCCAGCTGCCCTTCAGATTTCATTGCATTTCCCTCTTTCTTCTCTGCAATTTTCCTAAGCTCTTATCCCTTTCTGGTTGGCATTACCTTCCCTGGGCTCCCCCTCTTGTCACATCTCCTGGACCCAACTCAAGCCCATAGCCAGGAGGAACCAGCTGGTGCTGTGCCCTGGAAAACTCTCCTCTGCTTCACTTCACAAACAGCCTCTGCTGATGCTGCATCTTGCAGCACATCTGGGTTATTAACTGGCCACCTGGCAGCTCCCTAATTGGCAATATCAGTAAAAGCACATTTTTCTCTTTTCTTAAGTCCCCAGATAAAGCAGTTAAATTTGATCTAAGATCCTCACATCCTTGTTGCCTCATATAATTTGTAATGGCCTTGCCTATGCCATAAAAAATAACAGCAACTCTTTTTTGCACTCACACACTTTCTAGTTTCTCTTTAACATACACTCTGGCAGGGAACTGAATGACACAGCATAATCTGCTAAAGCTTTTTCTATAGTAAACAGAGATAAAAACCACAGCCAAAGGGCACGCAGGCTCCGAGGAAGCAAGCACCGTGTGTTATTGTACCAAGCGCTCCGATCCAAGCTCCTGCTCAAAGGAAAGCTGTCCCGGAGGGAGCTCTCACGCCCGGTGAGGTCCTGCTCCTCTGCAGCGCTGGTGTGGCACAGCAGAGCCCTCGGTGCCTTCGCACAGGTCACCCGTGCGAGCCCAGTGTCATCAGCAGAACGTGCTGAAGGGGCACGGTGACTGCCAGGTCAGATGTGTAAACATGAATTTGAGGTGGTGTTCTTCCAACACCTCGTTCGGCGGTAACGACCTCTGTGAGCTGTGACTCAGTGGCTCAGAGTCCCCCTGGCCCGGCGCAGCCTCAGCAGTGGGAGAGAGCCTGCAGAAGGCACAGCGCCACTGAGACTCTTCTGCTTTGGAACTCACTCCCCGCACTGAGGCCAAAAAAGCTTGGATACGGCAAGCTTTGGGTCAGGCTAAAAAGCCTAGAGTATTTTCAGACTTCCAAGGAGAGAACATTGTATTTATAGGGAAGTTAGTTCTTCAGTTGCTTTTGTAATTCATTTTGTTTATGACTGGTTTATTCAAGCTGTAGGGATGAGGAGTTAGCTGCTAGATTTCTTTTCCAGGCTCACATTTCTAACTGTTTGCAGACAGAGGACAGAGCTATTTTTGTAATATAAATCATTACAGAGAGAATATCTCACAGTCCCCACTGGAGCAAATTCCTAAGGAAGTGAGCTCTATTTTGGAAGTAAATTTCTACTTCGTGTTTGTTTTAATTTAATGAGAAATGAGCAACATCAGTCTGAAGCCAAGCAGTGTCCCCATTTCTCGGGAAGAGAAACTCAGTGGAATCAGAGTCACTTCTACCATGAGGAGCTGGGTGGGAGCTGCAGATGTGGCTTCCCAAGCCCTGGGGGATTGAATGTGATCCTGGCAAAGGGGCTGAACAAATGGGGACAGAACTCAGCCTTCAAAGTGACACAGCTTCAGAAATAAAGGTACTCAAGATACTTTCAGTGCCCACCTTAAAAAGTAAGATATTATCTTCTAAAAAGGCCAGAGTGTGGGATTTTTTAGAATAAGGCAAACTCTGTCTCAACATCATCTCTCTGAGACTCAGGGACAGAATTGTAAAATAAATGCTGAGAGCTCTGGTTGTGTGACAGACTCATGGATGACTTATTTTAGAAGAGTCAGTCCCATCCCCTGGAAGTTGCTTGAATTACTGTGCTGTGACTCTTCCCATCTGATTCACACTAATTTGGCAAGTCACAATTCCTATTCATAGGAGCATCAAAACCTAGAAAGTGGACAGGGAAGGAATTGGAATTTACAGGTTTCTCCTTTCCAGCAGTGGCTTAAAGATGTAAATTAACACAGAAACAGATGTGGCCAAGCACACTTTCTTCTACTGAACCAGCAAGGCTTTATAACTGAGCCTTGGGCTATGCAGCTGTGAAACATAGGAAAAGTTATCCAAAACCATTTAAATATAGCTCGTAAGAGAAAAGCTTTTAAATTATGAAACAAATTAACAAAACAGAAAAAGAGAGATTGCTTAAAGCTTTTGGAAAAAACCCATACCAACAGCAGCAAAACCCACTTCCGAGCTGCAAAGGAACAGCTACAAGAACATGCTCTGGATCATTCAGCTGCAAATACCAAATCATGATTGGTATATGCCGAAGTCAACTTCAGAACTCAACAGGTTCAGAAGGGCAGGACTATTTTTATGACAAAAGGTTCTGTTTCCAACCATCTCCTCAGAGCAGCAGACACCATTGCATCTGGTTTTCCCATTTTGCACATCTCGTTAAGCAGATGTGCAAAATACTGTATCATGCAGGAGAGCTCAACTTGGTGGGCTAAAGGGACAATTTGCATTCTAAAGCACTGCAGTGCTGTCGCTGAGAAATAAAATGGAATTCCTAACTATTTCTGCCTTGAAAGGACCTCAGTTTCACCTGTCTGTTTCTGTTGTTGAATTCTTTTCCCTCCTCTCCATTCTATGCATTTACCCTGCGGCGTTTTCAGAGGGACACAGCTCTGCTGAGGAGGGGGGCTGCAAATCCAGCTAAACGCAACCAACATAAAGGAACCGAGCCCTTTCCAAATTAAAATTTCCTTCTCAGAAGGAATCTCTTCTCTGGGCATTAATGGAAACCAAAATCACTACACACACAGCAAGACACACCGTGCTCTCTGCCATTCAGAGCCGAGCTTGGAAGGCAGACCTGTTTTCATCACAGACTGAGCCAGGCTCCTATGCAAGAGTCTGCTAAAATCCAGGTGATAACATTCTTCCTTGATGCTGGGCGTTCCCCTGGGTGTCTGACTGAAAACCCTGTTCTTACAGATCAGATGGGAACACTTTTGATCTTGGGGCTGCTCCTTATATTGCATAGGTAGCAGCACCAGTAACCTGCAGTTGATCGAGCAATGCTGTCAGGGGACATGTCCCTGCTCCTGAGCAAGTCCTGCTGTGGGTCCAGCCCCACCCTGCGCCTCATCCCACTGTGCCAATAGCTCAGGCTGTGTCACCTGCCACCACGGGTGACAAACTGTTTCCACTGGCCCCAGCACAGCAGTTTCTGTGAGGCAAGGACTGCATTAGCCCTCTCCCAAGGGAGGAAGCTTACTTGTCCTCCTCCCTGCAGCATCCCTTTTACAGCCTTGGACTGGGGACCTCGTTAGCAACACAAATAAGCTTCCAAGCAGAAAAGGGACAAAAGTAAATCTGATCTCATCCCAGCTTCCTCCCCCACTGGAAGAACCAGAGTGGCTGTGGCCAGCATGTGACTACCATCCTGTCCCCATTCCACAGGGATTCCATCGAAAGGTTATGAAAATACTGTGCAGGAGGGAGAAAGGAGCTATCCATCTGCTCCCTTCACTGCAAGGGCCTGCTCCCTCTGTGAGCCTGGAGCAGGGAAATCTGCTGAAAACAAACCCGAGGTGCTCTCAAAAAGATCTGCCAGAGCAGTCAGGACAGCATACTCTGGTGTGTGCAGGGTCCTGTGTTCAATCAGAGAAGCACCTTATTCACTCAAAATTAACCTTCTGCTCTGCAACTTGAAAGTTTCTGGGGTAGCTGTGTTTGCTGACCTCTGAGAGTGAGCAGTTTTATACAAATAAAATACCTGTGCACTTCACATACAGCTACTCCAGTGGCAGTCAGGCAAATAGATACTCAAACTGCTGCACTGCTGGAGCCCTTTGAAATCAAAGTCTCATTATGAAGGCCTTTATCAGCCAAAGAGATAAATTTAATCACTGAAATGACCCTTTTTCATGGTCCCTCCAGCTGCCAGAGAGAGGTGAGCAGCACTTTGACCAGCTGACAGTGCAGAAGGCAGGAAGCAGAGCTCACACCTCATCTCGTCCACAAGAGTTACAAGCCCTGAAAGCTTTGGCTGAAGAAGTTCATGCAAATCCCACGGTTGTCCCTCAGAAACAGTGTCATGTTTTCCATCAAGGGCTGATTCTTCTGATGATCATCCAGGTAGTGACCATGTTCCCCAAGCTGATCACCTGCCCTCCTTGCAGTGTAGCTGCTGCCTTCCCTTCTTACCCCTTTCTCCCACCATCTCCCCTCCAGTTTATCTATGTGGATGTCTCCATTGTCATTCTAAGTCAGATACTAATCTCATCCAACAGCATCTCATTATAATTAGCTCTTAATTGCCACTTAACACAGGGATCGTTTTGGAAGGCCGTAACAATTCTTCCTTGAGGAATCATTTGAGTGTTAAAAGCTCATTATGTGCCCCTATTCACCCTTTGGGTAATGAAAATGATTTCAAGAGGCAAATTTAAAACACTGCTGTGCACACAAACTCTGCACACAAGATTTATATGGTTTCCTGGAGCACTAGTAGCATTTCCAAGGAGCAAACCACAGAAGTCAGTGTGTTTTGCTACCAGTCTCCCTCTGTCCTTCCCTAATGCACTCACCATGTCTGAAAGTCATGCCACGTAACTGAAAGTGGGACCATTTTAAGAAGCACCTGCAAAATGCAAGGGGTTAATGTCACAGTAAAGCTGCACTGCTGCTGCTCTGCTGGAACTGGTGCCCCCAGCCAGGTGCAGGACATGGTTTCATGGCAGACATTCATTTCAAGGCAGACAGCACTCAAAGAGCCAAGAGATAAACAGACTGTCAGACAAAACTCATCCTTAGGCACATACAAAGCTTCGGCCAAGACTTCCTTCGTTCCTGAACAAGTCAGACTCCTGAGAGCTCTGAAAATGGACAATTTGCCAAATTCTTACCAAGATCTCCAGGGTTTCCACAGCAGAAGATACAACCAAGTGCCAGTTCACTTTATTTAGTCATGCATCTGTCAGGGCAGCAGTGAGGAGACAGAGAGGCCTGATGCTTCTCAGGTTCTGCCCCATCCACACAGTGCCAACAGGCAGTTTAATGTCTGTTCACCACTGTGAAAAAAAAGGAGAGAAATGGGCCTATTGCTTTCTCAGAGTCTACTGCTGCTGTTCTCCTCCCCACTCCCCCCCTTTTTTTTTTTTTTTTTTTTTTTATTATTCAGGAGATGTCATTATTTTTGGTAGGGCCTGAATGACTGCTGAGCTCAAGTGGCTTCCGGGGAAAACATACAGGCTCAGTGAGAAATATGTTTTTGGAGAAATGCCCATGATTCACAATCCTTATGACTAGCAAGTTTCTCCTTTTTGAAACACACTTCAACAAGCCTTCAAGGGGGCATGACAAAAAGAGGTGCTCAGAAGACACACTCATACCCCCATCCAATCACCTCTTGGGCAGCAGCCCCTCCACCAGCAAACAGACCCGGAGATGAGAACTGCACAAAATTCAGGGTTCCTGAAAATATCTCCTGTAGAAGCCAAGCCTGCACAGCCAATTTAAATGAAGAAAAAGTCTGTAACGTGCCTGTTCATTTGCTGATGTTTTTATGCCTAAACGTGGTCCTAGGAGAACTTCCAAGAAGCGGTAGGAATATGTTCCTAAATGCATTGCACAGCACAGAGAAGTCTTTTGCAATAGAAATAGAGGAATGACTCATTTCCTCTGGAGCGGCTGCTCCGGCATTTCACTTGCACAGGCAGTGGAGCAGCTCCCTGTGCCATGCCAGGAGGAACTGGGAAACTCAAGAGCAGTTTCCAGCCTGTGTAAACCTAACTGAATTTTGATTTGCCTTCAAAACCAGTGACCCCTCATTGTCATCTGGTGGAGCACAGGAGGCAGATTGGCAAACCGCGCCCGAACGCTCCCTCCCTCGATGGGAGTTTTGTATTTCAGCATTTTCATTTTCCACAGGATTAAACCCTGAGAGAGCCAAGAGTTGCCCTGTCTGTTGCCCTCCCCTGAAGCAGTAAGCACATGGATTTGACAGTGATTTCAGCTCCAAGTTTCTCTTCTCCCCTACTTGAAACTGAAAGGAGTGGACTGAAATTGCCGAGGAGAAGTGGGCTATTGCTTGGACTTCGCTGCTGTTCTTCCTCTTTCTACAGCTATTTGGTTTTAGTCAGTACAGTGAGACTTTTCAAAGCAACTTTCTCACTTTCTCCCCTAAGAATCCATCATAAATTTTTGGTAATTTTTGGTAACTTTTCTTCTTTAATTTGATAGCTGGTAATCTTGGCAGCACAATCTCCATCAAGACTGTCTGCTCGATTCCTTACATCCCCCTTCCCCCCCCCCCCCGGGTTATCATATGGACCCTGTGGCAGGGATAAAAGCCAACAGAGAATCACAAGTATCATGAAATCACTAACAAATCTTTATCACATCCAGCCCAGCCCAAAGAGATGAGTATTCTCTATGCAGCTCTGGTCCCATTTTTTCGGGGGTTTTGGGTTTGTTTTTTTCTTTTCTTTTTTTTTTGGAGGGTGCAGGAACTCCCAGGGGTGTCAAGAAAAGCAGCCTGTCATTGGAGTACACTGAATTTTTCCAAGTCTCTGAATCAGCGTTGCTATCCTTTAAAAGGAAAAAAACAAGGCTTAACACAGAGCCTGGCACACGATGACATTTGATGCACACACGTTGGTAACAGCCTTTAAGCGTTTTGCATATAAATGTTACTTGACTCCACAGCCTGTTTACAGACACAGAACACACTGTTACCTATAGCTCTGCTGCTGATCTCTTATAAAGCAGTTGCAAATGTGCCAATTCTTGGTTACCTGTTTAAAACAGGACACTGAAGGCACATACACAAGAGCAGAGGCAGTCTCTTAATTAGGCACCGCATATGTTTGAGAAGCCCAGACAGGTCTATCCATGGTCAGCCCTCCATGTCCTTCTTATTTTAGAGCTGGGAGCTCCTTCAACCTCTCCAGTGACCACAGCACCGTGCTCCAAAGCATCAGCAAGCACTGAAGGAGAATCCTTGTGCTTCCAGGGGTCCCAGCCCTTATTCCTTCCTCAACCACCAGCTTCCTAGTGCTGGCTGCTCTTCTGCCAGCTACTGAAATTATGTCACTTACCTCAGGGAAGATTCACCAGACAGACATTTAAAGAGGTGACACAAGAAATAAACCAGCCTGGAACAGCAAATTTTCCGTGTCTGAACTCTTTTGGAGCCTTATGAAAATGGGATGCACAAATAAGGCTCCCTTCCCTTCCAGACAGCTTTAACTTGCATTAGCAGTATTTAATCAGCAATTCACTGCTGACCTTGGCTGCATTACAAGGAGGTATTTGCACAAGGATGGAAAGATTTTAAACAATTTATCCAATGAGTTGGATGCAAACAGGCTTTTCTTTAAACACCAAGCACACAAGTCCTTAGGCCAGTTAATTTTTTGTTAACAGATTTATCACAAAAGGAAAGTCGTGTGTTTCTTTTCTGTTGAATAGGAACTCAGGCTTCAAACAGAGAAATACTTCAGAGCAAGGACTGAGTGGAGACCAGAGGATGGTTATTGCTTCTAAGGAAGCCATTTATAAGAGATAATGTTATTAGAGGTGAAGTTCTAAATATTTTCACCATGCCAACTTGGTGGCTGAGTGTTGACACTCAACCTTGACACTTTCCCAGCCTCTGCCAGAAAGAAGCCCGTTAGCCACAGTGCCAGCAACTGCTGCCCCTCTCAGAGAAGCAGCTCCCTGCAAGGTAAAGGCAGGCACACAGAGACCTGGAGATAGCCACTTCCAGCCTGGCTTTGACTCAACCATTTAAAAGCTCAAGGTCTTGCTGTTACTTCATTAATAGGGAACACCAGCACAAGCTGTGTATAGTTCTAGCATCTTACCAAAGACTAATAAAGGATGGGTAATGTGCTGGCCCAGCCACAAAACTCCTGCTGGCTTCAGCAGGGCTATTCCCATATTTAATGAAAGCACGACCTGCATGGGTTGGAACGGAGATGTGTCTCTACATGCCATGCTGAAGAGATCACACAGATACTGTGAAATGAAGTCCTTGCTTTTCATTAAGCACCAGAAAGAGCAGATTTGCAGCAACCCAAAACAGGAGCCAAGGAAACAAGAGCTCTGAGCAAGCCAACCACAAACCCCAACATGCTCCATTTCAGAAGTCAGCACCACCACAGACAGAGCCAGCCGTGCTCCACTCTCTCTTCTGGCTCTCCTCCACATCCCTCTGCACAACCCCCAAGGCGTGGACTTCCTGCTTTTCCATCATTTTGCCACTTTAGTAGTCTCCTCCTGAAGAGCACATAAACCTGCCAATCACAGTTCTGGGCTGCAGGTAGCTTTTACTGAAAAAAAGGTAAGAAGGAATTTGAATTTTGAGGCACAGATGCTTTAACACAGTTGTTTATTATTACAGTGAAATATTCAAACAAAACCACCAACTTTTTATGGAAACAATAAAAGTGCAAATGTATTTTGGTATTAAATAGGAAATGAATTTATAAACGTTTCATTAAAATGGGCTGACACTTTGAGCCTATAAACACTTTTTAAAAACCAAAACAATAGCAGCTCAACACTTCAGTTTTATCTTTGGTCTTATGATTAACCAGCAAAAAATAGTTGTACCAGGAATGTCCACTACAAACAGACACGTAAAATTTACATTACTCTGCAAAGATTCAAAATCAAAAAAGGAATGTTTGCAAGATATTTGGTCAGATAAAATATAAAGCCTTTGAGAAATACACAGCATTTTTCAATACAAAATGAAATCACAGATATGAATTTTGGTACTGTAAATGAACTTAATTCTCTTGTAGGTGTGACTCCTCTTCCCAATCAACGTTCAAGAAAAACAACTTCATTTGCACAATATTTAAAAATTAGGTTGCAGGTAAGAGAACCAAGAGCCCACATTAGTGCTAAGTAACATGCTCTTTTTTCTGTGTTTGTGTTTCTGTTTACACACACACAGGCAACCCCACTGAATCCATGGTACATTATAACAGCTACAGCCTTAGCAAACAGGTATTCACAACCTTGTTGTGTATCCATGGGCTGGGAAAGGAGGAAGAAGGCAAAAGGCCCACAGGATTACTCATATGGGTCAAGTTCTCTGTGCACCTCCCTGCAGATAAGGCCCTGTAACAGCTCCAGCACACAGCAGGTACCAGTGCTGTCATGTTTCTGTGGAATAAGATGAACACTGTAACAGAAACCCAACTTCTATCAGCTCCTTTTGTCAGTCATATTCACGAATGCATGCTTTAGAACAGATGGGGAGAATACATTTAATATCTCAGTTGTACAACTGAGCCACCAAGTGCACACACACTGCCTCATGGCAGGATGCCCCCTCACTTCAAGAAGGCTCACCCAAGCTTAAGGTGAAAGCAAACCCATGCATTTTCTCCATCATGAACTCAAAACATGCCTTGCTGAGCAAAAACTCACACTGAAGATCTGCCTGCACAGCTAATAAACTGAGGGTTTGCCTCACTTTTTATCCTGATGGATTCACCTGCTTTGGAAACATTGTCAAAGCAAAACCCACCTAAATCTCTTTACCCTACACTCCAAATCCACTTGCTTTCAATAGTTCTCCTCCAATTTTACCCCACATCCTTTGGCTTGTTTGCAATGCATCTTCACTGAGAGTTTACCATCATCCCCACTCACCCCTCAGCCCACCTTCCATTTTCTATACTATTTACATTATCCACCATCTCTTCTTGTCATGCATTTTCCAATGCAACTCTCTCCTCCTGACCTAACGACATTTTAATGAGAAAGTTCTTACCAAGTCCATTACAGGTTTCCATGTATTGTGGCAATACTAAACAAACATACACCCCTTTCCAGAGAAAAGATCCCTTTTCAGAGACAGGGATGCAGTGACATAAACAGACAGACAGCTGACTGAAGCAGTCATGATGCCAGAATTAACTGCTCAAGGGTTTTTATGTCAAGAGTTCAGGCAGCCACAATACCCTGGGCTGGCCATCTAGTTCTTCTTTGGGCAAAAGATTCAATGGCTTTGATTGCAGAACTGCATCTTATTTTAAATACCAAGAAACACATGCCTACAAAAATAGTACATATCATGGTCTGCTACCAAAAAAAACCCCAAACAAACCAGAAACACCAATGTAGCTGACTTAGTCTTAAATACCATGTGCAAAGAACATTTGATCAATACTACCTATAAATACACTATTTGTATTTCTAGAAAGAAGCACAGTGCTTCGAATACAAAAATAACCCAGCTTGTGGGTGTGACCTATGCCATAATTACCTGAAAATAAGACTGCAAGAGCAGTTTTTAAAATAGACAGAAGTAGGCAAACATCTGCCTAGGGAGTGTTTCCATTTAGAAAAATAGATTTGTATAAAGCTTAATAGATTTTGAAAATGTTTGTTTCATGCTGATGCACAGAACTGTGAATAAGGCACACCAACACATCAGGGAAAGGAAGAGCAGGTTAATAACTTCAAGTTATCCTAAAGCTTCCCAGAAGTTACACGTGGTCCTTCACAATTCATTCGAGAGTGCTCACTCAGGACACAGCATGGCAGGTAACAAGGCACATGCTCAGCCTCCTGAGCACCAGCAATTCAGCAACACATTTTGGGACTTAATACATCAAATACTTGAGCAGATGACCAAATAAAGCAAGGACTTGAAATTCTGAATTTTCTGACACCCTGGCAGACCTGCACTGGGAGCTGAGGCCACTCGCAAGCCTGGCTGCATTACAACTCAACAGGTTATTCCAGCAACTGGGACATAACCAGACAAAAAGTGGCAATTATCTGCCTGATGTTTATACTTAGAGGACACCAGAATCTGTAGCCTAAGAGTGCCACTGTACCACAAATCAGTGCTAAATAATTCTGAAGTACCCTGAAGTATTTTATTTCCTTTTTCCCATAATAAAATAACAATTTGCTATAGTACAGCACTAGAAAATCCCATCAAGGTTACTTGGTTCAAACACTGACACAATCAGATGACTGGTTAGGCAGTCATCCAAAAATCCCACCAAACTCCTACCAGGGAGCAGGAGGGTGCAGCAGTCAGCTTATGGCACTGAGATTTGGACTGGTTTAAGGTTTGTTCCAAAATATAATACAAAATTTCTTATTTTGTTGTTGGTCCTTGAGGTAAAGCATATTCTAAGAAAATAATGCTTGAATACAGAAACAAATAATAACACTCAACTAGAACCCACAAACAAATGAACCTCAGAGTATTTCTTTAAAAGGTTTTCCTTGGGATAATTCAAACACCACTCCTTTAACAAAATACTAATGCCTCCTCAATAGCAATATTTAGTGCAGCCAATTATCCTAAAAATAAGGCCTTTGTGAAAATAAAGTGCTATTTGTTTCCTTCTATTTGCATTTCAATCCTTCAGTATAACCTTCACTTGAACACAAATGTGAAGCTAGATTCTTCATCCTGTTATGAGAGCAGTTTCACTTCTTCCCTCAGGTTTACATTAACATGTGTTACATTTCTATTTAGCACAATGTGCTCAATTACCCAGGAAATTTAAAGCATGGCACTGAGCATTTCAAACTGTGATCCACACCCATGCTCTAGTGCTCATCACATTTTAAGAACATCTTGGTACATTGATGGGGGGGTTGTTTGCACTTAGAAGATTTTTAAATCCCAAATGGATTTTGCATCATAAAAAGAAAATCTCAGAAAAAACTCGGGTTTGCCACTAAGACAAAAAGTTAACATGGATTTCTAAAAATGTCAGTTTGAGCCTTTTAGTTTGCAAACTGTCGACTGAAGGCAACACTTGACAAACAAACCAGAAATGTCAACGTTTTCCCACGTACAACCAAGGAGATCAAAGAACGAGAATCACAATTCTAGTAAGTCTTGGCCTTGTCTTCTCAGGTCAGGAACAAAACGACAGAAGCACATTTCATCAGTCCCACCGTTCTCAGGCAGATGCAGGCTCTCGAAGCACCAGCAGGCTGGCAGTGTGCGATGCCCCATGGGTGACAGCAGCTCTCCGAGCCACCAGCTCACTCTCCCGGGGGCTCAGCGGTGTGCCGGCACGGGGCGGGCACCGGGCGCAAGTACCGGGGACTGCTGTACATCCTGATGATGTGTGGGGCCTGCATCCAGGTGCTGAGCAGTTGGAAGGCCACAAGGTCCAGCGTGGGCCCGTCGAAGGCAGACAGCAGGTTCACGGGGGCCGCTTCCTTGAGGAACCGGGGCAGCGCCACGGCCTCGGGGATGCTGGTGTTGCCCAGGAAGAAATCCATCAGCACCTGCTTGCGCAGGCAGTCCCTGAGGTACAGCACCAGGTCCTCCAGCCGCTCCACCAGGAACCGCTCATCCCAGGCCTCCAAGGGCCCCTGCAGCAGCACGGAGAAGAGGGCCGTCTTCAGTACGTAGGAGGAAAGCACTCGGCCCCACTGGGAGCAGAAGGGCTCCTCCAGGCCGTGCCTGCGGAGGTCCCGCAGGCCCTTGAGGATCTGCAGGCACTTGAGGTGGCAGGAGGAGGCCGGCGCCTGCTCCTTCAGCCAGCCCAGCAGCCGCTGCTCCTGCCGCGAGGCGTTGAGGCCCCAGAGCGCCTCGGGGGCCAGGGAGCCGTGGGGGCCCTCGGGCGGCAGGGCCGTGAGGTAGAGCGCGTCGCCGAGAGGGATGGCTGGGATGAGGCGCACGGCCATGGAGATGTGGCAGCAGACGTAGTCGGAGCAGGGCAGGATGTGCAGCGTGGGCGGGTGCCCGGGGCAGGCCGAGAGGCTGACGCGGCAGCGCTCCTGCAGCCGGTACCGCACGGCGCCCAGGCACCGCTGCAGATGGCCCTGGAACCAGCGCAGCACCAGCCCCGAGGAGAGGTGGCTGCGGCCCTGCAGCTCCACGCAGAAGCCCTCGGCGAAGGGCCGGCAGCGTCGTGTCCGGCCGTCCCTCGCCCGCAGGCCGCAGACGAAGGCGCCGCATGGCCCCAGCCCGTCGGCACAGCGTGGTTGGGGCTCCAGGTGCGGCGGCAGCCGCAGGGGCACCAGGATGTCGAAGCAGTCTGGGCTCCGCACCTTGTGCTGCTCGTAGGCGCTACCGATGCACACGAAGTCCCCGCGCAGGCTGAGGGCCAGCGGGCCGGGCTGCAGCCCCTGCGCCTTGGCGGCGCGCACCAGCTCGGCCACCACCCGCCCCACGTGCGCCTTGCTGTGCCCCAGCACGTGGGGCGACACCCGCAGCTGCCGCGCGTGGAACCGCTCCAGGGCTCCGCGCCGCGCCCCCGCCGCCC
>NW_024581129.1:1225839-1290200 GCF_017639235.1 Corvus kubaryi
CGGGCCGCGCCGCTGCCCCTCGCCCCGCCGCGCCCCTGCCTGCCCCGGCCGCTGCTCCGCCGCGATCGCTGCCGGCTTCCTCTTCCGAGGGACGCGGCCCCGCGTCAGCCGCCGGCTGAGCTCAGAGGAAATGCCGCGGGCGGCGGCCCGAGGGCCGGGGGCGTTGTCCGACGGGGGCCGGCCCGGGGCGGGGAGCGGCGCCGCCCGCGCGGTCCCGGTTTCCCGGTTTCCCGCCCAGGAGCCCCGGCTGCCCCCCACAGCCCTGCCCGTGCCGGCCCCGAAAGAGGAGCGAGAGTCGGGTTCCGTGGCCCCCTCACTGCAACAGCGCCCTGCAGAGTGTTTTGGTGAAAAACTGCGAGTTTCTGTCCCCCCACATGAGGGGACGGCGGTGTCAGGGGGAGCACTCCTGCCCGGGCTGCGGTGCCGTGTCACAAGCTCCACGTTGCACGTTTTTCCTCGAATAAAAGTGTTACAGGCCTGTCCCACGGCAGGGGAGTCCCTCCCCTCCCCTCCCCAGCTTTGCCTGAGGGCCTCGGTGCCAAAGGAGCAGCAAAGCCATCCACGCCCGGGCACCAGGGTGTGTAAGGGCTGCTGCCGTACCAACAGCTGCCTGCAGTCATCGAATCATTCAAAAGCCTTGGGTTTTTTACCTTGTGCCCAAATTATTCCGACATTAACAAATTAAGTGGGAAGAAATAACGCCGGGGGTTAAATCTACACAGATATTTGAGGTAATTTTTAACACATCGTTTGCTGGGAGTATGTTAAACTGTCTCAAATATTGATGGGAACAGGGTCATCATCCTCAGCTTCTGTTTGCTTAATAAATATTTACAGAGTTTTGAAGCTGTTTGCTGAGGTTTAAGCACCATCATGGAAGCATTCTGCTCGGTTTAATTTCGGGTGATAAAGTTCCTATTGCTGTATCTGCACGGTGGCTCCACAAAGGTGAAAAGCAGTTCTTGAACACAAGAGACTGAACCCGACAAGCTGAAAATGCTGTAACAAGGAATGGGTCAGAGAATCAAGAGATATGCCATACAAATTTTTGGTTATGTAATTTGTGTTTATATGAAACAAAATATGACTTCAAGTATGTAAAAATCATACTTGACAGGAAGTAGCTTCTGTTGCATAGCCAAGATGCTGCACACGAAGTCGAACTAGGTAACCAAGGTCAAGCAGCCTGAATTAATTCACAGGCAACCAAACTAGGGTGAGAGTCAAGAGTACACTTGAGAGGTACAAAGAGAAGTCCTAATCACTGCAACTCTGGCCCTTGGAGTTACAATCAGGAGATTGGGGATTTTTTAAAATTAAAAATAAAGCAGGTGTAAAGGCAAGAAACCAAAGACAATTTTATAACATCTCAGCCAGCAAAATATTCCATGCCCTACAACCAAAAGCATGCTTTCTGACAGCTCCAGTCAGCTAAGTCCATAGCCTTGCTACTCAGAAATATCATCCCACAACAGCCATATCTTGCAAAGAAAAGTCAGCATGTGAAAAGCATCTTTCTTCCCCACTCCTTGTTTCATGTTTTCCTATATTTCTTCACAAGGCTGCATGAGGGGACAAAAACATTCATTGTTCTGCTTATTGCCTGTGACCCATCACTTGATTTTGTCCTGCACCCCCAAACCTCCAAACTGTTTAAATAACACAGCTGTGCTGGTATTAAACCGATCCTTCAAGATGTTTTATTGGAAAATACTGTTGAACTCTGTGAACCTTTGGCTCATACATTCAATTTTTACTAGCCTGTGGTTTTTTTTTCACCCTCCAGGCCAGCATGTTTCACATGCCTTCGGGCCTTGCTCCAGGCACAGTGATTTTTCAAGACAGGCTGCAGTCTCTTTTCATGCGGGGCTGATTTGATTAGCTGCACCACGGCCACGCTCAGAGACAGACAGCTACATCTGCAGGAGCTGGCACAGCCCTTCATGCCTGCTGCCCACGGCGGGACCGAGAGCCTACCAGCACAGCAGTTACCCTGTGGGACTTCTGCACAGGGCAGTGCCGCAGCTTCCCAGCCGGCCGTGGGCCCCATGGGCTGCAGAAGATGCAGATGTGACCCCAGGCAGTGGGACAGGCCCAGGGGCCAGCTGGGGCCGGGAGCGTGTGACCAGCCACAGCAGGCCTGGCAGCACAAGCAGGCTCAGCATGTGCTTCTACGTGCCCAGGTGGTGCTGGGGCTGACTCTCTCAGGCTGCAGAGCAATAGGTTGAATGCTAATAATGTGACCTTAACATCAGAACCAGAATGAATCCACAGCACTGATTTTTACTACCGCTGTTTAAATTACTAGCTAGTCCTTTCTTGCCTCCTCAGTCAGAGGCAAGATGAAATCTGTAGAGCCTGGGGCTGATAAAAGATGGCCAATGGCCTCTTTTCTGGGACCTTGGCTGCTTCATAACTCCCTGAGCACTGGGTGAGTCTCTGGGAAAAATACTGAATACATCAGAGGTGGGAGACATCCCAGAGGTGCTCAGCTTTAATAGCAGTTGCGTACTCAAGAAAAATAATAGGTAGTACACTAGTAAACATGACCTGAAAAGTGCGACCAGAGAGAATTCATAACATCAATTTTTACTACCATTGTTTAAATCACCCATTGTTTAAATCGATGTTATCTAAACACTCACTCCAGAATGTCCCATATACAGGATATCCTGCTCACTAAATAAGGAATAATGTTATTCTTAAACAAGTTGAGCTAAAAATAGATATCCCAGTATATACGGTCTGTGTGATAGCTCTAGGGGAGATTTGCAGAGGCAAAAGAAAGCAGTGGGTTAGAGCATCCATTAAAGTTTCTCCACAGTTGGCAGTATTTCACACGTGTTCTGTTCTGATTCATCTGTTCGTGCTACAGTACACCAGCCACGGTCAGAGACGTAGGCAGAATGCACCATCCGAGGAGGTAGAAGGAAGTGGTAGAAAGACAGAAGGCATGAACAGGTGATGATATTTGTCTGATGCTTTTATGATCTACCTGCGACACAAGCCTGAGATTTCCTCCCAGCTATCCCAGGGTGGTATGTGCCCTGCTGAACCAGAGCTGCACATCTCTTCTGCAGGTGCAGGAGGAAGTCTCTGGGGATCCCCTCCTGCACCAGTGCTGTACAGCTGCTTTTCTACAGCAAGTGGGTTATACCTCCAGCTTCTTATAATGCACTATTAAACAGTCTATAGCAGAAAAGTACAAGAATGGATTGCAAAAAAATACAAGTCTGAATGGTCAGTCACTTGACTTCATGTCCCAGTCATTACTCTTCTAATGATTTCCTCTGAAAGCAAAGCTGCCAGCACATCTCTTCCCCAGCCCACTGGATGGTCCAGCCAAGGAGATGCCATGATCAAAATAAACATCCTTTGTCTGCCATTCCTCTGACTCCTAGATTTTATGGGATACTATTAACTACAATACAAACCAACAGCATCAGACAGACATAAATTCATTTTTTATTGTGGACTAATGAATCTCTGCCAGTCACAGCAGCAGGGGATGGGAAAACAGGAGAGGGTGTCTTGCTACCACAAACAGCTGAGGGAGCCAAACCTCCAGAGCAGTACATGGACATGAAGGAGTTTAGGGACTGGGGGTGTTAGTGCACATGCACTCTTAAAATATTTTCTAAGTCAGATGTGCTTGCCACCTCTGCCCCAGTCTGTTTGCTCGCTAACTATCAGCAGGGTGTAGCACTTCTTAATCTGAGAGCCTGCAAGCAGACCAGGTTACTATAAACCACACACAGCCCAATACAGGATTTCCTTTCTGTAGAAGGATGGCTTCCTGAGTAATTCATACAACAATCTCTTGCCCAAGCCTGTCCTTATCACAAACAGAAATATCCTGGCTCTGTGCTGGTGATCAGTACCAGCATCGGCTGGTTCGTTTCCAGCTTGTCCCATAACATTTGAAAACCCTCAAGGATTACTTTTTTGCATAGAAACTTGTTCGAGCAGGCCATTTATACTTACCCATTACATGGCATTCAGGAAGACACGCCTATGTGTTTCCAGCTAAGCAATGAACCAGGAGCAAAACCCCCAGCCCACCTGCATCAGTGTCATTGGCACGCTGAGTTCTGTCTGATGAGCTGTGACTGTGGCACTCTGCTGTCCCATGCTCTCCATGAAGCTGAAGTGGCTCATGTTGTGAAGAATTCCAGCTACAGCATCATGAACAGGAAACACCTTTCAGCAAGGAGAGTGCAAGTACACAACCGTCATACAGAAGGGTTATCAGCAGTAATGGTGAATGTTTCTCACATTGAAAATGGAGACATGAAAACTCTCCAGGTCAAGCCTGAAAATCTTGCACTTGCTCTTCAAGTTCAGTATTTGATATAACCCACATTTGAATGACAACAGTCACAGCTTCCAGTGCTGTATCTAAACACTCCAGCCAACAAGCCCTGCTAACTCTCCGAGGGCAGCAGAGGAGGTGATCATGCTGTGCTGGTGACAACACCCCAGTGTGTCACCTTCCCATGCAGGAGCCTACTCAGCCCTTCCCTTTCCCTGCCACCCCCAGGGCTCAGCAGATGTGGGTCTGACGACCCCTACTATGGAATCCCCAGGTTTAAAAAGCATCAATCAGGTAGAGCTAAACCTTGCACATGCTTGTGTTAAAATAGTTTAACAAAAACCAGTTTAACAGCAGTGCTTATCTCTGTGAGCAGGCTCTGAGTGAACGGCACATCACCCTGAGTCAGCAGAGCTATATAATAAAGCAGCACACACTGATATGTATTTGCACAGTCACTTCCACTAACCCATCAATAATGACAGTCAATTGTCATGATAATACTTCCATTTGTAATTTGTTACCTCTGGAGCAGACTTTGATTCTGTGTGCAGCTCCCTGAAGCAAGGCACTGCTGGGTAAGGGGCACAGCTGGGTAAGGGGCACAGCTGGACTTGCCAATGACCACGTTTCAAATAAGCAACACCTTATAAAATTATTTTAGAAGCCAAGGAAAGCAAAGCCCACAGAAAATCAGACCAAACTTACGTCCAAGAACGCAAAGAAAAATGAAACACCTAAAATCCATTTAAGAAGTTGTTTGATTTAAGGCAAATACAGATGGGTAGTGCCTATGACTTCTGAAACCTCATAGCATGCAAGTCTAAACACAGGGGTGGTAAGTAGGGGCATGGGTGCAGCTCCAGAGACCAAACAGACTTTGATCCAGTTTGGATTCTTTCTCCCTAACAACAAACAAACAAACAAAAGAAAGCAAACAAAACCAGATACTGAATCAAGTCTGTGCTGGTGTGCTGTAGCAATTTCAGATCACTGACTGTTTGTATGAGAAGCAGATTAGTACCTTGGTATGTGAGAGAACTCAGGAATGAGTAACTGTTGCCTAAGATGAACAGGGTGAACATTGAGTAAGAGCAGAGTGTGGCATAATAATTGCCAGATGCAGGAAAATTTATCATTGGTTTTACAATGTGGATGAATATTTTCTAGGAAATCTCTGCAAACTTCTCGTAGTTTTTATGCTGTTTTCATAACACATGCAGGTCATGTGTGTAGTTTGTTCTATAAGTTTCTCGTGGCTGTGATAATAAGGCTGTTTGGGCTTAGGTTTTTTGAGGTTTTTTAGTAAATCAGAAAGACAAATGTGTTAAGAGTTCTGCTGACTATTCCTAACACACTACAGGTCAGCCTGGAATTATTAGTCAGTATGAGATGACACATGGAGGGTGTATCATAACACATCATCTAAAAGCAAAGGCTGTAGCAGTATCACATGTATTTTGGTAAGTGTAGGGAGATAAAAAGAGGGAAGAATATAACCATGAATCGTCTTGTTAGTAGGAAAGTCATGGAAAACAACACCCAGGGCTTTCACCACTGGGTCTGGTGAGTTATTTCTGTTGGAATACCAAGTCTGTGGAGAATGATGAGTCAGTTGGAAAGAAAGAATGAACTACCAGGTCACTCCGAAGCAGTAGCTTCATGTAAGTATTTTTATCCCAAGAGTTTGCAACATCATATCCAAGCAATGTACCAGATGAGTCCAGGTAGCTGCTTCAGCAGTGAAGAACTGCCAGCAATGCAAGCTGAAAACCAGGCCATACTTCTTCTGCCCTATCCATGGAAAAATCCCAAATGGAAGCAGCAATCCACAGGACAGCTTCAAGAATACTCATAGCAGCTTACCAGGATAAATCCTCTTTCTGGTCATCAGCCTGAAACGTCCAGTGAGCACTGGAATTCGTGTCACATCTGCTGGAGAGGACCATATGTCCCAGCTTATGCTGAACTAGTGCTCTGTGCTGCAAGTCTCTGCGTTTATGACAAATGATAAGCAAACACAGCCAGCCACAAAGTCTGTGTATAAACACATGTATCTGTCATCTTCCTCTGCAAGGCTTGGCTCCCTGAGAAGGCAGAACTGATTCTCATGCATTATCCCTCAAAGCATATGCCCCATGTCTTACAAGAATCTCATATTTTGTGTAAACAATAGCACTTGTGTCACTTAAAATTGAGACATAATTATTCATCATTAGCAAGTATTGCTGCAATATTTGGGTGGGAGGAATTGAAAGGCAGACTGTTATTAATTTAAAAAATCACATTTCAACCACATCCAAAGTCTTCTTCAACCACCTTCGAAGTATTCAAGTAAACAGCATTTTTCCTGCCAAAGTCAGAACAATGAGAGCTGACAAGATGAGATGTGGAAGACAGCTCCTCATCTGTCACTAGCACTTAGCTTTCCAGGTCAGGGCTGGAATCCAGCCATTAAGCCACACTTGCAGAATAATCTCACCAGTGATTTTAAGTCCTGTTCTTTTGCTGGATAAAAAACCCACTCAGAAGCAGCAAGGTCAGCACATTTTCACATACCAGGAGTGCTGTATGGTTAGTACAATAATACAGCCACAAGGGAGATTCAGCTCCTCTCAAACTCTATTTCCAGTGTATTTTTGCCACAGACAAGTCTCTAAAGTCTCCAACAAGTTTACCATGGAACATCCAATTATCCCCAATGCTCTTGGGCTCAGAGTTAAGCATAAACTTACATCTCTAGTAGACTTGCATGCAGTGGCCTTCTCCTAGGCCAGCTCTAAAGCAAAGTCCCTTTCTCATGGGAATGCTGCAGGCTGGTACAGGACAGACCTTTGTTAAACACGATACTGTCACTCCTGAAAGGAGAGCGGGCTCTGCCTGCCCTGGGATCCACAGCCATCAGCACGAGGAAACTTAGGATTCCTGACACACCTGGTGAGCAGAGGCTCCTCTGTTTTGTCATTTGGGCATTCGTCCTGGGAAAGCAAGTTGTGCGTGTTCTTCCTCAGAAGCTGGGTGCCACCTCTGGAGCACGGTTGTGCCCCACAGCGGGGAGGAAACAATCTATCACCAGCAAGATGAGAGACGCCCTAAATTACACATAGGCTACTGCTTTAAAGGGAAGCTCACTTTCATGCAGAAGACAGCAACGAAGATCAACAGGACTGAGTCATCTGCCTTGACACTGCATGTCTGTCTGTGCCTATAAGCAAAGGCTTTTTACTCCACTAAACGTTTTATCCATTTACATACAGTCAGCAGCCTCTGACTGTATGTAAATGAATGTGCCCTCAAGCCACATTCTTGGGATAAATTCTTGACAGCTTGCTAAAACACTGCTGGCAGAACTTGTCTTCAAGGTGAACTGCAAGAAAATTCAAATCCCCCATACCCACTGCTGCCTCTGCTCTGACCTGGACAGCCCAGGCAGGTGGCTGGCCAGTAGCCACAGAGAAAGCAGAAAAGCACTTTTAGTGCCAGAAATAATCTTTTTATTACAGTCCAGAAAAGGTATTTTAAATATGAAAACCACCCACTGTATGTATGAATTGCTTTCATTAATATCTTGGTCTACACACGTCCACCTGTACCATAAAATCAATAAATCCATCTGTCCTAGGCACAAGTAACACTGAAAAACAAATCACTGACATGCAAACAGTTGGGTGGAAAATACCTGCAAGGAAAGAAGACATATGAAGCCTGAAGTCTAAAACAGACAATGAGAGTGTCAAGGTGGTCACCAGATGCATCCCTTCCTTTCCTCTGTGCCAGTTCAGGAACCAGGCATTGCAAGAAGAGCTGATCTGAATGATCTGACAGTTGCCTAAAACTACTCAGAGTATTTACCAAGATAGTGGAGGCAAACTCTTCTCCATGGTGCTACATGGCATTAGCAGCAGTGACAGTCTTGGGACGTTCAGGACAGGTATCAGAAAAAAAATTGTCACTGGCAGGGTAATGCAGGACCAGAACAGGCTTCCCATGGAGGCTGTGAAATTTCTGTCCTTGGAGGTTTTCATCCCGCCTGGAAAAAATTATAGCTGACCTACTTT
Source organism: Corvus kubaryi (assembly GCF_017639235.1). Lineage (NCBI taxonomy): Eukaryota > Metazoa > Chordata > Aves > Passeriformes > Corvidae > Corvus > Corvus kubaryi. The sequence goes on from NW_024581129.1 coordinate 1,234,210, forward strand.
AGTGCTGGCCACAGTCCTGCTTCCAGCAGGAGGTTGGATAAGATGACCTCCAGAGCTCCTTTCCAAGTAACACTGCGTGACTCCTGGGCTTCCATCAGAATATCATTTACTTCCAGCTAAGAACAAGCACAAGTAAAGGCAGTGCCATGGCTGCAGTTTGTGAGACAAAGACATTCAGAACCAAAACCCTCCATTTTTTAAAGTATCAGCATAGTTGTATTAATCTGCATCCTAACAAAACAAAACACTGCTGCTGCATTGCTGGACACAGAGGTACCATCCCCTGCTCTGCAAAACTGTAGCATAAGGTGGTACTTCTCAAAAACACCTGAAGTGAGCAGGAGGCTGCACTTATTGAAAGCACCTAACAACAACTGGACTTTTCCTTCTAACACAGTTAAGTTCTTTTAGAAATACATTACCCACTGAACCTGAACTGTTAATTCATTTACTCAACATTAGATTAGCCCCACAACTCTAAAATAAAAAGAGTATCAGCAAGTGTTCCCCAACACAAGCTAAGTTCTGCCACTTTGGAAGTACAACTGCTAAATCCATTTTTCATGTCAGACACAATGAAACTAAGTAACAAACAGAAAAATGGTAGTAGCTTTAAACAATCTCCTCCCTTATGACACACATTCCTCCTTTAAATTGGCCAATATTTTTGCCTTAGCCCTTTAAGCCTCCCAAGCTAAAAAATATGTGCAGAATTCAATGCAAGTGACATGCCACAGCTTCGAAGCTAGTGACAAAAAATGACTGGCATTTAAAATTATGTCTTTCCCAAAGTGCAGACACAAGGCAGATGTGTATAGATTAAATAACTCCTGTAATACTAAGAACAAATAGAGATGTAGAATCCATGTCATCCCCAGGACAGGGACCGTATGGCATATCCTCAGCCGATCTGTGTGCTCAAGTGAGCCGCACAGATTTACTCCAGACAAAAATGAAGCCCAACCCAGACAATGGTTTAGCTCTCTGCCAAACAATCCTATGAGTCTCATTTTACATAATTTGCATCGTAAATCACAGAATCATAGACTGGTTTGGGTTGGAAAGGACCTTAAACCTCTTCTCATTCCACAGTTCCCTGCCACAGGCAGGGACACCTGCTGCTATCCCAGGTTGTTTCAAGCCCTGTCCAGCCTGGCCCTGGACACTGCCAGGGATGGGGCAGCCACAATTTCCGCAGGAAACCTGTGCCAGGGCCTCCCCACCCTCATAGTGAAGAATTTCTCACTTCTATGTAATCTAAACCTGCCCTCTATCAACATAAAGCCATGAACCCTTGTCCTATCACTACACGCCCTTGACAAAAGTCCGTTCAGCTTCTGTCAGCATCACCTCGTTAATCCCAGCCACGGGGATTTGATTTCTGCCCGGCTGCTGCTGAAAAAACGTGTCCTGGCACAGCCAGAGCTGCACGTCTGGGGCATCCCACGTGTGTTCTGCAGTGCCTGCAGACAGTGCAGGGATCGCGCTCCGGAACCAGCCCGAGTGCCCAGCGCAGGGGCTGCGCCGTGTGACCGTGCCACCCCCCAACACCAGCGTCACCGTCATCTCTGACTGCGAGCAGCCCTGCAGGATAGCGGCCAGCTCGTCCCCAGCACTGACTGCAGGAGAAACCAGCAAGAGGTGAGATGCTGATCAAAGAGCAGGTAGCAGCCCTACAGCCCTGCACACACACAGATGGGCACCTGCTGCTCCTCCCCACTGAGAAATACAACTGCTTCTGCAGGAGAAAATTGGGATCGAGCCCTGGCTTATCACCCGAGCTAGAAAAGACCTCATTACTTTGAGGGGAAGGATTTAATCCCACTGCATATTCCAAAACCCAAATTATGTGTGTATTTATCACTTACAAGGAAGCCCCAAAACTCAAAGGCACAGTGAAGACCCTGTCATCTTCCCCACTCCCTGTTCTGAAAATGCAGCATTCCACAGCCTTTCTCTGATCCAAGCTCCTCTTCCTCTGTCAACATGACCAGAGTTCACTGGGGATCACTATGATAACAGACTTGTACAAGCTATATACTTTGGCCTCTGCCTGCCATTAACCCCTGCTGGGATGGCTGGTATTAACTCAGCTTAGTTCTGCCTCAACATAAAGTAACTACAGCCTAGCAGCAGCTGTACAATAGAATTGTACAGCACTAAGCACCTTTTGTTCTTTTGTAACCTTTTACCACTTTTTTTTAGTCTTTCGAAATCTGAAACAGGTTTTTAAACAAAAAAAAGGGTCCTTTTTAATGAGAAAAATGAAAAGCAACTCAATTTTCTATGTAAAACAACAACAACAAAAAGAGTAAACTGCCAGTGAGCAGGGAAATGCACAAGCTTTGGAAGTGGCAAGAACAGCCCATCCACACTTTAATGGATGGGGAGAAATCTGCTGCTCCATTAAAGAAAGAACAAATCCTGCTCAGAAGCATAAAGCAGATTTGATCTCCCAGTTCATATTTCATGCCTGCAGCTGGAGACAGTGTTACTGTCTGACACCCTTCTCAAACGTGCAGAATGTGTTCAGCTGCTGAGGACAAAGGACTCTCTATGAGCACTTTCAATTACAGCAGATATGACCAAACACAGGCCTCACATGGCAATTTCTTGCTATTATTTGATGTTCCCAGCCCCTGGCCAAACAAAATACATTAAACATGAGATTTGTCTCTTAAAAATTGTTGCCCCAAGTGAGCAGTGTGTGATGGTCTCGAGGGCCACCCACACCTTGGACAATCCCATGAGCACGTCTGTCACTCTGACAGAAGCCAATCCCACCACTGCTGACCACCGCCACAGACACGTTCAGAGAATCTCTGCAACCCCAGCCTTGGATAACACCAGGCTTCAGCTGAGTACCAGCTCTCGAGGAAAGCCCCATGGATGCCTTGTCCAGCTTTCAATCCTGATGTCATGGCTAAAAGACCAGGAACTGTCTGGCTCAGTTTCCAGTTTATGTCACAAGACCATTGTACGTATGGGCATGCAGTGTGTGGCTTTGAGTCAAAATACACCATGCCCTCCCCCCTGCAATAATGGACTTATAAAAGATGCCATGCCGTGGTGCCCCTGGTATGAAAGACTTTACAGTGGACTATTCATCAAGCAATCTTTTTTCCTTCTTTTACTCAATTATTAAAGCCCATGACTTGCACAACTGCACTGCACAAGCTTCCAGCACCACTTGTTACCCCTTTAACCACTTTATAGTTAATCATTCTTTTGTGCTGATTCCTCTCTCCTCCACATTACCTGGGAATTTTCCACATGCATATTGAATACTTTAGAGAAACTAAGGCAAGAAATCTGCTAGATGTAACTTTTGTTCAGAGAATTGGTCAAATTAGGGAAGATATTGCATTAGTGTAATAGGATGCACCTTTAATAAACTTGAGTTTTCACACACACTGCTCACAACTGTCTGGGGCTAAGGCAAGTAAAATGAGACTCCCTTTGAGTTATTTTCTGATTATGCAGTCCCTGAAAAATCTGTGCTTTAGCTTTGAGTTCCTCTAGTCGAGTTATTCCAGTGGGTGTGCAAACCAGTCACAGATAGAGAACCAAGTGGTACTTTGATTGAACCAAGTAAATAACATCAGTAGTTTGAGTCTAACAAGGTGACACTTGCAACAGTTTGATAGAAATTATTTTTAAAGCACATACAAAGTGACAGTCATAACAAAATCTCACAGAATAGGAGTTTCTCTATACTGAGATTTAACCTTCTGCCTAAGCTCCTTCACCAAAAAAAATAAAGGGTAAATAATCCTCTTTAAGAAGCCTTTCACATCAAATCACACACCAATCAGTACCCACAAACACTAACAGAGCTACTAAAAAAGGCAGGCTCAGATGTACCTGTATTAAATGCTGTCTGAAGCAAAGTAAGATAAGCTTGAAAGCTCTAACAGAATATTGAATGCAACTCCACAGTGCTCAAAATGGCTCTCTCCACCTGCTTTGTGGCTGGGATCAATTCCTTACACACACACTCAGGTAAAAAAAATGCAAACCAAACAAACCCAAGCAAATACCAAAAAAACAACAAAAAATCCCCAGTGTAACAAAGAACAACACAGTCAGTAAAATTCTATTTAAAGAATTCAGAACTGTGCCTGAAAAAAACCCATCCCAAAACAGAAAGAAGTCCTTAAGTAAAACTGGTCTTATAATACCAATTTTTATTAAGATGGACTGAAAATAAATACTTGCTATTACTTCACTTACCCTGAAAACAGAACAAATATTCTTCTTTGTCAGTATTAACCATTTCAAAATGAGCTGATGTGCTCCAGCTTATTTCAAGTACATATAAATTTGAAGGCAACAGAGAATGTATTTATCATTTTTATGTGTGTGCATCCATACACAAATATTGTATATATAAATCATGTACATACATATTTTGCTGCCACCTTGTGAACAGTCTCTGAATAGGGAGGTTTAGTTCACACAGACTCAATTCTGCCACCTTTATTCACATTTAGCTCAACTGACTTTAATCTAGATACTTTTTAAATGGGTACTCAATGTGACAAAGGATGGCTGAATCAAGTGCTTAGTGCAGAAAAATTTAAAAGGCTGAACAAAATACCTGAGTCTTCCACAATTTCCATACACTTTTGTGTCACAGTTTATTGCCACAACTATTATGCAAAATATAACTAAATTCGTTCTGATAAAAATATTGCAGCTTTGCATCCAAGTTGTATGGCTGTCTTCAAAACAGAATAAGCTGGTGTCTGTAAAAAGAATAAAAGATTAAACACATCTACTGAAGTGCTTTGCTTGAACTAGATTGTGATAAGGAATAGTAATCACTATTAAAAAAAAAATCAAAGTAAAAACACACACTCCCCAAGAAAACCCCACCTGTATTTGCAGTCTAATCTATCATAGAGAAAACAAAATTAAGATTTATCAACTTTGCAGAATATTTCCATTTCTCCACAAGTGTAAGTCAAGAGAAAAACCAGAAGTTACACATTCCCCACAGAGTTTCCAAGTGAGCACAGAATTTAGTTCAGTATTTCACACTTCCTAGTAAGATGATGCCTCCAGTTCCCAGCTGTATGGATAGCACCTATTAGCCTTATCTTCAAAAATATTTCATCTGAACTGAAATCAAAAGAAAATCTACAAATTTGCAGAGGATATCTCTTAGGAAAAAAATCAAAACGCTTTAACACTTGACACGAATTCTAACAGATTCAGTTCTGATCTAGAGCAATGAAAGTTATCACATGCAGGACTTTCCTTTGGGGAAGAGTATCAAGAGCCTTATTTTGTGCTTCTCAAAGAACCACATCCCAGTCTCTAGGTAAGGAAGGCAAGAGCAGCACATCTACATCCTCACTGACAGCACCAATGAGTCAACAGTCTACTCACAGCTTCTGCATCGTGCTCGAGCCCAATGTCGTGGTGCTCCTGCTCTTCGTCCCGGAATTGCTTTATTACCTTGAAAAACAGCCATTACTGAGTCTACTTTGCAGAAAAATCGAGGCAGCCAGTACACACAACTAGATGCTGTTGTCCATTGCGTGTACCATGGCAAGCCAGGGTCTCTCAAAAACTTCTCTGGGCAGCTGGGCACTGTCCCTGCCCAACAGCTTCACACTGCTTTTGGTTTCCTCACTAGTTCTCCTCATATTGGCACTGTGAATAAACTCCCTGCCTGGATTTTTCTCTTTGTTTTGTGCCATCTCCACCTATTTCACTGTATCATTATCTTCAGGGGTGGTATTTCCCTGGTGCACCTCAGCACAACCCTGGTTACTTCAGACACAATTTCTGTAGCAGTAGGACACATTGGAATGATCAGACTTTGCTACACGTTACACCATGCACAGCCCAACACACTGGCAGCCAGCAAGGCTGGAAATGACCCAGTTCCATCTCCCACAAACACCCTACAGGAGTGTGTCCCAGTTTGATACCTAAAATGCTTGGGAATTTATTTTCTCACAGAGCTGACAAACATCAGCTCCCTACACACTCTGAGCAGCATCCAGGACTAGAACATGAACAGGGTGCTGGCTGGCAACAGTGGAGGCAAACCCCCCCGGGGTGCATCAAACACAGCGTGGGCAGAGGGGCTGCAGAGGGGGTCACCTTGAGCTCACCCTGAGCACTGTGTATAGCTCTGGGCCCCACAGCTTAAGGAGCACGTGAAGGTACTTGAATGCCTTCAGAGGAGGGCAACACAGCTACTATGCAATCATATTTCCTCCTTTTGTTTCCCCTCTAGACCCTTCCTCTCAATTAAAATTAATCAAACTCAAAGCATAATTCTCCCACTCAAAAAGGAAACACTGCATTACTGAAAGCATACTGAACATAACCCAACATATGTTTTAATTCTGGTGCTTGATCAATTTGCTGAAGGAAAAAAGCATCCTTCTATTTTATTAGTTTCTGTTGACTTCAGCATTCTAAGTGACAGAACAAAAAGATCTACAGTAAATTCTACAAGCATATTATTTTTAAAAGACAAAATCACATCAGATAATTCAATCAATTTGTTAAACTACTTTTCAGTCATGGTTAAATACCTGCAATAGTTCTTTGTACTTTTCTGGATCCTCTTCTATTAGAGTTCGGATCTGGTTGTTGTAGTGCTCTGATATACTCTCTTCCACAGCCACTGTGCAAGCCATTGCACCCTTCCTTCCAAGCAAAGCACTTCCAGCCCCTGGGATTGGGGTACCAGACACATGAATACAATGAAATCTGAAGCAATACAAATAATTTAACACAATTGAAGACTTCACAAAACAACAACAATAGTTGTTGTACAAACTCACCTAAAACAAACCCTGCTACATTCCAGAAAGGCAATAGAACAGTAGGTCGAACTCTGTATGCAACCATGAGCTCATTGAACTTTTTCAGGTGGTCTTTTTCTTGATTCCACATTTGCTGCAAAAGAGCCAGGTCACAGTGAAGCATATAACCCCAGGAGATAAACATTTCCAATAAAACTAATAAAAACCAAACCAGCTCAGGCCACATGTGCTGTGATAGCTGAGGCAATACTGTAACACTGCAACATCACAGAGAAGAAAGGCTGCAGAAGGGCAGATGCAGATCGTTATAAAACGGGCAGATGAGGATTTGCAAAATAGGACAACACTCCAGTAACTGCAGCATCCGTAACTTCCTTACCAAGCACTCCCACCACTGTTTATAAACCCACACGTTCGGAAGTGCTTAGAACAAAAATGGACAGCAACGTTGCCATGAAGGCTACGATCGTTCCCCGTCATCCGGCCGCCGTTAATCCAATGCAAACGGAGCAGAAGCACAGGCCGGGCTCCAGGCGCGCTCACCTGGATGACGGGCCCCACGCTGGACCTGCCCAGCACGGCCATCTGCCCCGCATAGATGCGGTTCGCCCCGTACTCCCCCGCATGGTCCACGCGGATGATGCGGTCTATGACGGGCTTGTTGATGCCCTCCTGCGCCACCCGCGTGCTGCACAGCCTGAGGGAAGCCCCTCCGGCGGGCAGAGGCCGCAGACCTGTCGGAGAAACAAAGGTGACGCGAGCTCCGCCGCCGCCCGGTCCTCGTCCGGGACGGGCCGGCGGGCGCTGCCACCCGGGGAGCCGGACGGCCTGAGGCGGTCCCGGGTGGCGCCACGGGGGCCTGGGGGGCGGGCAGGGAGCGAAGCCGAGCCCGTACCCGGCCCGCAGCGGAGGGGCCGGCGCCGCAACAGCGAGCACCGCAAACCCGGAGCCACGGCCGCCGCCATAGCCCTGAGAACAGGCCCCCTGCGCGCCGCAATGACGTCATCACCGCGCGCCACCCTCCCGCCCCACCACGATTCCGATTGGCCCCGCGTCGCCGCCGCACTGGACAGCGCAGCTGTCAATCAAAGCCGGCGTCCCCCGGTTGCCATGGGAACGAGGGCAGGGCGGGAAGCGCGGCGGGAGCGCTGAGGGCGGCGGAGGCGGGGCTAGGCCGGGCCCCACAGCGACACAGCAACAGCAGGCGGTACCGTAAAAAATACTGCGTTTATTGAACGTGCATTCCCTTAAAATAAGGGCAGAAAACACTCCAAAAGACTATATAAAAAGGATAGTGTCTCACATTAACTAAGAGCGGACTAATGCAGATTTCAAGCAATAAACGCAGTTCCGTACAGAAAATCCTTAACTACGATCTTTAAATAAAGGAATGGGTTGATAGCCTACAGGGACACATGGTTCTCCGAGACCCACGGTCCCAGCAGTTCAGCTAAGAGAGAGGAAATGTGAAATTAAGGGGTACTGACACACAGTATTGCCAACCAATAATTTAACTCTCAAATATTCACATTTTAGAACACAGAGAACAGTAGTGAAGGTGTTTGTACAAGAATAAAACACAAATAATAATGCCTTAAAACACTAAAAATAAAAAAGGGCCCTCCACGGCAGCAAGAGTGGTGCCCCAGCAGTGCTGTGCCTGCCCTGCTGTGGGTTTCTTCCTGCCCCGAGTGTTTATTCAGCGCTCTTTTATCAGCTCGTTTGCTCTCAACAATTTTGTGACCAGTTATCCAGTGTTCAACTGCTCCTGCTGCTTCAGAGCAGAATAAATAGCAAACCTTTACCTCTAAAAATATTTAGAAAACTGATTTCAAACCCATGCTGTATTTTCTTTTCCTATGCACTATTTCAAAATACTTCCATACATATTTCTTTTTTTAAAACCAAAGCAAATAAAAGGCATTGAAAACATGTAAAACCATACCTTTCCCCTCTCTTGTGATTCTTATAGCATAATTTGTAAAAACAGTACAACAGAGTTTCAGTTCTGATCATATTTTACCCAAACTCCCTGAAAAAATAGGGACTTAACAAATCCCAACAACCCTGAAGCCGTATCAGTGTTAAAGTATCCTTTTTTGAGCAGCCCTAACACAGTATAAATTAGCTGAATTTCCAAGATTTGGAAACCTTAAGCCCCACTAGCTTAACCAACAAAGACTCATTACACAGAGCAGGGTGCCAGGGTGCTGGTCAGTCACTCAGTTTTTAGAAGCTGCAAATGCTTCTGCCGTTATCTTGTGTCTCTGGGAGTTTCAGGAAGTCAAGTTCTTTTGGCTTGTGTGGTTTTCAAGGCTACCTCTGAGCTTCTGCTATCTTTCTGATTAGGAACATCTTGTCACGACTCTCCTGGAAAGACAGAATAACAAATGTGCTCCACATGAACAGTGTTAACACAAATCATCTACAACAGCCCATTTCTTTATTAGAAATAGGTACTGTACTCCCCCCAGCACACTCTCAACTGCCTGAACAATTTCAAGTTTACAATAGTCTTGACTTCATTTATCTCACCTCAGGTCACACATTAACAGCTCTGCACTGAGCCTAGTAAAAACATCTCACACACCTCAAAATTTAAAACCATGCTACCAAGAAGTCGAACAACAGTGAAGAAACAAAAATAAAAACCACACAAGGATTTTCAGAACTCCCAGATGGTTTGTGAACTCTTCAAAAAGCAGGAAGGCTTTCATTCCTAAATTCCTCACTCCTCAAAAACCTCCGCCCACTAGTGTTTATCTGCACACAGGTTGTTAAATGCCATTATCTAAAAGAAGCACACACCAAGAAATGGGCTATTTCATAAGAAAGTGAGAAGTCTCACTAGTGAGGCTGAGTTCTGACTCGAGCAGTTTGTCAGATCACAGCACACAAATGCTGCCAAACCTGGCAGTGGCTTTTGATGGCCACAAAGCAGCACTTGTGCACTGGCACCCTTCTCCACAGGGCTGGTTAGTGGTGACTTGTTCCACTTTTAGTACCTGCTCAGGCAGTGCTGGGCCTGCACTCAAGAACAAGACCAGAAAAGATGCAGTCAAAACATAGGCCTGGAGGAAAGGGTAGGGAGTTGGGTGCCTGTTTGTGGGGGCAGAGAAGGAAAGAGAAGGGGAGGTTGTGCAAGATGGTCGAGGGGACAGGAAACACGAGATTCAGGTTCTTCTTTGGCAGAAAAAACCATGCAGATGAGTGGATTTAAGCAAGGCAAAAGATGAAAAAACAGGGACACAGCTTCTTGGGGGCATATCTCTTGTATGTGTGTTGCCTGATATAACCAGACCTTGTTGCAGTTGCAGCTGGTACCCAAGAAAATCAACTCCACTGAGAAATACCACAATGCTTTGGTTATTTTTCCTGGGTTATTTGTAAAACATTCTTCACTGCCCGTTGCAAATACTAAATATGCAGGAGACTATGAAAACCAATACTCCTGTGCATGCCTTATTTCTGCATCCCTAAAGTTCTCTTTGTTGTGTCAGTAAAGTGCTGGGTCAGATCTTACCAAAACCAGTTGTTCTCTCAGCTGTTCAACCACTCGTTTGTGTGCTCGAGCCAAGGCAATAAAATAGAACATAATGATGCTGTAAACAACAAACAAAAAGGAAGGACTTGAGATTTCCTATGTACGTAATAACAAGTTCAGTTCAGGGGAAGACATAAACATGTGCTACGGAAGAAAGGGCTGGGTGGAGTCCAAAACAAACCATGTGGTTTTTCAAGCACAGAAGTTTTAGAAAGCATCAGGTAATAAGGCTCCAAAATTTGCAAACAGTTTAGTTGAACTTAAATGCAAAAAACTCCATTTAAACGTAGGAATTGTGATCACAAGGCTTACAGTACTAATTTGCAGAGGGTTCACAGTTAAAATTTTTGAGAAGGACACTGCTGAGTATGGGACGTACAAGAGGAGATGGAACAAAGCTGATGAGTGTGAACACATGGGCCAAGACATAAGGGCTGAAGATTCATATGGGTTTTGATGCTTTTGACTGCAAATGAAAAATCTGGTCTAATAGATGCTTGGTACGAGTTCAGTAAGCAAGGAAATGAAGCTGCATAAGTGGATCAAGTCTCCACAGTACTCACCAAATGACCATAAAAAAAGGCACTGCAAAGGCTTCTGATGCCATGCCAAAAAGGATCTGCTGGAGAAATGTTGGAAACTCAAGTATTGTGTCTGGAACAACTTCCCATGAAGTGTTAAAATTCCTGAATGGCCCACATGCCTTGGAAGAGGGGATACTGTCAAAGAAGCAGAACAGAAAGATGTTTCACCAAAATGTAAAGACAAAATAATCCAGCACAAGCCCAGCACCATTTCAGCAATGCAGTAAAAGCGTCCCATGTCTTTAAAACTGTAATTTTTGTTTATATGAACTAAGTTATAATTTTATGTATTACACCCTATATATTTTATTCCATTAATCATTCTAAAGTTGTGTGTCTTTTACAGAACTGACAACTTTAGAACAAGTGCCAACGTCACAGAACTTAAATTGCCACTTACTGTGCTATGCTGACTGCCAAAGGCACAAAAGCCAAGATGAGCCCAATCAACAGCACCGCCAGGAAGAAAAAGTTGGAATTTGACGCCCTGAGAGACCTAGCTTCAGGTTTACGTGTGTGTATCAAAATGACCTGAAGAGGGAAGGTAAGAGTGTTACCAGTACATCTATACAGATAAACATCCAAGCATACTTCCCCCAGCAACTGAATTTTCCATCCTCAAACACACCACCAGCTACCCCACAACCACCTCCTCTGACGTGCATGGGCTGAGAAGGGCTAAGACAAGAATGCCTCACATTCTGCTATAAGTCAATGTCTCCTAGTTTGTGTAAGAATTTGATCCAGAGGACCTCACACACTTGCACAGTCAGCTGACACAGCCATTTGGTGTATGACCCATGGCACTGCCGTTGGCTTTGTTCTGCCACATCTTCACTGGATACATCCCCTCTTGAAAGACTTAAAGTATCAGCAAGAATTGGATGCACAGAAGGAGCTCTGTGGTCACTGAGCAAAACTTCTGATAGGCAGAAATCACATGAACATCCAACACAGCTTGGATTTTCCATTTTGCTCACAAATTTTTAGCCATTTCGCAAAATTTTGTCCAAGTTGTAAGCTGTGTTGCTAATAAATAGATTACTGCAGGAAAGTGTTATAAACTAGCTTTGTTACATAAAAAGCTTTTCTTTGATAAAAAGACAAATATTTTGAGAAGTAGTAATTGAAATGTGGTTTTGCTTGATTTCAAAGCAAAATTCTACCTTCTGTTAAAAGCACAAAACCTTACTGAAAATGGAATACCATTGGCTCATTCCATCCACTGTATCCACAGGTGGTTTTAGGGTTTTTTGTCGGTTTTAGATCACCTGTATATCTATATGCCTGCATTACAAAAAACACAAAGATGTACTCAGTCCATCAACCACACACCTTCATTAATTACCTTTTTAACGTAAAAGATGATGAAGTATTTGATAGTTGCTATTGCAGGGAGAAGTGGTGAAAAGAAGGTTCCAATCCAGCAAATAGTCTGCCCATAAATGATTTCCAGGACATTGTCAGAAACTCCAAATTCCTGCTGTCCAAACCACTGAATTAGCTTGCAAGAGCAATGAGTAACTAACAACCTGAAACCAAAGAATATTGTTAGTCCTAAACTGAAGCTGTACAGTTTAGATTCATTCTAACACATTTGGAACATACAGAATTTAGCATTTAAGCATTAGACAACATAACAGAAAATGTCTGAAGAAAAAAGCTCTCAAATATCAAAAACTATGCAGCCATCTGAATAGCAAACAGGTGCTCAAACCACCAGAAATACGTTTATAATTTATTTTAAAACTAGTAATCTGGTTAGAAATACGGGGAATTTAAAGTAGAAAAAAGAAAATGTGTTTCATACATAATTTGTAAAAATATGCTCAAAAAGCAGAGATACATACTTTCTGGGGAAGTCCACAAACAGGGGCACAGCAAGAATTACAGCAAAATCAAATATCATCAGTTTGTACATTTCTTGCCCAACATCAGATTCCCAGCACTATAAAAACAAGTCAGGATAAACAAGATTAGCAGTCTAAATAAACAAGCTGAAAAAACTTCTATCACTAAAGCAACAAACGTCTCAGTTAACATCATGAAGTTCAAATGGTATTAACTCCAATGTCTAAAACATTCAAGTGTTTCAAAGTTCCCGTGCCAAGCTTTTCACTTTTTTTTTTGTTTTGATTTTGGGTTTGGGGTTTTTTTTTTGTGAGGTGTGGGGGTTGTGTGTGTTTTTTTTGCTTTTGTTGGTTGGGGGTTTTTGTTTGTTTGTTGGTTGGTTTTTAAGGAAAAACTATTTGCCTTATTGCAGCAAAAGGCAGTAGCACAATGTCTCCAAAACACAGCTAGCTCAGACAATCCTCATGGTGGACAGAAAGCCTGTGCTAAGCCATCATCTGCCACTGGACTAATTCTAATCAGAGCTTTAGAAAAACAAAGAACATATGTGTAACAACTGTACTGGTTTGCACTGAGCAGTGGGAATCAACACCAAGTATAACATGAATGGCAACACCAGGGCTGATACTGAACACCTCTAGACAAGCAACTCTCATGGAAAACAAATCTCTGTTCACAAGCTCAGATGATTAAAGACCAAGATAAATCTGCTTACAGGATAGAGTTTGTAATTGTATCCACAGGGCTTACACTTGTCAGTGCTACAGTTGGAGATCTGACTCCACAGCGAGAACAAGAGAACGCCAATATTGGCCAACCGCACAAAGACACACCTGGAAGAAAGGCAAAACCTAATTCCAAACATGCCAAAAAATAGCCATGTTAACACTTAGCTCACCTTGCACAGGAGTCCAAGGAAGCCTTAAAACACAAAAGGGTCATGCAGAGTTTTAAGAGAGCAGCCAGCTAGATAATAAACACATTTCTTTCCTTAGTAGTAAGTTAAAATTGCTTTTCACCTTCCCAGCTTTAGGCTACAGTCCCTTGTTTCTTTTCTCAGTACTGTTCCTACATCAGTCATTTCAGTTGCAGATCTTGATGCTGCAATGGGTTGCAATTCTCAGGTACAGTTCTGTGTGCAGCATTTCTGTTCATGTAGCTTCAGGCCTTCTGAGGCCAAACCAGAAATACAAAGCATGGACCTGCAGATCAACCTAGATCTTACTGCCTTAAGCTGCCAAACACCAGCTCTTACACTGAAGTATCTTTTACCCCAAAACTTTTAACTTCTGCCTTGCCTTGAGCAAAGCTGTACTTCAGCCACTGCTGTACACATACATTTGCTCATTCAGGGAACCGCTGCATGCAAAGCAGTGAATCCACAGCTCTGCAGCCACAAGTTCCCTACTGACTATTTATTCAGCTTGAAGATGTCCAGATCACACAGCTAAATGGGACCGGGAGAAAAGCTTGGACACTGAGATGATTGCACTGCGCTGTCATCAAAACAGATTGTTCCCAGATTTAAAGTTCCCAACTAAACATATGCCAAACAATGCCTTCCTGGTTTCCAGTGCCAACTTCTCTGCTTCTTGATGTTACAATGTTTACAATACATATAGCCTACCAAGAGCAAGTTGTTGAAACATCCAAGGCCACAATAAAAACATCTTTACCTCATGAGCGTCAGCCTGATTTCAAAGGCTGGTGTATAGTCTTCAAACCTGATCAGAAATGAGAAGATCAGAGGACTAATGAAGTTGGCCAGTGTGATCACCATGGAAGGCAAATACTGCACTAAGAGATTAGCCAAGGAGTTCTCATTGTCAGTGTCCTGCACAAGAAGAGATGAGAGAAACATAATGCTTAGAGAAACACACCTTCCTGACCATGCTGCCTCCAGCCACACACGTCTCCCTTGTCCAGGATTCAGGCAGCATCTTTTACTCTGTCTTCATCCTCCACCTACATTTGCACCGGACAATAAAAACCAACACCACATGGAACATGAATGGCAAACCCAGAGCTGATTCTGAATACCTCTAGACAAGCAAGTTTCATGGAAAACAAATCTCTGTTCTTTATACAAGCCTGATCACTGCTATCTCTGCAGTTTGCCACTACACACCTTTGCTTTCTCCTGCTCCCTTCACCAGGAACTCCTTCCACCTCCAGTTACGAGTATTTCTGTGCTTCCTCAAAGCTTCTGTTTAAAGAGGTTCAACTCACCAAGGTTTCTGTCTGACTCTTGCTAACCAGCACGAAAGCTACCAGGTTTTGCCACTATTCCAAGTGCAGACACTTTTCAATTTATTCTCACTGGTGCCAAGCAGCTCCCCTGACTTTCCTACCATCCTGACAAGCAACTCTAACTGCTCATTAAGACAAGGTCAAGGTATCAACCCTTCTACATAAACCTCACAGTAAGTGAAGCTGTTCTTCAAGTTGCTCAGTGTTGTGCTGTCCTCTTCTCTGCCCTCAAACAATACCTCTGACACAAACTCATTCAGCCCCCACTTCCTGCTTCTGTCTGTGCAATCCTGGCAGTTTACAGAAGTTCAGAGTTAGGTCCACCACGAGCACAACTTTCCTTGTGAACAGCTAAGTCCATCACATCAGCAACTTACACAGGGGAGAGAAAAATTGTGGTCCCCATTTCTATCAGACTAATCAAACCCTGGGGTCCTACAGAGAAGTCAATTACTTTTGTGAAGCTGTCATGACTAGAAGCTGTCTGCTTTGTTCTGCTTCTGAACCACTCTTTCCATCTTGTCCTGCCGGAGGTGAAACGCACCCAAAGTGATTCTTTCCGCTAGTGATGCAAGAACCTTTGCTTCTGAAAACTGCTCTGTGTTCAAAGCCTTCCGGTTTCCCCACACAGCGGTAACTCAAGCCACAGGACAGATCATAATCTCTACTCTGCCTTCCCCTGCAGTGCATTTTTGCAGCTGACAGTGAACCAGACCATGTGAAACTGCTCATGATGAAGTTTAGTTTAACCAGGTCAGTTCCCCCAGCCAGTTCCCTGCCCAGACCCAGCAGATCACAGAGGTGAGCACAGTTACAAGGGAAGAGTAGTGAGGGCTGCTCTTCTTGTCAGCTCCAAGGCACTCAACACCGAAGCCTCTGCAGCAACAGGAGACATTACTGGGGAGGTTTTTTAGCACGTGGTCCTTGATCTTTCCTGCTCTCATCTACTAAAAGAAGTTTTAAGTCTGTAGAAAGTGTTTCCAGATCCCTGCATGAAAGGTGCTATATTAAGATACTTGACTCTTTCACAATAGTTCCTCTTGCTGTAATCACCAGCCTTGACTGAATCTGTCCTAGTGTCATTTCTGATACTCACATTGGAGTTTTCTTGAGAGAAGACAGTTACTCTATAAATAGAGTAAAAGCATCCTGATAAAATGGCAATGACAATTATATTTATAAATATTCTCAGAGAGTAGATGCGTAGCTTTTCTTTCGTTGTCCTCTCAGCTATTTTTTGCTTCAGTTTTTCTTCCTGCAAGTCCGTCTACAAAGAAAAGAAAGAGATGCAGATTTTTGGTGCAGCATACAACACTTAACACCATGTCTTCTACCCTTGAGATGTGCAAATCTGTAGCCTGTTCTAGGAGAGTCACTCCAGTGCCTGCCCAAGCACACAGAACTGTTTTGCCTTTTCTTTGACAAAACAGGTCCATGCAGGAATGGAAGCCCTTCTGTGCTCAGCCTCCTCAAGCTGGGGGCTCTGTAGCCCGCAGGTGTCCCACAACCCTCTTATCTTATGTGTATCAGTAACACATTTCCTTGAGTTTGCCTGTTTGTTGAGAGAGACTGATCTCAGCTTGACACTCAACTCTGAAATGGGCAAACCAGCTCACTCATCTCATAATTTCTGCAGGTAAGTAACCAGCCCTCACCATATGGCTCAAAATTCCTTCTCTCCTTTGTGAAGGAAAACTGGGGGAAGGCACAGAGATAGTCTCGAGCAGCTTGTCATGTAAACTTGGTGTATTTCACCTTAACTGACATGAAAATACAGTATCTCCTGTGAAGGCAATTTAATCTGGGTAAACCCACATAACAGCCATATGAGGGTATTTTCTGAGGATTTATGTCCATCAAACAGTAATATTAAGGGGCAATTTTTTGTTCTAAGATGTGCATTCTGGAGGCAAAAGTGTGGTAAGTGAAGGAGGTTCTGATTCTATGATGAAAAAAGATGGCTGTGAACGTCACTAGAGCAGAAAGCAACTCACTGTAATTGATGAAATCTGTAATTACCACTTTGTGGTTTGAAATGGAAGCATCTTCTCAAAGGTAATTGTTTCACTACACAAATCTCTGCTTCCAATGTACAGAGAGCAAAAAGAAGGTCCTTGTTTTACCAAAAGGGCCTTTCAGACCCTTTTCAGAGCTTTATGATTTGGGAAATCTAGAGCTCCATCAGCATTCTGTATGTGCATGTGTGCCAAAGACACCTAGTGAAAATCTTTCAGTATTTTCTTACTGCAACAGTGCTCTCAAACAGTACAAAGAGCACCATCTGAATTTTATTTCTCCCCAAACTACTGCCTACTGCACACTTAAAACCCAGAACACTCAAACTGATCCCTGCAAGGATTTGCCCCCAGCTGGGACAGCTTTTCCTGTTGGACTATGCAGAAACTAACACAGGAAGCAGGACTGGAGTGTGAGGAAAAGGCAGATAAGACAAGCAGCTAACAGGCTGGCGTTGGTCCCCAGTGGATGGGGGAAGGGTCGACAACATCTGTGCCATCCTTCTCACGTTACACCACGACTCCAGCTACCTAAAAAGCATGCAAGAGGATGTGGGCTGCACCCCCAAAACAAGCTACTTCAATCCTCCTTAACCTTATTCCCTTATCTGCAGAACTACAGACCTCTCTTTGTTTAGCCATCTAAGCTGTACGAAACCACAATCACCAAAAAATGGAAGTTATTCACCTGGAGCTCATACTGCAAGCTGCGATGTTTCAGCCAGGCTGCATTTGGATCTGTAATGCAGAAGTCCCAGCCTGCAAAGACTTTGTTACAGTAACTCTGAAATGGATCTGCATCGTGCACTAAGTTCTGCATAAAGCCTTTCACGGACCTAGAGAAAAAATAATGAAAAGATGTATTTTATGCACAGAAAAAACACACACGAGCAACCTGGCTGATCAAAGACTAAACAACCTCCTCTGTGAGCAAACTGCCACCTTTGCTTTGTACCAGGGAGTCTCTGGTACACCTTCAGTGTGAGATTCTGCAGCAGCTGATCCTGACTTATACAGGTTATTCCCACCTGCACTTCACCACAGCCACACCTTCTCACCTCCCCCAGACTCAGCAAAGGAAACTGAGAGGGCACAAATAAAACTCAACCAAAAACCCCAAAAGAAAATCCTCCAACAAATTCAGTAGAGTTGAGGGGCTTTTACTTATAGGTATGCATACATATGAAAACTGATACTTCAAATTGTTTTCTTTTTCACAAGCACAACAAAGGCTACTGTGGCACTGTATGCGCAGGCAAAAGATTCCCCCTTTCCACATAAAACAGCTCTAGAACACAGTATGTTCCCTTCAAGCAGGAATAAAATGTAAACTGTGCAACAGGTAACATCTTTACCTCTTCAGTATCCAGAGGAAACTTAAGGTGAGGTAGGCAAATGTAGCCAGCAGGTATGCAAGTGGCAAGTTGTACCTCATGATACTGATCCATACCACATCTATTGTGTAATAGCCATAAAACAAACTTGTCACTTCAAGGAATCCCTGTGGAAATGAAGTTGAAATAGAATTTGTAACAGCAGCAACAACTGCCCCATTAAATCCAACCTGGCATTAAGCAACCATTTTGCAAATCTAAAATTAGGGCTCCCAGCAAGCTATAACAGTCTAAATAGTGCCATTGCCTCTACCAAACTGTAATGCAGGCACTGTGTGCCTAAAATCCCTTTCCTCTCCAGTCAAAGAGCTCGAGGACACAGACACTGGGACCCTACACAGAAAGCACAATAGACAGTGTGCTCCAGAATAATAAGGGGTAGCAGCTGGGGAGGAGAGGCACAGGCTGCAGCACGTGGCCAGCTAGGCCTTGTGGTGGTTCAGTAAAAGTCAGTTTGAAAACTGCCCTTTTCAGAGATAACGTACCCCAGTGATGCATATGCCTTACCATTTCTCGAAATTATCAAAGCTTCATTCCACAAGTAAATTTTTTTTACATTTTAAATGCTATGTGAGACACAGAAACTAAATTTAAAAAAAAATGTAATTACTTACAGTGCCACTGAACAAATCTTTGAGGTAAGTATAGAAGTAAACAAGTCCCTTATTACCACTAGGTTCATAAACTGTGCAGTTATCCTCTGTCAAAAGAAAGGCATGAAAAGTCACTCAAATGGTAATGCCCACTGAACTGCAAGATCACATTAATTCAAACATGTCACATTCTTATAAAAAGGCATTCCTTTTTTCTGGGAGGTGGTAAAGAAGTTGGTGGAAAGGGGGAATGCTAAAACAGCTGTACATAGAGAAGATGTTTACCTATGTTCTTTGGAGAAATGTAAGCAATGGTACTGTTGAATATTCCATATTTAGAAACGATGAAGGGAAGAGTAACAAAACTGAACATGAGGATAAAAATTATAAAGTTCAGCAGGACCAGAAAACGCAGGAAGGAGAAGTAGGACTGGATGCCAGTACCAAATTTCCCTGGGAATAAAAGAAACATGTGCCAATAATTAAGATGATAAAACCATTGAAAATACAGAGAGAGCAGATTATAATTTCAGTTACACTGAACTGAAGAAACATTGTTAAAGCTAGTTTTAAGTACTACAGCCTTTTAGCAATATAACTGAAATGCAAGTTGGACATTTTAATAATTTTTTCCAATATATTTCCTTCTACCATATAATGGATTTTACATTCAGCAATAAAGGAAGAAAGTAACTTCTTAAGCACATGTAGTTATATGTGAAACTATGCTCACACAGGTAAAACTGCCACTAACAGAAGCAGCGTTACAGAGGAGAAATGGACAGCAGACAAGAAATACCTTCTATGCTGTGAATATCACGTTGCCAAAGCACCAGGTAAGATGACAAGCCCTTGACTTCACTGAGTGCTTTTTGCCATGATTTACTGCTAGTTCTTCTCCACTTCTTCCATCTAGATAAATGTTCTGTATCAGCCTGCTGAGAGCCCCTAAGAATCCAGAAATACAGTTACTGAGCACAAGAAATAATTTCTCGCTCCATGTAACAGGGCTAGGCAGGACGGAGCCTGCCTGCAGCCTTCAGGGGGATAGCTACAGTAACACACACAAGCTTTCCCCATCTGGTCCTACTGGTAATGGCATCAACAACTTAATTCAAATAGGGCAAGTTCTCTCATGAAAAACATTCACTTCTCTTGGAGAAAAAAAATCCAATTGATAACAATAGTTTTTTGAAAAATTTGTTGGAAAGTGCCAATTCAACGGATTTGAGAAAGTATTTTTTGCCACCACCTCTAGGGATGCACTGTTCTAATAACAAGCTGCAAACGAACACTGAGAATGTGCCACTGTCCGTAATTTTTAACTACTTCTCACTTACTGATTTTCATACTACATGAATACGTTTGCATTTTAAAAATTGCTGCCTGATCAGCAACAGTGTCAAGGAGAATTCTGAGTGGCTCAGAGTTTGCTTCTTGTTGTTTCTTTTAAGAAACCTTAAAACTAGACAACACAAGAAACATAGTTTGAAAATGGACTGGTATGCAGTGAATTCTGTTCCAGCGTCTGACACCACCAAAGAAGGGCAGCAGTTAAGTAAGCACCCATGAGGACACGGTGCTGGGGTACCAAGGTTACAGTTTTAAAAGACTTTGTGCTCAACCCTACCCATGTGTCCAAGTGATGCACTGCCATGTGTGCTCTGTGTTGCCTGTTTTCTCATCCTTCTCAGCGGAAGGTAAAATTGCATTTTGGCAGGAAGCCAAATTAAACCTATCAAACAAGCAGCAGATGACCTCAGCTTTAAGAGCAAATACAGCTCCTCTCAAGAGATTGTATTCTGTGGAAACTGCAGAGTGCAGTTTGCAGTGTTTTAAACTCTGCAGAACTGTCTGGGCCGTGTTCGGTTTGCATTTTAAATAGAAGCGTGGGCTGCATATTCTTCTGAGTTACAGAAGTTGAGTGTTCAGCTCTCATGACGTTTATGCCAAGCACTTTGTGTTGGCAGCTGCTGCACAAATGCAGATCACCGATCTGTAGAAGTGCCAAGAAGCCCCACCAGAATCTCTCCGTGCTAACATGTGTAAACAAGCCTGGGACATTGCAACTCCATGCCTCCCTCCAGTTCCTTTTTCTTGAAGAACTGAACTTCAGATACACAACTTCAAATAAAAATTCAAGGTATCGAGCCCTTTCCTTTACTGTGACCTAGGTCTTCTACTGTTTCTTGTATACAGGCTACAGGGTTAAACTCCAGGGTCAGGCTGTTTCCCATTGCTCTTGCAATAGAGTAACTCTTGTTCTCTGTGGAGTACCAGACATTAATTGTACTTCCACCTCTCTCCTAGTTCATAACTAGAACTACAATGTACCTGATTTAAAGGTACAGCTGTTCTCTGACAGTATAAAACCACATCCTGTATCCTCTGTTCTCAAAGCAGCTTTCAGCCCAGCAGTGAGACATGAGACAACAAGCACAGAAATTCAGGCGGAGCAAAGCAACGTCTTTACAATCCCTCCCTCCGGGGGGTTACCAGCAGCGGGGCAGGAACAGCACACAGGAAAGAGTCATTTAAAAAGGAATGGGGCAGGGGGAGAACATAAAAAGAAGCAAAGGTCCTGGGAAGCTTCCTATCAACTGTACTGAGCCACAGCAGGGAGAGGGCACTGGATTGTGTAAGAGCAGCTGAGCAGACTCAAGAGCAGCAGCACTCGCATAGCAGCGGGGGGGGGGGGGGGGCTCATGCAGATAACTCACAGTGACCCTTGCAAGCACAAAACCCTGAGGGAAAAAACCCAAAACGGAAAACAGGGAGAAACGCGTTTGTTTGCTGCAGGTAATTCCCAGTTTTAACTAATTTCTTCCAATTCAACCTACTTCTGCCCCCAGTCAGAGACTCCCTTGTGCCAGCCAAGTGCACTTGGGCACTTTCTTGTCAGAATCATATGCCACAGGGTGAAACAGATACAGCCAAACCCAGTTCTGCTTCAGCCTTCCAGCGCACCTGGGCTGTGTTTAGGAAAAAATCATTGGGAAAAAAAAAAAACCAAAAAAAACCAACCCAAAAAAACAAACAAGGAAGAAAAGTGTGCAGATTAACCTTAATTTCCTCTTCTCCGCGATGCTCAGCGGTAGCTCTCTGGCGGGGCGCTCAGGCAGCTCGGCTCTCTCCTGCTGCAGCTCCCGGACCACGGCCCCGCGGCTGCCGGCGGTGCCCAGCAGGGCCGGCCGGCGCTCCTGGGTGCCCCCGCGGCGCCTCCGCGCCGACTGGCAGCTGGGCAGCTCCTGCAGGAAATCCACAGGTGCGGCGGCGAGCGGCTCCTCGTCAAGGACAGAGAGCCCTGCGAGGGAGAGACAGGGGCTGCGGGTTGGGGGTCGCCGCACCAGGGCAGCCGGGACCCCGCAGCGCCGCGAGGGGCGAGGCGGGGGCAGCGCCGCTCCCTCCGCTCCCGCCCCGTCCCGTCCCGTCTCTCCATCCCCCCGCCACCTGCGGGGCCGCCGGTGCTGCTGCTGCTGCTGCTGCTGCCGCCGCCCCGCCTGCCCCGCCTGCCCCGCGCCCTCACCGCCGCTGTCCCGCTGCCAGCCCGGCCCCGCGGCGGCCCCCAGCCCGCTCATGTCTGCGGGGAAGCCGCAGCCCCGCGCCCGTGCTGCCGTTTCCGGGCGCGGCGGGGCCGTGGGGCGGGGTGAGGCTGCCCCGGGGCCGCCTTCCCCCGGCCCACGCCTGCCGGGGGCGCCCGCAGCCAACGGCATCGCCGTTTGGGACATCCGAGTCTTTCTCTTCCTCTTACCCCGGGCTTATTTTAAACTTTCCGTGAAGATACACGGCAGGGTGTAAAGGCTCCTGCCCGCCCTCTCCGCTAGAAGGGGCTCACGCAGGTGCGGGGCTGGGCGTGCTCTGGCTGCTGGACGTCTCTTATCGACGTTTGCCTTGGAAATAGGTTTTGTTTCAATGTCTTCCGTCAGTATTAACATTACCCAACATGCTGGTGTTGGGTACTGTAAAAACTTAGAGACTCCGATACTTGGTCTACTCTCATTAGGTCACAAGCCCGAACTCCCAGCTTGTTCCTGTGACTGGGTCCAGTGGCACGAGCTGCAGTGGAAACAACAGCTTTACTCTTGAACGTGAAAACTTGGTGTGAACTGGAGCAAGTAAAGTCAGTAGATACTGAATCTTTTTTTCCATCTGAGACCGAGGGTGCGTTTTGTGTGAACTTGTAGTAAACATCTCAGAGAGACTTTTTTCTTGGAACAATTGTTGCCTTTTGTGTGAAAATAACAGCATGTGTGACCAAAAAGGAAATGAAACCTCCAGAAGTCTCAAAAGTCTTTCGTGGTGGGGGGAAAAATAATTTCTAGCCTTTCTTACTTTGTTCTACTGATAGCTAAAAGATAACCAGATTTTTCTGAACGTTCCTCATGCACTTTCTGCAGTAGTTTTAAAAATAAGTCATTATTAGGCTTCAGAATGCCGAATCAGACATAAATGAGCATGTTTCTTCTGTTGGCTGTGTGTCATCAGCTCAGGTATGTGATTTTCAAATTGCTTTGCTAGCAATAAGAATCGATGTGGGTAATGTTTTCATAATAAAACCATAAAATGTTGTTGATAAAAATAAAGTTCTCAAAGTAATTTAGATGTACATGTTTGTAATCTGTGTTACCAGCAGAGGTGAAAGGTATACCTAAGGGGAAATATTGTGAAATACAGAGACGTGGAATTAAAGCACAGCAACTTCCTTATAGCACTGAACGACCTAAAAAACAAACGAAGAAACACGCTGTGAAGGTGTGCTTGCCTTCCTGCTGGCAGGTTGGTCTTTGATGATTGGATTTGATGATCTCAAAGGTTTCTTCCAGCCTTGATGGTTCTATGATTCTATAACTAGTATGGATTGCCCTCACCCTTCTATAAGTCAGTCTGGAGGCCTACTAGTTCTTTCCCTTCTTCTTTTCATGGATCCCCAGGATGGCTTTTGCCAGGTGGGATTTTTTTGTATAGCAAAGGCTGATGCTGTGAGAGCCTCAGCAGGATTGGGGCATTCATAACAGAGCTGGACACCTCAGTGATACACATTTGCACAGGTGATTGTGGTTCCTTGGTTGAGCACCACTTTTCATGGGATTCATTTGAACAACTCCCAGCTGATCATTCCAAAAAACTCAGGGGATGGAAAATAAAACCCCTCAGCAGCATTCCTGAAAAATCATTTAGTGTTGTTCAGCATTTGTGCTGAGTGTGTGATTCATGTGCCAGATAAGAATGTGCATGGTACCCACTGTTACTGGTGCCTTGAAGCCAGCCAAGCATGGGCCATCTTTGTGTGGCCTTCAATAGGAATATTTATGGGGTAAAGCTGCCCTGGGCTGTCATCTGGGGTGGCAGTTTCACTTTTTATTTATGTTTCTTTTTTTACCATGAAGAATACAAAGGGGAAAGGTGAATAATACACTTGAGGTTAATTAGACTCTTTCTGAAACTCTGTGTTCTAGAGAAGTGTTGTGTTAATGATCCCGTGAGAACAAATTTAAATAAAGATTGGAGGAATTGAAACAAGATTGACTTCCCCAGGAATTTTGTGAGAACATTCTCTAATGTTATTTTTTTTCAGTTGTGAAAGCTTTTATGACACTTGGAAATGTTTCAATGAATTTTATGGATCACAGCAACCCCAGGTGGAAAAACAGGAAGACAGCCATGCTGAGGAGGAGAGAATGGATGATTCTACCAGAGCACAACAGTCACTCGCAGGGAGTGTGGTAAGTTCCACTTATATATCATCTGTCCAGCATTCCCTGCCCACAAAAGCAGCAGCTCTCAGTCTGTGCTCAGCATGGAAGCCAGTGCCACGTTCTGTTTCCCCAGATGCTGGAGATTGGTCTGTCGCATTTAGTAACACCATCCATACCCAGAACATTTTTTTTCCTTTGTATGGTTCCTCTTCCTAGTGCCACAGCTCAAAAATGCTTCTAAACATCCAGGGAAGTTCTGAGTGATTGCTTTAATTTTTGTGGGAACTCATGTTCGACTACCGTGGTACCTCGCACCGTGGCCTGTGCATCCTGCAGGCAGCTCTGGGTCAGTACAGGAGATCTGCAGACAGATCGTCTGCAGCCATGCCAGGAATGTTGCTTGGGGCAAAACGTAGTCTCGAAGTAGCATTAGAAAACATCACTTAAGTCTATGTAGAATGTGTCTGGTACAGGATAAACATGTTTTACCAAGTTTAGGCACTGGAGAAGCACTAGTCATTTGGTAAAAGTGATCATCAGCAGTTACACCAGCACAGCTGCTGAACACAGAGCAAATTGATTTATTACCAGTACCCCACTGGCATTAATCCAAAGGTTGACAGGGGTATTTTTCATTTGTTTGTATTTTTAGTCTTGCTGACCAGAGAAGTTACTGAGGAATAGCTGGTAGAAGTTTTAAGATGTGTGGTTTTCTGGGGAGATAAAACATGACAAAATCATGTAACAAGAGATATCAACATAAAAGCAGCTGGGGGTCTATAATCTGTACAGTATAAGGAAAAAGGCAGTGGGCAGGCCACAGGTCTGGGACAGCAGAACCCATCTTTTCCTTACCCTGTTTCCTGCTTCATCTGTGCACATCCCAGTGGTGGCTGTTTGGCCCCTTGCTCAGTTTGAGGATGCTCCTGCTCCCAGAGGAGAGCCTTGGCCTTTGGGAACGGCCCTGGGAACACCCTGGCAGTGCCTGTAGTGTGCTGGGTGTGCTGGGGTATCCCCAAGGCCAGCTGCAGTGGACTGAGTGAAGGTGATGCAGGCATCCTTGCTAAGCTGCTTTGGGGTAGAAATTCCTGTAAGAGGCACCACCCCAACACTTTGTTGGCTTCTCTATGTTGTACCCTGCCTGGTGCTCAGCTGGAGCTTTGTCCAATCCATAGCTTTTCATACCTCTGCATGAAATGGGAAGAAGGGAAAGGAGAAAGACATGAAAAATCAGTATCTCTGTGTCACACTAGAGGAGAAGCTCCTTCTGGTCCATGCGGAGTACAGGGAGGGCTGGTATTAAACTCCCTGTCCAGGAACTGTGGAGTATGCTCTCTACTGGAGTGAACTAATTTTTCGCCCTTAGGTTAGCCTTCCTTTAATTCAAGTAAAAATATGTGAGGAAAGATCTTTCCTTATCTCAGATCTACAAATTATTAATCCAGGGATTAAGATAATGCATCCTGTGTCTGAGAACTGTTTCTCTCTGTCCTTTTATTGTGGTGGTGTTGTTATCCCAGGCCAAAAGAAACCGTGTTTAAATTTGCAGGAGAACAAGAGTGAATGTCTTGGAGCTCAAACAGAAACATAGCAACGTGTTGCACGGGAGGTAACAGCAAAGAACTTCGCCGGGTTGTTTTTCTGTCTCTGGAGCTGTACGAGCAGGACTTCAGCTCCCCGTTCCGGCGGTGCATTTCCGTGCACAGCCCTGTCGGGGGGAAGGGAGAAGGGAAGGGAGAAGGGAAGGGAGAAGGGAAGGGAGAAGGGAAGGGAAGGGAGAAGGGAAGGGAAGGGAAGGGAAGGGAAGGGAAGGGAAGGGAAGCCGGTGGGCACGGCGGGTCCCCCGCCATCGGGGCCGGAGGCGGCACCGGGCGGCGGGAGGGGCGGCCGGCGGGGCGGGGCGGCGGCTCCGGGGCACCTGGAGCGGGAGAGCCGCGGCCGAGCAGCCTCTCCTGGCGGCCGGGTCGGGAGCGAGGTAAGCGGCCGGGACGGGCGGCTCCGGGGCTCTGCGTCCCGGAGAGGCTGGGCAGGGCCGGGGGCTGCAGCGAGCAGCGCTGTCCGAGCGGGGGCTGCCCCGCGGCGGGGTGGAGGGCGGGTTCTCCGCGCACCGGAGCGGGAGGAGCCACCGCAGCCCTGGCAGGTGGCTGCCGCTTCCAAACGGCCGCTGCTCGCTTAGAATGATGCAGCCGTAAGGGTCGGACTGCGGGTATAGCAGGGATGTACTCGGCTTCTGCTCTCTGAGAGGTGAATAACCACCCAGCGCGGTGCCCAGAGCTCGGTGTCAGCCCGGCTGCACGAACGGCACGAACAGCCTTATCGCCCCGTTAGTCACACCCGAGCTTCCTCTGCCTTCAGCTGGAAGGGCTGGTCCCATGGGAGATTACCAGCCACAGTTCTCTGAGGTATTTAGCCAGTGTCGCTCTTCACTCTGAGGTGTGGCCCCAACCTGGCTGGGGACACAGCCTAGAGCGTGACATTTCACTTTGGGTAGGTTGCATGTCGGTGTCTGGTAGCCAGCGAATGGATGTGGCACTGTATTGTCCAAGGCTGTGACTTTTTGTGTTACAATAGGTAACGGGAATTTGTATTAAGTAGGTGGGGAAAATCTCGGGCTTCAGTATTCGTGTTCTTTGTGGTCCTTCACTCTGTAATTCCTAAAAACACACAGACTTACTATTTAACCTACAAAGGCTGAAACGTTTCTATGCAGAGTACTTAATGTACATCTAAAAGCCAAATCTTCATGTCCTGGATTTTATTGCTAAGTCGCTGTCGTTAGTAATGCTCTGTTAGTACGGTAAACCTGTAAGCAGTGGCACTGCGCGGGGGCTGTGCTGATTTCTGCTTCCCCTGCCCCAGTGTCGCCGCTGCCTCCTCTGCCAGCCCTGGAGCCGCGGCAGCCTGGCCCTCCCTGCTGTGCGGGCAGAAGCAGCCCAGAGGCTCCAGAGCCGCGTTCGAGGAGCGGCAGCTCGGCTGCGGGTCGGTCCCTGCCCGTGCGGCACAGCCCGAGTGCGGGTAAGGGTACAGCAGGCTGCAGGCGCTAAGGAATGTGGTGGGAACGGCACCTCTTCTGGGCTGATATGTCAGTACTGCACCCAAAGCAACTGGTCTCTGTGGATAGAATATTGCTGTTAGCAAGAATTTTTCCTGCTCTCTTCTAAGTCCGTGAGAGACTTTTCTCTCTCACGGAAGATATTCGCAGAGTTTTGTAAACCATGAGCACGTGCAACCTTGGAAAAGGCTTGTTTATGGTACAGTAGAAAAATATTTTGACAATGGATGTTTTAGGATTTTAGCCAGTCACCCCAAGGGGTGGCTGATCCTTTGTCCCATTAGACTATGAAGAAAAAGTCTATAAAAGAGTTTTTAAACTCATTAAATAAATCAATCTTGCTGCACAATTCCTGCCTGCTGGATCTTCTCTCCTCCTCCCTATGGCTGCGGGACACGGTGATATACCCTAGGGCATTTTAATAGATCTCTGATTTTTTTGAGGTTCTTCTGTTTAGTTTTATGTTTAGTCTTTCGGTGCTTTTTGTTTGATTGGTTGTTTTTTCCCCCAAAGTAAGTTTGTCAGAAGGACTTCTAGGCTATAAAGTGATAAAGTGCTGAGGTGGTGTGGTATGGCTCTGTGGGCAGGTATAAGAGAAACTAGAACTTTACACTGGTGTCCCCTTCACGTTTTGGTGAAAAACTCTCTTATTGTGACTTTTACAGTCCATAGGTTGTGTGTGTTCATTGTAGAATAGACCCCTAGCATACTAATATGCTACATTGGATTTTAATGGAGCTGCATTTTGTTTGGGAAAAAAAATATGTTCAGTTTATGTGAAATTATTTGTCAAAAAATTTGAAAACTGAATATAAGGATTCTGAAGAGTTAGGAGAAACCTGTGACAAAACTGGTTCTCTTCTTTTGACTGGTTCCCCCTAGCCATGTTCTAGTTTCCTGGTATTCACAATATTCTGACAAATAAACTTTTTGTTTTCCCTCAGGGTCCTGTTAAATGTTGCTTGTGCAAATAGTAACAAGACAAGAATATCCTTAACAGGAAGTTAAACCAGAAATTACAAACAGAACAATGCCCTTTTTCAGTCCAAGACCTTTGAGTGTATGTAAGCTCCTATGTGTTATCCAAAATAATCATATGTGTAGTCTTCATAAGCTTTTACACTTGAACTGGTGAATGAGACTCCTGTAACTGATACTGCTCATTAAAGTACAATTTGCAGGTGGAAAGAGGATAGGTATCCATTGCAAGTGCAGAATAAACAGAGCTTTCTTTTAAGGCAAAATATCAGAACTCTTCTAGGAAGCAGTATCTTCTAATAGACCTGCTGTGGTGGGCTGCCTTTCCACTGAAAGCAGAAAATTAAATTCTAACCAGGTACTCAAAATTCACTTCCTTCCTTTTTTTGTAAGCAGTTATTTCCTTCAAATACAAGTAGCTGGCAATATTGGTTAATAGAGTTTAAAAACTAGTTTTGCAAAGCAAGATTTAGTCCCGCCAAATGCAGAGAATGTGACAGTCTGCAGTTTGGGAATTCAGTCAGAAGGCTGACTTGCACTGGTATGAAATGATTCTTGCTTCAGCCCCTTTTTCTGCATAATGGTCAGACTATGAGCTAGGTAATGTTTTTCAAGGGTTAAAGAAATAATGCAGTGTTGTTTCTTATTCTTGCTAACCTTACCTCTCTCTGCCAGGTCTACTGTTCCTGCTCTTCAGTTCCCTCTTTCTAATTTCAGTAGTTGTAGATCTCAGTCCTTACGATTTTCCCAATGAATTAAGTTTGCACTTGTAGTCAGAGTTAGGAGAATAAAAGCAACAAAGCAGTAAACACAGAGAATTGCTCACAAAGCAGCCTCCAGGGAAAGGATTAGATCATTCAAAGTCATTGTCATATGTACTTCAATCCATAGGAATGGATCTGTGGGGCCTTTTGGGTGGAGAAGCAGGGATGTGTGTGGTAGATTAGGGAGAGTACCGTGAATTTCACCGAATTAATGAAATATCTGAACTTTCACCCACTCCCTTTAAGCAAAAACTGTAGGTGCCTCCTCTTTATAACACTTCACTGGACACTAAAATTTAACTACATATTGTAGCTTTTTTTAGATGTTTCTGGGGCATGTTTAATAAAAAAGGTTTCTGAACTCAGGTGAAGAAGTAGAATCCTGCTTGTGACACTGCAAACAGAAAGCGGTCCTTCTTCAAAAACATTGTCTAAGCAACCACAGGTGATAGAAAGGATTTAACTTGCAAAGTGGACACGATGAAAATACTGTTGTCTTACTATATTGTGGGGGAATTGCAAGCGGAATGTTAAATGGAGGGGATAAGGCAAAAAAGTGAGTAAGTGTGAAAAAAAATGGATAAAGAGTTAATAAGGAGCAGAGCTCATGACGCTGAAGAGCAGCCAGAGGCAGACCCTTTCCTGCTTCCTTCTGCCTGGCTGCTTTCTGGACCCCATTCTTGCTGGGAACAGCTGAGGTATAGGGAGGGTGGGATCCAGATTCTGGTAGGTTCCATTGCACTATAGGACTAGGGAATAAATCCATTTGGGCTGAAGATCCAAGAAGCTGTTGGGAGAGACAGCAGCATGTGACTGTAAGGGGGGTGCTGTCGCTCTCCCTTCTCCATTTGTTTGTCTCTCCCTATGCAATAGGGAGTCTTTAGTGCTGCTGCATGTCATCTGTCTCTGGGAAGATCACTTGTAGCAGAGGCACCATTTAGATTGCTGAAATTGAATTCAAGTAGCAGAGTTGATGTTGGTTCCTGTAACTGACCCTCCTGACATCAATAAAAACGCAATGGGAGGTGGCTTTGTTGGTGCTCGTTGGGTACTTTGGCAAGATGCCATAAAGATAAGTGGCTTTTGCTTCCGTGTATGATTCATGCTGGTTACCTTGCTAATACATCAGTTAGAGATGAGCTTTTCTCCAGTGTAGTGTTTGATTAGTGTCAATTCACAGGCCCTTTAGATTTTCTGAGAGGCTTCCCTGGTTTGTTGCAAAAATGTGGAAACTGTTGGGACTGACACAATGGAAGAGTGGTGATCAGTACTGGAATCCAGCTGCTGATGCAGAATGTAAAACTCTGGCTTGTCTCTCAAACTCACTTTTGGCTTCCAGAAATCAGTCTGATTTTTTCATCATGAAGATGTGTGGAACACGTTAAACAGGACAGGGATTCATGAATAAAACTTCAGTAATGGTGAAGCCCTGTCTTGTCATACCCTACAAAACTGGACAATCTTTAGAGAAGTAGAGCACATTCAGCCTCCTGAATCACTTCTTCCATGAGTTCTGTTCTCTTCGTTCAACATTATTAAGTTATCTATGATGTAGTTCTGGAATTCACTATTTTTATTCCACTTCAAGATGTGTGTAAATAGGATTTACTTTAAGAAATCTTTTTTACTGAGGGATTACAGGTAAGGAGCTTGATGGTCTAAGTGGCTTTCCTGAAGCTTGATGCCAGGACAAAGTGCTGTTTTGGCAAGATATTAATGTTTGTTATGTTCTACATGAGGATTAGTGTCTATAGCAGAACATTACCTGCACAGGAAGGGATGAAACTAACCTGGAATATTTTGTCAAGGCTGTTGGTCTGTGATGTGAAGGGAGTTATTTTCTGGGAAAAGATCCAGAAGTATGAGTCTGCACTGCTTGGAGTTTACTGGTCTGTATCATTACTGGGTTGAACGATTTGAGCAGAAAGCACACTCTCCACAGGTCTTCTAACTTATTTACATATCAATGCTCATTAAACCCACTGATCCTAAACCCTTCTGTACTCCAGAGAAGGTGCACAGGGTTTCTTTCAGCAAGATTAGTTGCTTGCTGAAATCCAAAAGCATAATCACCAAATGAACGCCACTCTGCAAAGGGAAGATTTGTCAAGATCCTGCATTCTGTCTTTCACAAATGACCTCTGTCCTCCAGCTATATTTTTCCTTCTAAATAATTTTTTAAAAGGGAAAACTAAGTCTAAATGTCGTATCTTTTTCTGGAGCTATGCTTTCTGCATTCCATAATAGGTTGAAAAGAGGAAAGAGATGGTTTACTTTGAGCATTACCTGCTTTGGGTTCTTTCCAGTGAGCTATGACTGGTCAGAAATGTATAAACTGTCAGATTTGAATTTGCCTCAGCATACGCAGAAAATTTATTTCAAGTCCTTAAAACTCAGTGAGTGGAGAAAAACCAGAGTGGTTTCAGATGCTGGGGTCAGTGTTTGACTGTAAATGTCCCTGTGGACTTTCATAGTGATCCTGGCATGCAGTGCATCATAAGACTCAAAGAAAATAAAGTGGACAATGACCAAGCCAACAGAGAATCTATCTTGGGCTTTTTTGAGTTTCTGAGGAAGCCTTTATGGATAAGCCTAGAGGTCTTTCAAATGAGTAAGAGAAAGAAGCTGTATTTTCCAGATGTATTTTCCAGCCAGGCTGATCTGTTCCTTCTGGTTGGTTGATGTCAGTGAGTTGGTTGATATGGATGGCCGATGTAATACTTCCTTTGGTGCAGTAAAAATCACAAATAAAATCTACTGCAAATGAAGAAGTTTGTTGAGAGTCTACTGTTAAATGAGATTCAGCTCTGCTTTTCTAGGAATGGAGCTGAAATAAAAATAGGGTCTGATGGGTTTTGCCAGATGTGCCCTTTATCCTTTATTTTTCCCTTCCCTGCTGTGGAATAGCTTGCCAGCTTAGGAAAATTGCATGGTGCCTTTAAGAACAAATGCTAAAAATAGTTTCCATTTTTATTTTGAGTATGAGTTTTGATTAATTGTAAGAACTGCCTGTTTAATTTGGATTCTGTTTTTCAAATGTAACTTTCCCTTTTTACTGACTCAGGAGGACTCCCGCTCAATAAATTCTGACCAAGTCTGGCTTGTTTAAGATTAAAATGGAGCACTCTGTGAGAAATCTAAATGTAAAACCAGACCTATTTAAGGTATCGAGGCATTAAATAATTACAAGAGCCCTCATTGAAAATGAGTCTCTAGATGTTGTCAGCTCTGTACAAAGCCATGATCCTGCAGGTCCCTTGTTCCCAGCTAAAGCCTAGATATGCACTGCTAGCAAGGAACAGGGCAGGCTTCACCTCCTCTTTGATTTTGGAAATGTAGTGAATTTTTTGGAGAAAATTTGTGTATTTGGCTTTTATTGTTTAAGGAGGAGAGGGAGAGCTTTATTTTTTTCTTAATGTTTTGACATGCTTCTAAAGCCTGGCCTCATTAGTGTTGGGAAAACTTCAGTGACATTGCAGTTCCTTAGGTTTGGGGAGACCTCACTATAGAGAAATATTAGTTCATATTTTACCTGAAACTTCAGGTGGACCCCAATTTCCTGATGGTAAATGGCATGAATTTCAACCACTGCTG
Organism: Corvus kubaryi; assembly: GCF_017639235.1. NCBI lineage: Eukaryota > Metazoa > Chordata > Aves > Passeriformes > Corvidae > Corvus > Corvus kubaryi. The sequence continues at coordinate 1,267,316 of NW_024581129.1, forward strand.
ATTTATATTGTTTCGTGTTATTTGTTAGGAGAGTAGCAGAGTCTTCTAAGTTGCTAAAATGGAGTTCCTTCCTTTAATTTTTATGTACCTGCATCTATTTTGTAATCAGGTCTCTAATCAGTCTTCCCATTACCATATTAATGAAGCAGTGGAGACAAAAATAAGGAAGATTTCATCCTTCAAACCAAGGAATTGTCATGTCTTATCATTACAATGAAGCCTTTGAAAATCCAGACTACCACTTCTCTGAGACATTGGAAATTGATAGAAGGTGAGTTTATTTAATTTTGCTGTGTGACTGTGCCATAAGAAATAAAATCATTTATATGCAGAAGAAACTACTTCTCTGGAGGTTTAATTTGTAGATTTATTTTGATCCCTCCTTTATGCTTTCATTCTCAGACAAATTTTTAAAGCTGTTACCAGGAAGGCAGCATTCAAGGGAAATGGTGTGTTTATTTTCTACATGTTGGATGAATTTCAGTTAAATGTATTTATGGCATAATGTTGTAGATATTTTTTAGTTCCAGTAATTTTCACAATGGTCTATAACCTTGGATATCTTTGTTTTCCAAGCAGGTATTCCTGTTTAGTAAGAGTCTAAGCTAACTTCAGGTAGAGAAAAGTTTTAACCTTCCTAATTCATTTGATGACCAAATCAGAATTATGATGTTGAAGTTCTAAATACAAACTACCTCTCACTATCAGTGTTTGTTTTATAACATACTCAAATTTGATGCTAATAGGTAGCAAATTATTAAGGATAGCAATTGAGGGGTTTTATGACAGGTTTTTCTTTTTTATTGCTTACACAGGGGGAGTTCTCAAAGCAATCCATTCTCCCACCAAACCCCTTACGATCCTTCACTGCCCAGTTGCTATGGAGAAGGCAGAGGGAGGGAGCAGAACTACCCTGTGGCCATCCCCATGGCCTCGCTGGGAGCTGGCTCTGAGTGCAGCCAGGACCTACCGAGCACAAGTCCATATGGAAATTTCACAGGTATGGAGTTTCTCATGTGACCAGCTCAGAGAATCACTGGAACAAATCACAGTTTGCTCCATCCTGAGGGAGCCCTGCGGCTCTGCAGAGCTCAACTCTGTATATAGTTTTAGCTTTTTTTTTCTTTTAAGCTGTTCAGGTGTTTTATTAGCAAATCTGTCATTAACAGGTCAAGTGATATTGTCTTGTATGGACTGAGTAAGTTTTTGAGTACTAGGATGTACTTTGGAGTGGAGTATGGGAGTTTTGTTACAGGAATACGTTGCTGTGCTGGCAGTAGATCTGTATTTTGTCATAGGGTTGGTATTCTGTGTCTGTAAATAGCCCATAGCAGTTTGCAACTTTGTGTAACTCTGATTCCCTTCGACAGACAATCTTTCCTTTGAGCCTGAGCCAGAACTGAATTACACCCCACAGTCTACCTTCCATCTGCTGGATTATCCCTATACCCACAGAATTTCCAGTGGATCAGAAGGTAAGGATTGTGGTGCATCACAATAGTGCATGTCAGTCTCACCCTCCATAAAATAATACTAATAAATATTTTAAAGCCTTCTTGTTCAGGCATGAATATTTTCACACAATAGAAGGAGTCATCAACAGGGTCCTTCCACACCAGAGAGCTGAGCTCCACACTGGGATGTGACACTGGAATTTGCCATTAGCTTACTGGGAAGGCTAGTCAAGGAAAGCTGTGGCTAAACTCATCTGTGTCATGGCTGGAAGGCAGATGCTTTTAAGGAGTATAGTCACCTGTGTTTGAATAAGTGGATGAAAGGAGGTGGAGAGAGCAGCTGCATTTTGGCCCCAGGGAAATGGGAGTTTGGCACATATAACTTACTCAGCATGATGTAGTGGGAGTCTAAAATGATCCCCCTGAAGGCAGTGGAAGGATTTTAAAATAAAGGCCTCATCTTCTAGGAAGAAATGAATAATGAATTGAATAATGAATGTGTGCATTTATGAATGGGTTAGTTGGAGTTCTCCATGACAGCTGAAGACTGGGCTCAGCTCCTCTTTTCCAGCGTTTATCTGAAAAAGTGGATGCAGTTGTAAATCATGACATGACCAGGAAAGAAGTGAGTGGGGGAGTGTGTTTGCATGAGGTCAGTGAGATTGAAGGGTAGACTTTTAACGTGTTCCTGTGAAAGTGAAACTTGAATTTCTTAAGTCAAATTGTCAGGACTATCTGGGCTTCCTAAAGAATGCATGTTATTTAGACAGCTTCATTCGGAGACGCAACCGAAGACCACCTGATGAGATCTTCATTACTTCTTCCATGTTTGAAACAGATCCAGCGTGCAGTGAAGGTAGGGGTTTGGAGAAGGGGTTCAGTTTATGACAGTGTCTGCTACAAGGATGGTGTGGTTGACACAGCTCTCAGTTTCTCACCAGAGTTGCATGTACAGCCCTTCTGTGCTTATGGGGACAACTTGGGTTTGTGTTACACTAGTGATTAATCTTTTATACTTTCCTAACACACTCAAACCCCATGATAAATGAAGTGCAGTGCAGTATGAATGTGTTAAATTGTAGAAAGAAATGCTAAGCTCTTTATTAGAATTTGTTTGACCAGCTAATGGATTGTTTTCAGCCACTGTGTCTGGAATTAGCATCAAATTCCAGCTATGCAAAAGCAGCCTGATTATCAGGTCATACAGGTGTGTCTCTGGCATAGGTAGTGCTAAGTATGGGCACTAACATCAACTAACATTACAGAAGAAATAAAGCAAAAGTTTAGCTTTCAAGTCAATAAGTAGCATCACAGAAGTGTAACTATCAAACAGTGATCAAGCAATGGACCAGAATCTTGGAGTTGTCTCAGTATTTTATTTTCCTTTATACTGAAGCTATGTCTGTGAACATTCTTGTACTGCTTGCTTGCATCTGATTTAGAGTTCTGAGGGAACTGAAGATATTCTGGGCACTATTATTAAGTCTCAGAGCTTGCTCACCTTGGTAGCAGTGTAAATGGGGGATGTTGTTATGTGCATTGCAGGCTGTGTATAAAAATTACTGTATTCTTATCCCCAAATTTTGTTTTTTGCATGGGTTTGATGTAGAGGAAGATTTAGTTGGAAGTCTTGCAAGTATGTCCATCAATGAAAGGATTAAAGCAATCCAGAAGCTTCCAGAGGCCATGAGTAAAAGGAGAGAGATCAGGTAAAAAAAAAAAAAGTTTATCTGTTTAGTTTTATAAACTTCTAGCAACATCTAGCTATCAATTATGGGCATTTTCCATCTGCTGAGCTTTGATTTGTCACTTTATGACAAAGTACTTCTTAATGCACTTAAAAAAAGTTAATGTCTTGCAAGAGAAAATAATTTAATGATGGAGATAAGAATCTCTCATGGTAATATAAAACAGATTATCAAGGTCCTGGGATTTGATTATAAATTATGACCTGAGATTTATTTTCAAAGAAAACTTGGATGTTGGTCTTTGAAAATGGAGAAGAGACCACATGGTCTCAACCATTGTTTTGTCTCCTCACAGAGTATATTTAATTTCTGCTGCCAGTATAAGTTAGTGGAGGGGTTAGAACACACTGTCAGAGCAGTGACAGGAGCCATGGTATCAGCTAATATCAAATGAATCACTAAGAACATCTCCATGTTGTACTAATTCTGTTCATGTGCACATGGGTGAAACTGTGTTTGCAGCATCTCCTTAGGCTTCTTGATTCAGTTACAACTCTATAATGATTGTCACCCCTGCCCTGCTCTTCCACAGAAATAAAGTTCTTAGAGAAATAACAAAAAAGTCAAGGCACCGTGGTGCTCACCCTTCCGGCTGTACACGGTGTCTGCAGGGAGCAGCAGTGGTAAGTGCCAGAAACTTCTGTCAGTCACAGCAGAGCAAAGTACTCCAACTGCAATGTTATCACTGTCTCCAGAGCAAGCTGGTGTCTTGCTTCATGTTACTTACCAAAGATCCAGGTAATTGCTGCAGTGTTCATTAATAATGACTTGCACTGCAGTAGCGCTTAGGAGCACCAGTTAACCATCTTATGGTGCATGGAGTGGGGCAAATCTGTTCTTAACATCAAAATGAAACAGTAATATTAAAATGAGAGGCTTCATTAAGTGAAATTGAGTCCTGTTTGCTTGCTGAGATTCATCTCTCTCCTCTTTTTCCCTTCAGTCATTTCGGCGATTTGGAAATACTCTTTCAGAATATTTTCACCTACTGCAGATTTGGCACAAGGCTCTGAAGATCATTGGTGCTGAGTTTGGAACAAGTGTTCTTTCTTACTTTGTTTTCTTGAAGTGGCTGCTAAATTTTAACCTCTTCTCATTCCTCATAAACTTTGGTTTCATCACAATTCCTCAGTTTCTTGCAGCAGAACCAAATAACCTTTCATTCACGGGCCTGGAGCTGCTCACTGGAGCTGTAAGTATTTAAAATTAATCACATCTGTGATTTCATGATAAGGAATAGAACAGCTCCCACCTCCATTAACTGGTCTTCAGATGATGATTCTTTCCACCATGGAGGTGACAGCAAATATTCTGAATCATGTCCTTGTCTTTTCAGGGTTATTTTCAAAAAACAGTGCTCTACTATGGCTTTTACACCAATGCTACAATCAGTAAAATAGAGAATGGTCCATCTTACAACATGCAGCTGGCCTATATTTTCACTGTTGGAACATATTTTGTCATCTGTTTTCTTATCTTGTTGTTCAGGTAACCTGACCGTGAGTTCTTATTTCTCTTATATTAAGTAAAAAAATTGCCAGACAATAAAAAACCCCATCCTGTCAACAGTTAGAAGTAATAATTACTTGAGTATGTTTCTGTAAGTCCTTCTTTACAGGTGTAGAGTTTAAGTAGAAATTTCTGCTTAGAAGACAGTCTCCAGAAATCAATCCTTTATTACAGAAATTAAAAATAACTGCAAAATAGTAAGGGACATACAGAGAATCCCAGTTCAAAACCAGTGAGTACTGTGATCCCCTTTTGTAAGCTGTTGTTGCTAACATTGTTTCTTGTTGATGTGGCCTTCCAGAGGGAAAGATTGTCAGCAACAATTTTGAGATGGAAATGGTAGAGTTCCTTACATGAAAGTTTGTTTTCCACATTGTCATATGTGACATGCTCTGACATAGGCCCAGTAACCTTGGGATAGGATGGAAAGCTGACAAATCTCCTTCCTTGCCCTGCTGTACAGACCTGATGAATTTCCCTGTTACACATCTCACCAGTTTTATTTTAATTGCAGCATGGCAAAATCCTTCTCCAGGAACTTAGTTAACCCTCAGGGATACTCTGGGAATGCCAGCAAGCTGCTCTGCACTTGGGACTTCAATATAACTAATGAAAAAGCTGTGAAGCTGAAACAAAAGAATCTCAGCACACAGATAAAGGTACAAACCACAGGAGGTACAAAACTAAGGTGTGTGAGTCGTTCTGTTGGAGGCTTATTTGTGCATACAAATTTGTGTGTGCACATAAAAGTTTCTGGCAGAGTGACACGAGTGTGCTAGACCTGTGCCTGAGAGACTTAAATTTTCCTGCCTTCCTGAGTTTCATTTGGTCTGACCTCCTGGAAATGGCTTAGCTACTTGTTTTCCTTTTGTCTTTAAGCTACATATAAATATTTGTGTGCTTCTGTTCTATTGAATGAATCTCTGTGACTATTAAATATTTGCCAAACATTTCTTCTGGCTTTTTTCCTTCCTGCTATTTAACCATTTTATAAACAAGAGGCAGGCTGAAAATATTATCTGTGGAACTTGACTTTTAGGATAGGAACACAAAGTTGCCTAATAAATGTTCCTAGGACATTACTCTGCCCATCTTCTAGAGCAAAAATCTTTTACTCAGTTTCTCAAGTGGTTCCTTGAAGCAAGTTTTGCCTTATGCTGTTGACTAAGAACTTCTTCATTAGGAATTGTTTCTTTGCAGGAAGACCTCACTGAAGTAAACAAAGAAGTTCTAGATTTTTCTGTGATGGAGAGAGTTCTTCGTATTGCTATTCACCTTCTTGCTTGGGTTGCTTCCCTGGGAACAGCAGCAGCTGCTTGTACTGGTGTTTACTTCCTCTCCGTTAATAACCTCGAGGTAAAGGCCAGAGTTTGCATTTTTCCACGTGGGTATCTCACATGAGCACGAGCACTGCTCTGTTCACTACGAGGAGCACAGGGGAGCAGAGCTGTTGTTGCTGCCAGTGCAGACACAAATTCTGCTGCACCTAAAGAGCTGCTTTGCAAGGCCCACCCCACTGGGGACTATGGCAAGAGTGTGGGACCTGAGGAGTCTGAGCAAATCTCCCTTCTCTCTCCAGCAGCTGCTTGCCTGGGCCCATGGTCAGCTTAGGGACAGTGCATCTGGTGGCCTGGGGACAAACAACAAGAAGCAGGCCCAGAAAGACCTGCCCCTTCTTCCCTAGGAGCTGCATTTGAGCTGGGGCTCCCACTCTGGGTCCCACATAATGTAGGGGAAGGGGAGAGGGTCACTGTGCTGCTGGTCATGGGCCCATAAAACATGACAGTCTCTAACCTGAGAACAGCTGGGGGCTTCCCTGTGGACACACCTTGAGGCATTTTGGTTAAGGCTCTAAGTTTGAGTTGTTTGATTATGGTTTTTTTCTTCTCTAAGCTGTTTATGAAAGGGCATAGAAATGACCTAGAGGGCCAAGCTGCCATGTTGGTGCTACCTGTGATTGCTTCTCTCCTCAACACATTGATCCCATTCTTCTTCTCCTGGCTTGGGCACCTGGAGAGGTTTCAGACTCCTGGACAGCACATATATGTCACTATTGCCAGGTATTTCTTGCTGCCACCTCTTTGTGCTTTTGGCCTGAAGTTGTCTGACTTCTTTTGGATACAAAGCTGTGGCTGGGTGGTGTGGGGGCCTGTTAAGCAGATGTTGTGCCAAGGTTGTCATGCCCAGCTCCCCTTCTGCCAGGACAATAGAACAATGCCACACCTGAGCTCCCAGGAGAGCTCCTGTTAGTCCTGGCACTCTGCAGTGCCAAGAGGAGGTAATAAAGTGTGACCAGTGGTCACCCTGCCATCACTCCCTCCAGGTATGGACCAGCTGTTGGTGCAGTTACTGTTACTTCTTCTTTTTAGAATTATCATCCTGAAAATGTCAGTTGTTGGAATACTGAGCTACTACTGGCTTAACATTGTGGCTACCTCAGAGTCGCAGGTAACGTTTCAAAACCACAAATCTCTGACTTGCAGTGCCAGGTTAGGAACCACTCTGATAAGAGACTTCAGCTAAGAGAAGTACATGTGGTGTCTTGGGAAGCTGAGTTTCATATCCTAACAGTTTTTATTAGCAGCTTGAGAGGAAGGAACTGTAGGAAAAAATGAATGGCCCAGCTCAGGTCTCAGCTGGCTGGCAGCATTGTTCACTGAGAAGTCAACTATGATTTGCCATGCTGCTAGAATATATTTGATCAAGATTTCAGATCTTTGATCAAGTTTCAGATGCCCAAGCATCTGGGAACAATATTTCAATTGCATGATTTTTAACTTCTAGGTATGATTTTGTTTTGTTTTGTTTTTTTCCTTCTGCTTCTTAAAGTGCTGGGAAACTCTGGTTGGCCAAGATATCTATCGTCTTGTTCTAGTTGACTTCATATTTTGTTTGCTTGGCTCTTTCTTTGGAGAGTTTTTACGAAGGTGAGTACTACTTTTCTAATCTCGTTTTCCCTCATTAACCAAAGATATGATCTGCTTTCTCCATGTGAGAAAAGCCCAGCAGAAGCGTGGCTGTGGCACCTCTGAAGTTTCCTTGATTTTCCCCACCAGGCAGTCTCTGTGTACATGCCTGGTGCATATTGCTGCTCCTCCTTACAAGGAGGCTGGCGTGTCCTTTTTCCCTTTGGAGATGGAAACACATGCAGGGAGGAAGCCACATTCTACTCTCATGGATTTCCTGAGAGTGAGGTGACAACCAGTTGTCTCAAGCACAAACCCATCTTTTCTGCATATGCATGGACACACTGCTGCCTTTCCTTGCTTTGTCCCCCACTGTGATTTTTTCCCCTCTTAGTTATGTCACTATAGTGTCCACAAGTTTAAAATCTGATTTTATCAGTCTTATTAAGCACATAATGAGTCTCTCAAATGTAGAGGTCTGCAGCATGATAAGTGAGAAAGTATTGTGGACTGGATGTGGATACAGCTCAGCACATAAGGAAGAAGTCATTCACTTCTGACATTTGCTGTGTGAACCTTGCTAGTGCCAAACATTACTTATGGCTTAGGCAGTATTTAAGTGCTTGCCAGCTCTACAGAGCAGTTAGGTTCCTGGCCATACTTTTGTGTAGGAGATCCATTGTTTGTTCTTTGCCCATAATTTGAACAAGTTTGGTTTACAAGGTAGGACTTTGTTAACTTTCTGTTAAATGAATACAAAACAATGTTGGGAAGCCCTTGAAGATTTTTCCTCCACGGCTCTTGCCAGTGTACTTTAATCCTCCTGTTCTCGTTGTGTTCAGGTAGGAAACCACCTCCCAGAAAAAGGTCAAAGAACTAAAACTGCAATGTCATGTGATGAACAGCCTCCCCTAAGCTGGGCACGTAGGCCTGTGAAAGGTTAAAAGTACAATTGCTTGTATTTAATATTTTGTGTTCAGAGTAACCTCCTGAAAGCCCAGCTCTGGTGATGATGCAGTTGATAAGGTGGTATCAAGATGTGATAGTTACCAAAATCTTTATTGCCCTTGCTACAACAAGCAAAAAACTGAATCTCCCCAGCTCAGGAAAAACGAGGTGACTAAAAGTGATTGTTAGTCCTCAGTAGGAATCCTCTCAGTACTTGCTTATCTGTCTGTTTCAGCTCCTTGCAACCTCAGTTAGTTTGAAGTAGGATGTACTCAAGGATAAGTTGAGTATCTGTCTTTCGTTAATTTTTTTATTGAGGCTGAAAATTCTCAGGACATGAAAAACTTAGAATTTTGTACTGAGGCCCATTGATATTTCAGCTGCTTAAGCACAAGGATATTTGTGCTTAAAGTAAGTAACAAGTAGTTACTGTAGTATAGATAGGTACTGATACAGTAAGAAATCCTTGTTGGTTTTTTATTTCAGTTGTGTGAAATATGTACTAGGTCTTATTTCAACCCTGCTGTGCGTTACGGGAATTTGCTTATTTCAAGTTGTTTCATTTTTGCTGTGCTGTCCAATGAATGAGCTGTGGCTGCTTTGCATGACACTAATGCAGCCTCTAAATAATTTGCCACTGATGCTTGTATTCAGGTCATTTACAGGGATTTTTACAGAGGTCTTTATCATTTAGCAAATGCTGTTGTGCAATAGTTTTTGTTTCCCGCCCCCCCAGAATTATTGGAACTACAGTCTGTGTGAGCCTGGGGCCGCCAGAGTTTGATATTGGACGAAATGTTTTAGATTTGATCTATGCACAGACTTTGACCTGGTAAGTGTTAAATTTACAGCCAAAACTTCATTTGCACTTAGAAATATCATGGAAAATTCTTATTCTGATGTTTGTGGGTGCTTCCCAGAAAGAATGCCTGGGAGATGACCTGTTCAGTGCCTTTGGTAAGGACTGTGGCTTGCCAAAGTAATTATGTGGGCAGTAACAATAACTTCAGTCAGTAGTTTACCAGGTTGCCACCTGGTCTGGGAGATACCTGATAGGTTCCTGCAGGAGTATCCTGGAGTTATGTTTACTTCCCCACTGGGATGATATTCTTGTTGAAATAGTCTCAGCATTAAATGCTGGAAAAGATGCCTTATTTCCAAGAATGAATATGTTACTCTAACTATAAGAGAGTTCTGCAGATCTGTACGTAGATATGTGTGTTTGAAATTGCATATTTTCCAAGGTGCACTTACTGCTAGAGGATCAAGATTAAAATAATCACATTTCTAAATAATCCCACACTATCTGTATATGAAAGTATTGTGGTATTTTTCTGCTTCCAGTGCACAGAGAAGTGAGTGGTGAATAGTGAAGATGTAACTTTTTTCTCCAATAAATCCTTTCTTGTAGGATTGGTATCCTGTTCTCACCTCTGCTGCCTGGTATCCAGATGATAGCATTTTTAATAGTATTTTTTGTGAAAAAGGTAACAAACTTTACATGTATTCATTGTAAATAATAAAGTAGTAAAATTAAAGGCTGGGAAATTAACAGTGGACAAGTGTCTATGTCAATATAGACACTCAGCCTGTAGCTGTGATTTTGGCTTCCCAGTTACTCCCCAGCAACTCCACTCTGCCAAGTTATGTAGGTGTAAGCAGAGGGATTCAGCTAAAGATCATGGTGGAAGTGTCTTCTTTTCAGAATTCTTTGTCTCAGTAGAATGAGCAGATGATAAGTTGTTTGCTGGGTCATGAAGCAGTCTGTAGTGCTGAATGTAGAACAAAGCTGTATGTAGAAAGATGGATTCAGACTTCCCTGAGCCATGAGTTTGCATATGCTGCAAAGGCAAACTCTACCCAAGAGAGTTCTGAAGAACCCATCAGAACCTCATTTTGCCTCTTACTATTTTAAGACTATATTCTTGAAGTTTTCTAAAACTAGAGTATATCTATCAAATTCACATAAAAGTTGTTCTTGGAAACTTTTGATAGATGCTATTCCAGCAATTTCAGTGGGATCGGCGTAAACCAAGTTGAAGTGGCAGGTAACAGCATTCCAAAGTACCTTCATCTCTTTAAAGGTCAGTCTGATGAGGAATTGCCAGCCCCCTCGCAAAGTTTGGAGAACTGCTCAAATGATGACATCCTTCCTGTTCCTGCTGTTCTGTCCTTCCTTCCTTGGAGTCCTGTCTGTCATTGGAGTCACTGTCTGGAGGTATGGAAGAGCACTGGCATTCAGGCCTTCTAAATTATGCTGTGTGACCTGATACCAGGCAGAGAAGTCTGCATTTCTCTATAAAAGAACTTTTATTAATTGGTGGTGGAAGGTTTCAGATGCTCATGAGATGTTCTGTATTCTGAAAACAAGATTGAGCTTGGGAGAATGTGGCTCGCTGAGTAACTTGTCCCATGAGAAAGTGGGTGGAGAAACAAAGTTGCACTGAAGTTTTGGATTCCTATTTAAATGCATCAAATTTTACTTTTCCTCCTCTTCCAAAAGATTCTGTGACCGAGTCCTGGCTCCTGGACTTACTCTGGTTACAGGTGATACTGGGTCTGCAGCAGAGACAGGCCTGGGAAAACTCAGCTGAGATCAGCTTCTGGATTATTTGTGAACTCCAGAGGCTCTTTCTGCAGGCGGTGCTGACCCTGTAATAATGCATCTGGGTTGTCACCAGTATTTTAAAGCTGCTTTGGTTTTGTGTGTGTTACTCTGCTCACGGGAAGGAGGGCAGCATGGATATGCCTTTCTCTTGACAATTGTCAGCAACGTGATTTCAATATTTAGTGAGACAGGTGGCAACACATGAAACCAGATGGGATGAAAGCTATCAGAGCTATCATTTCCAGATGGCAAGTGGGAATTTCAGACTGTCTGGAGCGGTTCAGTTTCAAAGCAAACCCTTTCCTATTTCAGTCTACCTGAAAATTAATTTAATTAGGAATTAAGTTAATTCCTATAATGGGCTGCCTTATTTCACCACATTCTGTTGTTACTGAAGATCTGCAGTGACTCATGTCCCTGAAGGCAAGGTGAAATGATGGTTCCCTGTGGTGAAATGTTGAAAAAATCCAGTTTTTCAATTTGCTGTATCATGTGTTACAGTGATTGACGTGTTGCATTTAGGTCAAGATTGTGCTCACAGGGCTTGGTACTGATCCATTGCAGCAAGGGCTCATCTCTCAGTGCACAGGCTGGGGTGGGCATTTAATGGCCTGAGAGGGACACAAGTTAACAATGAAACACAGATCATGGAAGTACCCTGGGAGCCCAAAGACAGCAGAGGGCTGTAGAAAACTGATGTACAAAATCAGAATATTAACTAACTCACTGGTTAACATACAAAGCTTCCAGTAGCTGTTTTTTCACACTTTCAGGTTAAAACCTTCAGAAGGATGTGGTCCTTTCAGAGGCTTGTCTTCTATGTATGCTGCAGTCTCTGAGTGGGTACAAATACTGGAAAGTTACACTGCCTCGAAATGGGTAGTGTGGATCTACCACAACTTAATTACAAGTGAACTTTTCTTCTTCATCCTCTCTAGTATTGTACTGTAAGTATCTGCTAATGAAAAGAACCAGAAAAAGGCCTTAAGTGGAAAAAACTGGCAATGACAGAGGCATTCTATGTTATTTCGTTATCCAAAAGGCATCTTGTGTTGTTGACTCACTCAAATGTACCTCTCATCTTGAATACAAGCCCATAAATGTTTGGGTCTTCCAAGAGAATGTTTTAAGCAATTTCATGCATTTACCATGTTTTAAGCAATTTTATGTGTTTGCCATTCCTTGAGTAATTGCATACATCTATTTTATATATGTGTGTGTGTACAGAGATGTGTGTATATATGTCTTTTAATGGGTAAAAATAAACAAGATACATTTCTATCTAGACACTGCCTAGAATAAAATGCTCATATGTTGGACCTGTTTTGTTTTGTTTAGAATTGTTACCTATCTTTACTGGCAAATAATACAAGGAAGGAAGGCCATGACCAAACGCTTACATGAGCAGATTATTAATGTAAGTTTGGCTTTCAGCTGTATCTTTTGTATAATTTGGCTTCTATGTTGTTTGTCTCATCCAGCTTTGTGGGGCTGTAACCTGCTTTTCCTATCACTGTGCAGGGGAGGGTGGGAGCCCTTCCCCATGGGGGTTGCAGGGAAATCTAACTCACAAATAGAGTTATTGCAAAAGAATTATATCTTCAAGATGTGCTGCTGCAGCTCCCTCTGTAGACAGATTGTTTTAGAATAGAAGGAATTCTTTTGGTCAGTGGTTACTTACAGGCCTTGAGTCTCTCAAGGACAATTAGTCCATTCCAGCTGATGATCAACTATGTCTTGACTACAGGCAGGAAAAGAAAAGCTGCTTCTGCTTAAAAGACTACGGGCACAGCAAAGGGCATCCCAAAGATTGTCTGCGCTGAGAGGACAAGGCCAGCAGGTCAGTCTGACTGCTCAGGTTCTGCTGTTCCATTACTTGGTACAGTTGCAGGTGCCTCCTCCAGCTGTGCAAACAGGCTGCTGGGTTGGGAAAAGTCCGTGTTTAAAACTTCATCTAAATGTTTACTACTTAACTCCAGACAGCAAAAGGATGCTGTGAAAGTTCCCCAGCTGTATGTTCCAGGCTGGAATTCAACCTGAGAAGGATAGAGAAAAGTTCTTACCCTCACCAGATATAATTTATGGTTATGAAATTTCAAGAAAACTTTCCTAATGTTCATGTGCGGTGATGGTCACCAAAGGATTTGTCACACTTGAACCTTGCCTAGGCTAAGAAGGAGGCTGCCTTCCTCCCCTGACTAGGGATTTCCTTAGGGGGTTATGCTTTGTGGTTATTTTCAGCTGAGGTAAAACCGAGTGCTTTGATCTAAGCCCATTTTAAATCCCATACAACATTGATAGACAACTATTGTCCTAAACTTGAATTTATTTTTCAAGGCAGTCCTGCCTGCTGAGCCATCAAAGGAGTGTTAAAATGTGCACATACAGGTGCTGCCTGGTGTTTTTATTTGGCTTGAGTAAAAACTCCTTGACCTATATAGTGGTAGAGAGAAAGTGTTTGGTGGGTTCCTCTCCTTCCCAAAAACCCAAATCCCCCTGTATGACTGGCTATCACTAAAATGATTCTATAAATAAAAACCCAAATATGGATAATATTTGATATTGATCTGTTGCTAACTATAAATATGTGTGTGATAATACAAATAAATATTGACTGCAAAGAGGGGAGCTGAATACGAATGGGCATTTTCTGTGTGCTGGGGGTTTTCAAACAACCTGTGGCTGTGTTGAGAGTCACGAGTGGGGCTCCTGAGAGGGAGGCTTGGTCCTCCACCAAGTGTGGATGTTCTTGTAGTTGTTAAGGTCAGATTTCAAAAGGAGATGCCAGAATGATCTCATTGTGGATTTAGTAGAAAGGCCATCTCCCTAAAACAAGGGTGTGAGCAGTGCTGACTGCAAAATCACAGCTGGAAGCCAGAACACAGACTGCTAATGCCAAACACTGTTTTTTCAGAGAAGATCCTCTTCATACCACCCACCCAGGCAACCTGCCCAGGAAGTGCCAGACTACCCAGGAAGGGCATTTGACAGAAGTCAAAACACATCCTACAATGAGGTGAGTTGGTCAAAAGAGGGAAATGTAGATTTCCCTATATGGAATCTGGGGCATGACCTAGGCAATGGGTGTATGTGGAGCAAATTCCTGTATGCATGGAAATAACTTTGAAGATTAACTTGAACAGATAGAAAAATGTGATCAGAATAGCTATTGGAACACTCATAATCACAAGCCTGCTCAAGCCTTGGAGAGTATGGTTTTGTTACAGGTAACTGGTATCTTTTCAAACACAAGATAACACACACAAAGAAATCATGACCTAAACCTGCTTGTGAATTTTGTTTTCAGCATCCCTTTTCTGCTGGGATCTCGAGCAGCAGTGACTTTCCACCAGGTAAGCAACTAAGATGAAACAGAAAGCTCTTAGAAATTCAGCTCAGTAAAAATGTTTGATGTACAGACACAGCATGTGACAGCTGCATACCAAGGACACAGTGATTTAGCATCCTGTGTAAAGAGAAAACAAAATGACTGGGCTTGTGGGGTGAATATTTTCTATAGGTTGTGCTTGCTGTAGCTTGTTGTAGCTTGTTGTGGTAGCTTGGTGGTGGTGACTTCTAAAGACTGGCCCCCAGCTTCTGTATACTAGAGAGCAAAATTCCTGGGTAAATGAGACATTTTGTCTTATGGGAGCGCCCAAAAGACAGGCAAGAACTTTACATCACTTTAGAGACAGACTTCACTTTTTGTTGTGAATCTCAGAAGAGGTTACTAATGATGTAGAGTCCCTAGAACATCATCATGCTCAGAATAAAAAAAAGCTATGGGCTCTTGCGTGGTAGTTTGAGCTGTTCCATGGAACTTCATCCCCAAACCTTGGCAGATGAGGTCCCTGCACAGCACGGGGCGTTGTGAGGGGGGTGCTGCTGCTCCCAGCAGCGCAGCTGACGCTGTTTGCCTTGTGCCGGGCAGGCTGGGAGCCCGGCGGGCCCCGCCGCAGCCCCGGCGCGTCCCGGGCCGTGGAGCTCGCCCGGCGCGCCAGGGAAGCGGCTCTGGGGGCGGACGGCGCCGGAGGATTCCAGCCCTGAGCACCGAGCGAGGGCACTGCCAGGCGTCTGCAGAAAGCAATGCTCTCTTGCACTAACGACTGGAAGAATCGCTCCATTTTTTACGTCTTAACGGAAGAAAACAATAGAAGAACAGATGGCAAAACGCGTCGGGACTCCGGTTTATTGCTGTGCTAGGGAATACCCACCTGGCGGGGCTGCTTTGCAGCAGGGGCATTTGGCGACAGCCTTCCCCCAGGACTGGCATCACCTCGATGCAGTAAAGCTCCCTCCACAGCTGGCCACGTGTTGTTGACTAAATATAAGGAAACTTGTGCCTAAATGCAAATAAAAGTTCTGTTTAAAAAATATTTTATATCAGTTATTTTGCTTAAATGGCTTTTATCTGATCTGAACCAAACCTGAAGTATTGGTCAAATAAAGAGAAGGATATTAAAGTGCAGTTGTTTTTAATGACTGAGATGTTGTAATGGCTGTGAAATAACTTGTGTGAGCTGGGCTCATTTTTCTGAGCCATTTTTACTGTTTATTACAGTCACTTAAAAGCAGCTTTAATGAAGCTATCAGAACTAAGAGTACTTATCAAAATTCTCATCTGTGTAAAACTATTGCTTGTAAACTGAAAGTTTACACATCTTTTCCCATAAAGGACTGACTGGAAGTAACGCATCTAAGATTTATGTTTTTCATCATGCATGACTTGAGATTTGACGCAGCTTCTTTTTATTCAGGGCCACAACTTTATCATCACCATGATAATTTTTTTTGTTTAGCTCATTTTCTACTACTGCCTGTTTTTTTCCTCCCTTGTTGCTTGGGAAAGAGGCACATCCCTTCCTCTTGCTCATAATTTAGGCTAAAGCCAATCCAAACCCAGCCACCACAGGTGTAGAAAAAAGGACCAACTTTACACAAAATCCAAGAGCAGAGATTCAGTTTTATTGTTTCCCTGTGTGTACAGCTGTGGGCACTGGACACGGACCTGGTGTTTGCACTGAGGATGGTGACTCACCAGTGCCAGAAACTCTAGCAGCAACAACACTTGGACCTTTGGAGCGAGGGCTATTTGCCAGAAGAGCCATTTGCCCTTCAGTGGCCACATGGGGAGCACCTGTCACGCTCAGCAGCACCAGCAGAGGCCACAGCACTCGTGAAGGGGCAGGACAGGACCTGGACATAACCTACAGGTGCTCCAGGATGTGCACCACGAGCCCGAGACTGCTGAGTGAACAAATGGGAGAGGCTCTTGTCATCCTGACAGAGAAAGCAGCTCCCTTGTGCTTCTTTGTGCCTGGGTGAAGCTCGAGGTACAAACAAAAAATCCACCCCCCCAGCAGGTCATAGCATGAATCTGTGGTATTCCAGAAGTTTGGACTTACCCTAATTGGGACAATCTGCACTAATTTTGACATTTACATCAATGCACTTCTGCACAACTGATAAAGAGCACTGCCCCATGAGTTCTCAGAGACTCGTTTATTGTAACTGCAGACTCTTTGAAGTTCAAGTTAAATCTGGATTACAGTTTCCATGTCCATCTGAGTACCCTTCAATCATGCAACCAAAGGCAAACTAAAAGCTCCATTTGTTCTACTGCTTACCAGCACTCTACAGATAGCTTTCTCTTCAAAATAAATACAATCATGTGCTGTGTCATTTCTTCATTAGAAGAAACAATTTCCTATCCTCCCCTGGTTCTCTTAAAAGGTCTGGAAGATAAGAAGCTACTCAAGTTTTATTTGTTAATTTTCAGAACCTTCACATCACACATGGAAAATTGGCTTTTTCTTCCTTGTCAGGACTCAGCACAGCCATCTTTCCGTGCAGGGCAGGGAAACATACTCATCTTCTATTGTGGCACCATTATTTCCAGTTTCTGTTTTAAGAACAGTAATGTAGATATGGTGCTATAAATCGACCTCAAATTAGTATATACTTGTACAACAATTTAAAATTACTAATGTCAAGTTATGATTTAAAATTTTGACACCAAAGATTGCTGATACAAATTTAGAACCAACATTTAAACAAAGCAAAGGAATAGAGAACTGTGCAACAGAGAATCATAAAGCCACCTGCACAGACAAGGTATGGCCCAATTTGCTTGTCAGATCTGATTCTTTCACATTACTGTGATTTCCTCAGACTGTGTGGCCACACCACAGCTTTGGCCAGTGCACCAGAGCTGTTCCTGCATTTGAGATGTGACCACAGGCAGAAGTCAACTGCTGCTCTGCCTTTCCCAGAGCTCTCCTCAGCAGTCCAGGAACACTGCTGGATGCCCTCGTGGCTGCAGACCTGCCCAGGAGGGCAGCCTGGTCAGGCTGGGTCAGTAGTGAGGGTCACAGTCCTCCACCAAGCTGTCGGTGATGTAGCTGCAGTCAAGGACACTTTCATAGTAGCTTTTCTCTGCAAACGTGTTCACTGTCCAGGCAACCAGTTGAATTCCTCTGGAAGACCAGTGCCTCACATAGTCCCTGCAAGGAACAAAGACAGCCTGAGAGGAGCCTGACACTACACACAGCTAAGGCAGACAGTGCTGAGGCTACAACTGAGCTCTGGTCTTGCATCAGCATCGCATCAAGGAACAATAGTGTGTCACCGTCTGCAACATTGCCTTTTTCTGTTCTCTTATTGTAAACAGGCAAAAGCAACAAACACTTTTCCTCTTTGAGATAAACTTAAGACCTAACAGAAGATAAAAATTCTAATTAAAAACATAGAGGCTTAAAATAATAAAATAATGTAAAGAAATTATCAAGACACCCAACACTAAATGGAACGTTTTGATAAGCACTGTGTTAACTCCGCCCTATAGACTAACAGAAGAGAATATCTCCTGATCCATGAACGAGCTCTAACACTTACTGAGAAACAAAGTTTTTCTGTATGAGGACAGCTGAAACCCCACACAATCGCCACAGGAAACTGTGCAGGCTCCAGTCCAGAATGACATCCATCACCACATACAAGTAATGCTTCCAGCAGGAGTTGAAGCGGGGTGTCCCATCTCCCAGGTGACTCAGCTGCCAGGGCCTGTGTGTCAGTGCTGTCACAACATTTCTGTCAGCTTGTCTCATCTGCAGGACCAAGGAGAAAACACTGTAATTCACCCAAAAGCCCAGCTGCATTAAATACAATTTTTGAGAGATTAGACACAAAGTGCTAGCTTGCATTTACAACTCTACCAGAATCCTTCTCCCCTTCCCCTCTAGATCCTTTTGTAACACTTTTAGAAAGCTGATATTTCATAGTTTTTTTTCTTCAAAACATACTAAAAAAGCACCAGCTCTTATGTTAAAAAAAATTACATAGCAGTCACGCAATGTATATAATGGAAAAAATAAATAGTAAGTAGACTTGGCAATGAGAATGAGCGAAGAGTTTTAGGAGTAACCTAGAATAAGAGGTTTATTCAGCAGGTACCTTGCACACAGATACCTGGCCATACACCTGGCAGTGCACATTTGTCTGCATTGCTTTCAGGAGGGAATTGCTGTAGATTCCTATTTGCATCTAGTGAGTAGAGTGGTCTAATAAGATTATGCATTATGCTTCATTTGTTTTTAAAAGCCTTTGCAACTTGAACAACTCAAAAGTAACCTGGGAGTTTTACAGCACACCAAAATTCCCAGACAGGACTAAAGAGATAAAAAATAAACTTTTAGGAAACATCACCTTATAAACAACATCTGGCATGAAAGAACAGACTATGCTGCTGTTATACAAATCTGGAAATTCCTGGTAGAGTTGTTTCAGGGCATCAACTGCCTGCAATTAGAGACACACAGAGATGTTACACATATGCTCATATTTAATTTACACTGCAAAGTCGTTTTAGAACAATCTTAAAAACACTTCCCTGTTTTGTATAGCAAGATTGAAATAGAAAGGGAGAAGAAGAAAAACAGCATCTTGTTTATAGCATTAACACAGAAATGACATTTTGTTTTTTTGCAAAAGAATTCCTTTTCATTACTCTGTTTACAAGGAGTAGGATTCTCAGTGTTTGAAATACCCTTAAATATGTTGTGGATAAAATATTTTAGTACTACCTAGGGTTTAGCTCAAGAGGAAAATGAATTTATTCCCATATTTTGCTAGGCTAAAGAAAAATATTATTCTAATTTATATAATATATTAGTGATGGATCATTTGCATCTGCCTTCAGTAATGCAAATTAGAGATCCCTTGCTGGTTCCTCTCAGCACAGCAGGGAATTCCCTTTGCTTTGTTTCACAGCAGTGCTGTGAGCTGAGTGCAACACTTGCCCAAGCCTTTAATTTTAAGCTGCAGCTTCCCAGGACAACTTTGGGTGACACAAACAGCAGACCTCGCTCATATTAAAGAAGGGATTGTACCACATGGACCAGCTTGAGACCAACACAGCACCAGGTCAGAAACCCAAAGAAGGGGTGAGGGCAGGTGTCTTGCTGCAGTGAGCAGTACCTGATTTGCATGGCCTTTGACATCAAAGTAGATTGTCAGATTGTGATGCATAGACTCCACAACAGCTTCTCTCAGAGTTGGTACCTTTTCACCTTGGAACTGGCTCCTGTAGAAATGGAGAACTCACTGGAATGCAGTCCTCATAGATGTGCACACACATGGGCCTGCACATCCCCAACCCCACAGAGCTGATTCCTGACAGAGGTTGCTGCTACGCTGGTACTGGAGGTGGGATCCAATCTCACTGGCCCTGTGTCCCACCCCAAAACACCACCCCCAGTTCTTCAGCTCCTTCCCCAACTTCCACAACCAAACTTTCAGTCCCAACTGCTGCCTTCCTCCTGCTCCTACTGCACTCCCCAGCCCTGAGCCAGGAATGCAGATCCTGGCAGAACAGGCAAGACAAGCTGAGGATTCAGCAGAAGCAGCTTCACCCACCAATAAATCATCAATAAATCAGGGTGACAGTGAACAGCAGCTGCTGAGAGGTCACTGCCTGTGGAAATTCCCGCTGTGTGGCCCAGGTGATCACCCCTCCAGTGAGACAGGGAAGATACTCCTTGTGCCACAGACTCCCAGGTGGCACATTTGCAGCTCTGGAACTCCCTAATGCGGTGTCTCAGGAGCACACACTACAAGTTCTTCCTCTGAAATGGACTCATTTATGATACTGCAGAAGTTGCATTGTTATCAAATTTTTAGTAATGTATAAAAATATTTTCCCCTGCATATCCATAGGAAGGACCTAATCAGCCACTAGGGTCACAGTGAGGCTACCCAGAATCTGTCTAGCTCCTTTTCAACAGTATAAACCTGATGTGTAGAATCCCCAAAACACAGTCCAGTCAAGAAATACATGTGAATTAACCTTAGAAGTAATTCCTCTAGCCAGTTCTGACACATCATGAAGATCCCAGCACCTTTAGTGTCCTGCAGTGAGTTTAGGACAAGCTTATGTAGAGATTGATCATTTTCACATTAGATGCCTGTGGATTTTGTTCTCAAAAGCCAGCTTATCTTGACTCTGTTTCACTGTTCCCAATGTAGTGATGGGTAAGGAGATACAGTCTCATATGCTTCTAAAATCAAATTAGAAGTAGCATATGGGACTTAAAAGTTTTAAATTGTAAAAAAGTTTCATCAGTTATAGATCAAATCAATAATTTTGTTTATCAAGACTTATTTTTCCACTGTTGAAAGAGTAATTTCAGAATAGTTCATTTACCGTAGCCTGTGTTTTGCAGATGGATTGAGTTTCCTAATTTCCTCAAAAGTCAAGTCCTGCAGTCTCCCAGCCCCATCCGTTGTCCTTTCGACTGTGTCATCGTGCATGAGAATGGGGACACCATCTGCACTAAATTCAAGATCCAGCTCCACACCCGTTGCTCCATTCTCAGCTGCCTTAAAAAAAAATTTAAAAAATCAAATACACAACAGAAGAGACAGCTTTATAGATCTGACATAAGTACAGCTATAATTAGCTTGTATTTTTGTTAAAAAATAATAAAATATTAATGTACTTTTCAGTAGGCTTCATCTGCAGAACAAAGCAGGTTTTTATCCAAGTCATTGTTAGCGCATTCATAGATCAACTGAACCATATAATCTATTTTGCAGATAAAACCATAGTGATTATGCCTCAGTCTTGGGATTGAAATGTTTCAGGATAAAAATGCAGAAAAGAATCTTGCTCTCTCCTTCTGATGTAATAACCCTGGAGTCCTTAAATTATGTTATTTTGTAAAAGGCAAGGAAAGCAAATGTCTACAGTTTACATAATCTACAGATTAACACTTAGTAAACACTGTTTACCACGTGTGTACCAAGCAGTAGATGGATGCAGGCAAATCCCTGCTCCTCTCTGAGGAATGCCCGTATCAGAGAGCAAGAAGCAGCCAGGCTGCCTTAGAACATTTCACACACCCTGTTCCTGCCCTGGACCTTTCCCAAGAACTCCAGAAAAACACTTGAGTGAAGTGCTCACAAGACCAATTGCCCTGAAGGATAAATGCCCTCCTGGAAAAGGGACAATGCAGCAGAAAGACAAAAGCCAGGTATGCACTAGAGGTTACCTACAGGTGTCTGCTCTGTCAGGATTATGCAGCTTCAGAATTTATCGGGACTAAGAGTCCTGTCTGATGCAAAGGTAAGAGACCCTCAGAGCAGCAACATCTCAACTCAGAGGTACACTGCATTCGAGAGACTGATAATCACTATTTCAAACGATTCTCAGAAACAGGCTGTGAACCCTGGCTGTGTCTTGACGCCTCGCAGATGAGGTAGCAGTAAGTCATGGCACGGCTGCACAGTGAAGTTCTGGTACCAGATCTTCCCCTAACTGTGGATTCTCCTCATAGATCTTTAAGGTTTAAAAAACCAAACAACATGTTACTGACTTGCTGTCCGCTCTCTATGTGCTGTTGCTACATCAACAAAATATAGTATTTCATTATCGCTGCACTGCTGAAATATCCATCAGCACCAAGGCTATAACAGCTCCCACAAGATTCAGATCTGATCTGAATGCCCCTGGGGATGAAGGACTGACCAGCCACAGAGCTTCCAGCAGCTATCGCAAGAACAGCCAGCATCACTCTCGGTGCGGAGGGCTTGGTGCTGGAAGGGCGGATTATCAGACACACCCCGCCAGGCCCACCAGGCTGAGCCTGTGCCCCGCCAGCCCCGGAGCCCGTGCTGACCTGTCGGATGGCCGCCAGCGTGTTCTCGGGCGCGTCGTGCGCGCCGCCGCGGTGCGCGATGCGGGCGGCGGCGCCGCGGGGCCGGAGGACGCGCTGCGCGCTCCGGGGCGCCGCGGGCTCCAGGGCCAAGAGGTGCAGCGCCAGGCAGAGCCCGGCCGGCAGCAGGCAGGCCAGCGCCGGGCTGCGGCTCAGCGCCAGCGCCAGCGCCATTAGCGCCGTCAGGGAGCTCAGCAGGCCCTCCCCGTGGCACAGCATGGCGGGGCCGGGGCCGGGGTCGATGTCGGGGCCGGAACCGCGGCCGCCGCCTCTCCTCAGGGCAAGGGCGACGGCGGCGCCACCAGCCAGCCAATCAGCACTCGGCTGGCAGCCGCCAGCAGCCAATCGGCGCCCGCCGGCGGCGCTGGGGGCGGGGCCGGGCCCCGAGCACCCCCTGGGCAGCGCCGGGAAGGGCACGGAGGGAAACGGGGGCTGTTCCTGATAAAACGGGGGGAACGGGGGCTGTTCCTGATAAAACGTGGGGCACGGGGGGAATGGCGGC
>NW_024581129.1:1290300-1292047 GCF_017639235.1 Corvus kubaryi
GTGGGGCACGGGGGGAACGGGGGCTGTTCCTGGTGAAACCTGGGGAACGGGGGCTGTTCCTGATAAAACGGGGGGAACGGAGGGAACGGGGGGAACGGGGGCTGTTCCTGATAAAACGTGAGGCACGGAGGGAACGGGGGGAACGGGGGCGGTTCCTGATAAAACGTGGGGAACGGGGGCTGTTCCCGGTGTAACGATAAAGTAAATAGTGCTCATGGAAGGAAAGGTAGCGCTGTGCAGAGAGTCGCGGCAGACCCGTGCGTATGGAGAGCGTTGAGGGCTTTCCGCAGCTGTGCCAGATAGCTCATTAGAAACACAGCACCCACAGTGGTTATTTTCCAGCTCACCGGCGGTTTGTTCTATGCTGTGTATTTTGTGTAGCTGGCGCTGCAGTGGTGCCTGCCCGCGGGCCGGGCCCCGGAGCCGTGGGAGGAGCGGGCGGCGCGTCCTGCCCGGGCGGACGCGGCTCCGGCCACCGACACCCGCCTGAACAACCGCGGAGAATCCAGAGGCGTGAGCAACAGCGAGGAAAACAACCGGTTAAGTGAAGGCTGGAGAAACTGGGCATGTTTAGTCTAGAAGTGGAATAGCAAAGCCGAGGAAATAGCAGCTTGTGTTAACGTAAGTGGGGATTTTGACCCTTTTTTGGGTGTCTGTATCTGTGGGAAGGATGGGAAGCAACTGACTTTCCAGTGAGGAACTCTGACTAACTAGAGGTGGAACAGGCACCGCGCGATCTTCTAAACTGGGTTTATTTATTTTTTTTAATTGCTGACATGAATATTTGTCACATATTGTCCTAGATGGTTCTGAGCATCTCAGATGCTCTGTCAGTAGTTTTGTGCTTCTGCCAGATGTAGCTGGAGAAAAATCAGATATATATGCAGATGCACAACAAATAATGGAATGTCTAATTAGATGTCTAACATATTTTTAAAATCTTGTGATAAACAGCAGCATTTGTTAAGATGAAGATTTAAAAAATAAAACCCCTCAACGATCATTGAAGAGGTAACAGATGACTAAGTTGTTTTTTGAAACAAGAATGACAGCTTTAACAGCTCTGAATACTGGGAATTAGATGTTTCCATAAATTAAAATTAATTATGCCTGGGCCAAGTGCTGGCAAACAAGTGTGGATTTTCCTTCCACCTGACCTGCCTGACAGGTGAGTGTTACCTGCTCCTGGACTGGCTGGACCAGCAGCTGGCTGCCGCCCGGGCCGGAGGGATAGGATGTCTGTGGTGATGCCCTCGTGGATGCTGTCCTCACAGAGCATGGGTACAGGTGCTCATGTTTATCTTTCTCATCACAGCGTGCTCGCTGAAACTGATACCTGCGGCGGCACATTTGTGGTCCCGACTACACAAGGACTGCACAACCGTGCGATACTTAATGGGATGAAGCAGAACAGATTACACCCGTGCTAACAGGGGAACTTGTCTGGGAGAGCCATGGGTGGGAATGGCTGGAAAGCAGAGCACCGGGATGGCGCTCCATCCCCACCCATCCATCCGAGCTGCGGCTGCCTTCGCTGGGCGCTCGCCTAGACACGGCAGAGCTGTCCCGCGGTTGAGTGCAGCGCTGGTGACGGGCCCCGAAGCGGGTCGCAGGGCGGGCAGCGGGGGCGGCGCGGGGCGGAGCGGGGCTGAAGCGGGGGCGGAGCGGCAGCGAGCGCAGGGCGGCAGCGAGCGCAGGGCGGCAGCGGGGGCGGAGCGGGGCGGCAGCGGGGGCGGAGCGGGGCATT
>NW_024581129.1:1292447-1366982 GCF_017639235.1 Corvus kubaryi
GGGCGGAGCGGCTCGGAGCAGGGCGGAGCGGGGGCGGAGCAGGGCGGAGCGGCTCGGAGCAGGGCGGAGCGGGGGCGGAGCGGCGCGGGGCGCGCTGGGCCCGTGGTGCGGCCCGGCCGTTGTGGCGGCGGCTGCCGGGGAGCGCTGGGGCCGCTCCGCCCCGCGCAGGTACCGGGCCGTGGGACGGGGGCAGGGGCCCGGGGGCAGGCGATGCATCGGCCGCGGCCTGGGGCGGGCTCGGTGCCCCGCAGCGGGCGGGCAGGAATCGGCCGAAGCGGCGTGCGGGGGAACAAAGCGTTGTCAGGCCTTGCCAGGCGGAGCTGGGCTCGCTCCGGTGGGGACGGGCAGTGGCAGATATTCCAGATATTTGGGCGCTTGTAAGGAAATAAGGCTGCGATTTCTTTTTTTTTTGTGTGTGTGTGTATAAGTATTGGCGTCTGTTCGTACAGGGATGTACCGAGACGGAGGCTCACGGGAGTGAGGCACAAATTCCTCTCAGCCCCCTAAAGGCTTTTTTTATTTTTTTTTAAATCCAATCGGGCTGCAATTTTGTTTGGGTTTTTTGGGGTTTTTTTAACAGTTGGTAGGATCTGTCTCGTTGTGGAAGATCCCAAAGGTTTAGCCTTTGATGGAAATTATCTGTAGCAGGTGCAGTTTTGTAAATCCTGCTTATCTCAATGCTTGCTTTCTTTTCTGTGCACTTGTGATCATTTTTGCTCCTATATGCAGATTTTCTTTTTATAGGGGAAAATAAGGAGGAGCTTTGCAGGCTTTGCTAATGATAGGAAGAAGAGAAAATTCAGTTTTGTAATGTAGAATTTGTTTCCCGAAACATAGTGACACCGAATTAGTCGTGATGTTGTTTTCCCTTCAAGGTCTTGGAAGTACATGGGAGAGTAATGTTATTATTCTTTGCAGCTTAGATAACATGAAGATGGAGGACTATGAAATATTCTGTAGGAAGCACCTTTCCAGAATCCAAGAAGAGGCAGTAAAAGGAGAAACCTCTTTGACTGTTCAGCACAAAAACATCTCCCTCATTCAGTTCTATAGAGTCCCTGTGCTTTCTCCTCTGGTAAGGCCTTTTTTATCCCTTTTCCTCCCTGGTGTGCTAACTGTGCTATTGGCACTGGCTTTGATGTGCACATGTAATGATTCTACTGAAGGTGTCTGTGTGAGCTGTCATCTGACCTGCTGCTTAGTGTATTCTAAGCATTCCGAGCCTTAATCTTACAAAGTAAGGGGGTAAAATGTACCTTTTTCCCCCACACTGACTGCATTTCCTTTAATTTTAAAAAAGTGACCTTCCTAAGGGGAGCACAAATGGTTTTCAATAATGTTACTGCGGGGCTTAACTTCATGTAAAATCATATTGACCTTTCAAATATTGAACATGTGAGTTAGTTTAAAGGTGTAAAAAAATGCAAATAGGAAATACCAAAATAGTTAAAAAGCTTCTAAGTAAATTTTTTTTGCATGTGTTTGCATCTTCCTCTAACGTATTCCACAGGCTCATCAATTATGTTAAGTCATTCTGTGCTAATGGGAACAGAGCTAAGCTGAAGGTTGTTGGTAGTTCCTGTAATACTGCAGCTGACTTCCTTGTTTCAGTGATGGGAAGAAATGGGAGAGTGTCTAAGAACAGTGTCCAAAAATCATGATACAGATATAAATTGCAGATGCATTGTCATATTCTTCATTTACAAATGCGTGGATATTGTAAGAGTTTTTAGGAGAAATGTCTGAATCCTGTGTCAGATTGGTACTGTAGCATGTAATATTTATGGAAATTTTTATGAATGGTGTTTTAAATTCGTGTTCATTTGCGTGTATTCCAAGAAGGCATTTTATGCATCTTCCCTTAAAAAAAGGTATAATTGGTTGAAAAGAAGCTGGAATTTAATGTGCACAGTCTCAGGTGATTGCTGTTTTTCTAATTGTTTTGTTCTGTTGCTTTTCTTTCGAATGTATTTCAGTAATTCTGTACAGAAATTTGCATTTAGTGATATAAACCATGTTTCTTACACTCTGTTTTGCAGCTTAGCCTTGAAAAGAAAAAGGAAATACAGCAATATAAGAAGAAAGCACTGGACCTAGAGACCAGGAAACGGGAGTCCCGGAAAAAAGCTTTATTGAATCGTGTTCAGGAGATTGTAGAAAATGTCCAGGTAGTGTTAGTCCAAAGCTGCCTCATAGATTTACAGAAAATCACTGCTTATAGACTTTTTGAGGAATTGTTGAGGTTTAAGTATTGCCCAATACAAACATGAAATTAATAGCAGCTAACTCTCCAGAACCAGCATTTGCTACTATTTCGTGCTATGTGTCCTGATAATTGATGATTTAGTGATACTTATTGTGGTGCATGGGATTTCCTTTTCACTGCTTGTTTTGCTATATGCAAAAGACACTTTTGTAAGTGTGTTGGAAATAACTGGATTGTTAAAACAAATGAACAACTCCCCTGTGTTATTTGCAAGCTTATAGTTTAATCAGAAAATAATCTATATTCAACCTTGTGACTACAGATTTCAAATTACCTTCACAACAACTTGAAATTCTGTTGTGTTCTTCACAATTTTACTTCAAATACTTTGTTTGCTTTGCTGTTTCAATGATGAATTTAGTAGAGGTTTAAATTTAAAAGACTATTAAATGCATCTAATCAAGGAGTTATTATAGGTCTTTGGAACAGTTGTAATACAGCCTTTAAATTGAACTGTTGCTTAAAGAAGTGCAGTTAACACTGAGTTTGTTGAGTTACCAAGGTGGCAAAGAACTCTTACTAGTGTGTATTGTTTACTGAGTGTATGTGGCAACAGTCAGCTGGCTTGGGGTTTGACCAGCAGACCAGGAAAGTATGTTCAATACAAACATAATTTAAGGGTTTTTTTTTCCAAATGTGTCCTTTTGATAACTGAAATGCAGCACACAGGATAATTAGAGTGTGAAAATCCTTTTAAACAAATGCTGTCTGGAAGTAACATGTAATTTTCACTTAAATAAAGGTGTTTTTTTCAGTTTTTTTTTAAGTTCAAGTGAAGTTTGCAGGAATCTGAGATTCTGGGATTTCATTGAAAATATGTCATTTTTAAAAATTTTAATTTGCAGATGAAGAAAGGACCTAGCACGAGCGATGTGAACACTCTGGAGGCTGAGAGTTCTTGCCCTGATTTGGATTCAAAGGCTTTGACTGACTTCACAGCTCTATCAGATACCAATTCAACATGTTCTCCTGAAAGGCACGGTTCCATGGACCTGGAAAAGACACCAGAACTTAGACCATCAGATACTGCAGGGCAAATGACATCAAATATGACGGAAGCAGTCAAAGCAGCAGAAGAAAATGTTTCTTCCAAGCCAAGCGAGAGTGGCTTCTCGAAGGACGCTCCTTGTCCGAGGGCTGCATCTCCTGACAAGGTGTGTAACAAGCTCCCGTCTCACGCCCTGCAAAAGCAGGAGGGACGAGTCGGGTCTCCGTCGGATGAGGATGTCCAGGATCCGTGTGTAATGAGTCTTCAGAACCTGATCAAGAGGTCTAGGGAATGCATAGAGAAAGAGCAGAGCAAGCGTGCCTCAAAAAGCAGTTCCAAGAGGAGTACGAGTGAGAGTCATTCGGATAAAGAAAACGACGGTGTTAAAACAACCGACTCTGTGAAAGAGAGAGCGAAGTTTACAGGCAGAAGTTGCTCTGTTCAGACACTTGATAAACCCAGTCTTAATAAATCAAATACCCTTCTCCAAGGTGCCTCTACTCATACAAATAACACAAGTATGTCCGCTTTATCCAGTTTTTCTAAAGTAGACATACCTATGAGAGTTGGAACACCCCCTTTGGTGGATTCTGATTCAGATGAGGAATTGAAAAAGAATTCTGTGTTTGAGCGTGACAGCAGCATTGTCAGGAGCCTCACAGGCTCTTACGCCAAATTGCCAAGCCCAGAGCCAAGCATGAGCCCTAAAATGCACCGACGGCGCCCAAGGCCTTTATCCATGGGACACATCATTATAAACAACCCTGTGAATGCTTACGAGCTAAGTCCTAAAGGCAAGGGTAGAGCAATGGATTTAATCATGCAAGATATTGCAGATAAAAACAACGTGTCTGAATCGGTGCCAAAGTTCATGGTGGACTTCACTACAGTTTGCCCTGGCAGAGTTCCTGGTGTCAGCAGGAATTCTTCAGGCCCCTGTGATGGGTTGGGGGTTGGCAAAGCAAATCGCCATTCCTTCGGGCTCTTTGAAAGCAGAGGAACCGTGTCGGCTACGGTGGAAGGTCACGTGGTGATGGACAGCAGAGGGCCGTATAAAGCAGAGACCAGTACTGGTATGGTGCCTCCAAAAGTGAATGAGCCCTTTGCCATCAGTCAGTCTACAGTGACACAGAAGATCCTGGCTGTGAATGAAATGAAACCAGCTACTTTGCCAGAGAACACTAAATGCAATTCTCCAGTGGAACTCAATAAATCTTATGACGTAGAAAATCCATCTCCACTACTAATGCAGAGCAAGAATGTGCGACAGCAGATGGATAATACTCCAAGTGTTGCCTCAGCAAATGAGCAGTTTCCAGAAAATTTTGAAAAGGTAAAACGTAGACTTGATTTGGACACCGACAACTGCCAAAAAGAAAACAGTTCCTGTGTTCTAAGAGTTGGAATGGAAGAACAAGAGAAGCAGTGGTTGCAAGAACAGAAATATCCTGTGGGATCAGTTTACATTACCAAGAATGCAGTCCTTGAAAATATGGCAAAAGGTAAAAGATTTCCTGTACTCAAGGCTTACTTCTCAGTTTATTAATCTTTTAGAAAAAACCCCAGTGATCATTAGTCGTTGGTGTTTCTAAGTATGTATGGGTGTCAAAAGGCTAAAATTTTATGGCATGTAAATTTTTTTCAGTAGCCTCATTTCTCTAATTTAATTTGACATCACAAATACTGATTTCCTGTTTGAATCTAGAAGTTGGAATTTAGTTTTACTAAGAAAATTGTCTTATGCCACAAGCTCTAAATAGGACTACTAAAAGAAAAGATAGTCCATGTAAATTAAAAAAAAAAAACAACCCATATAGGTATTTTCTTCAAATTCAAAACTGTGTTACTTCTGCTTGTGTCTCTACCAAATTAGGCTGAAGTGGCATAAATAATGTTAATTCACTCTAGCAAGTGTAAAATTCTTAGAACTGTATTTTGCATGTCCCTATTTTAGTATACATAATGGGAACTTGATATCAAGGAAACTTGGTATCAAAGGCATCTTTTTTACTTTTTACTGATGATGCAAATTATATCTGATAAAGAGTATATGTCTCTGGCAAAGATCATATAGAAAGTATTCAATATTTGATTGTTATGTATTTTCTCAGAAGATATTTTAAAAACTAAAATGTTGGCCTTTGAAGAAATGAGAAAGAGACTTGAAGAACAGCATGCACAACAACTATCAATTCTGATAGCTGAACAAGAGAGAGAACAGGAGAAATTGCAGAAGGTAATGTCAACAGGAAAAATTCAAAGCAAATGTTGTGTGTTACATGGAAGTTTGTCAGGAAGCAGTTGGGTTTAAATGTATATTCTGTTGCTTTGCAGAATTAGAAAAATAGTCTCACAGTTGAATCTTCCTTTTTATAGGAACTGGAAGAGCAGGAAAGACAGTTGAAAGGAAAGAAGGTTACTACAACGGAAATAGAAATTTCCAAAGTGAATATTAACAGTAGGATGGAGTTGGAGTGGAGGAAAAAAAGTGAAAGTGGCTTGCTGGAAAGTGTGCAGTCTCAGCTGGAGACAGTCCGTAACACAAACTCCACCAGCATTGGTAAAACTGGGAGGGAAGAATATAGATTAAGTGTTGTGATGTATTTTGTTCTACAGTGCATGACTGGACCAGCTGCCCCACTGTGTGGATAAGTGCAGTGTTCCTGCCCTAGGACTGCTCAGGGTACACAGACAGCTGCTGCCCTCAGCTGGGGACAGCATTTGTGAAACAAAGACTGTTGCATCTTTGTGTCACTGGCATTTAGCACAGGTTCAGCCATCCTCAAACTGTTCCATGTACTGCATTTGTTATGTAACTGTTTGAGGGCACATCCAAGGAAAACAAGCTAAGAATAACCTCCTTTGATCAAGGATGAGGATGTGGATTTGCATCATGTCCCAGAAGGATTATCCTTGTGCCATGTAGCTGCACAGCACTGGGCCAGGTGGTCGCATTTGTGTAGAAGGTTTAGAGGGGCTCTGCCAAGGCATCTTAACTCCCAGGCAGAACATCTGTAGCTGATGGAACACCTCTCACCTCTTCCAGAACATCATGAAATGTTTTGTTCTGTCTTCTGTTTAGCAAATATTGCATGGAAATCACTCAGAAATATTCAGCTTGCTTGTTGCCTGTCATTGACCTTGTAGACAAAGCTGTGATGCCCGAGCTGAGTGTATACACAGACACAGGCAGTACTTCACTGGCAGAAGCGTGTGTTGAACTCTGTGTTCTGCTCTGCGTGCAGGTTTTGCTCATACAACACCCAACACCTTTGCTTCAACAAGTGAAACTTCATTCTATCTCTGGGGACCCTCAGGTAGTGGAGTTATAAAAACCTCAGTATGCAGGCCAAGTAATAGGATCAAAACTAGGTGGACTCAGGTAAGGGAAAAAAAGATTTATTTTTATCTTAAAAGGCCCTCATGTTTTTGTAAGGCACTGGTGACTTTATAAGAGCTGTGCAGTAATAAACCTCACAGAAGATTTTAGTATCCCTTCCTATGTCAACTTTGATTACATGAGAGAACTGTATAGATTATTATTCATATATGCAAAATAATAATATAGCAATATATTGCTTCTGCTAAATTATGGTGGGTACTTTTGGCCTAGTCAAAGTTTGTTTTTTGTTTGAAAACTTGTGTCACTTGATGGATGTTATTTGATAAGTAATTCATAATTCTTGCTTTTTTAATCAAAAGTTTAGAAAAATGTTTTGGTTTTTTTATAAGGTTTTCAGTCCAGAGATACAAATGAAGTTCGACAAGATCACTGCAGTGGCAAAGGGATTTCTTACTCGTAGACTCCTGCAGACAGAAAAACTGAAACATCTTAAGCAAACTGTAAAAGTAAGATCAGCTTTTTTGCAATAGGCAGCTTCTTCTCCTGTTTATTTTTGTTGCTGACTTCCATTGACAGATGAAATCCTGCGTTTTCTGCTCTCAGAAGATTTTGGGGCTGTTACATGAACATGTTTGAGTGTTGCATTGCTTAGTGTCATAAGGTCCAAATCAAACAAAGAATCTGTCCTATGTGTACTGTTTGTAATGATTGCTTTGTTATTAAGGGTTATGCCTGGTGCTTACTCTTATTTTCCTGTCTTTCCCAGGATACTCTGGAATTCATAAAAAATTTTCAGTCTGAAGCCCCATTGAAAAGAGGAAGTGTGTCAGCACAAGATGCATCCCTTCATGAAAGAGTAATGGCTCAGGTGATACAATTTAAACCTTTTTTTTTGTCTTTTCTAGCTATTCTGCTTTTGTAATAGAAATGCATAAAACCTTGAGAGTGGCTTTGTTTAGAGTAAAACATTTAAAGAAGAAAAGATTCCATTTTTTTGCTTGACACAAAATTATTTGATTTCAAAATTATGAAGTGTTTTGTTTAGATTGAAAGTAAAAAGTGCTTGATAATCAAAACCATGGACAGGTAAACTTGATTGAATATTTTATTAACATTTTAATTATTCTTTCCAGCTGCGAGCTGCTCTGTATGACATCCATGACATCTTTTTCACAATGGAGGCATCAGAGAGAATGAATATTCTGCGTCACGATCGTGAAGTTCGTAAAGAGAAGATGCTCAGGCAGATGGTGTGTTACATTCCAGGGAACGTAAACTGTTTCAAGACTTTAAGTCCTGAATCATTTTGCATTTAAGAGATTCTTCCTCACCCTGTACAATGTTTCTTAAATCTAAATTTTTAATTATGCTTTTGTAGGTAACTTTCTTCAGTATCTTCTTTTTTTAGGATAAAGTAAAGAGCCCAAGAGAGCGAGTGACACTTTCAACAGCTACGCAGAAATCTCTGGACAGGAAAAAGTACATGAAGTATGTGCAGCTCTCCCTTGGGTGGGGAGGGATGGTGAGAGGGGTCCAAGAGGAGGAGTAGAAGGCACAGGAAATAATGATGGGAAGTTTATGGAATAAGTGTTTCTTTGCAAACTGACATCTGTGCTAGGAAGAATGAGTAAAAAGCTTTCCAGGTGTGTGGTGTCTTGCTAATTGTATTTTGCTCTTACTTTTAAGAGACTTCTTGTTTGTATGGAGAAAAATGTTTATTCTAACTTGTGCATTTATGCTATAATGCAGTGGTGGATTCTGAGTTTATGGTTGATTTTGCCAATTGTAGAAAGTGCTCCAAGTGATTTTATCTAAAGTGCCTAGCAATAGAGATACTTGATAGAGGATCTCTGGCAAGGCTTTTTTGGGGAATGGTAGCAGGCTTTGTCCTGCAACACAGTGGACTGAGCAGTTGTTACACTTGCTCCTGAGTAAAGAAGTGATAATCTGTAGGATGGCCCTGGCAGTATTACATGTAGGTGTAGTTCCTCTTATAGGCTTTCTCTGAGTGTTTCTGTTCAAGACCTGGATGATAATTCGCTAATTGAAATATGTTTCAATACTTTTGTTTCTCTAGGGCTTCAGAAATGGGAATGGCAAGTAAAAAAATAATCATCAAACAAAAAACTCCTGAAAACCGGTGGGTGATGGTTACTTGTATTAGGATGCTTTTAAGAAACTGTCATATAATGATGGATTGTGTGATCTGTGTTGTTGGTTTGCCATCGATCAGCTCAATTCCTGCTACTATTATTATGAAAATTAGTGAAATCTGATTTACCAAGGCCCGAGAAAAGGGTTTATTAGCTCATTAGAAGTTAGGAAAGATACGTTTTCTTCAGAGTCAGTTCTGAAATTTCATCTTCAAAAGTTATTTATTTATGGCTTTAAGTCTTGGCGCTCAGGTTCAACGTTTTCCTCTGAGATGCACAGTTAAGCTTCAGTTTGGCACTACTACTCTTCCTAATACCTTTTGCTTGGCAGTGGAGTTATTGATAATGCTTATCTTCAGGAAGCTGTCAGAAAAAAGTGGCTTTCTGTTGTGAGGAAAGTTTTGTTCCTTGATTGTGTTATTGTTTGCTTAGATCACAGAAATTACAGTGTTCAGTACATGTTGTTCAGGCAGACGAGCTGCTCTCTTATGAGGCCTGTCTGCACCTTTTTCATGTATTTAAAGCCAGATACCTGGCATCCCTTAAAAACAGTTTTTATCCCATGTTTACCCAAAAGCTTTGAAGACATACTATCTATTCATACAGTTCAGCCTTCAAGGACTACTGTAAGCAATTCAGCTGTTTTTCCTGTGTGTTCTCATCAATAACTGGCAGCCCAAGGCACTGTTGAGGGAGATCCATCTGTGCTTTTTTTGTTTCTTTGTTTTTAATAGTGGAAGTAGTAATCCTATTCTGGAATTTTAATTCCAGCCACTTTGCCTACACATCATTTGCCTTACCAAGCCTGTTAGCCTTTCTGAAATTCGTTATGTGAAACATGATTCATAATTCAGTATTTCTGAGAGATTTTTAATTTTAAAGGGAAAAAGCACTAATAAAAGTCTGTGTTTTAACAGCATACTTCAACCAAACCAAGGACAGAATGCCCCGGTTCATAGACTGCTTTGCAGACAAGGGTAAGAGCACGGCGTGTTTCTAGCCTAAAGGTGAAAGTAAATGCAAAGTGCAAGAACAGTGATTGCTGAATAATATTTGCACATAATGGTACAGCTGTTCTTCAGAGTAAAAATAATTGCTTCTCTCAGTATTTTGAGAGAGTGATGAAGCTTTGTTTTACCTTATGCTGCAGGAAAATATTTATTGTTGTCATCCTCTTGTGTATTGTCTTCATTTACACTGTTCCAACATTTCTATTTGTAACATTCATTCCATGAAGCTTTGCTTCCACTTAATGAAATATGTGTATTTTTATATGTAGACTGTAATGCCATGGTATCTAAACTAAAGCAGTTTCTTGAATAGAGGTTTTCAATCTGTTCATGGGGAGATGTTCTCCTACTTAATGTATCTATGTAAGCCATAACAGTATCAATAGGAACTATACAGGTGCTCAGGAAGAGGCTCTGTGGAACATGGTAAAAATGTTTTCATGCCAAACACATTTTGATAGTGTCTATAGTTTTGTATACAGCCTTTCAACTTTGTTGCAAGTGACTTATTAACTCTTTTATATTTAATTAGAACCCCTAAGACCTCAGTGAATGGGGTTGAGCAAAATAGAAAGAAGGCCTCAGAGAGCAGAGTGTCTAACAAGGCTGTTTCAGGTGTGTAGAAAATTGGTGCTTGGATCTTATAGTAAATAAGTTACTAGTACCTAGAAAAAATGAATTGGCAATATATTGTTTTCCTTTCCTTGTGCACCTGCTTTGCTATGCCTTAGGTCTAAGCTATCTCTTCAAACAAACCTGCGCTGGTACCTGAACCATCCACTTTCAAATTCTATAAACACAGTATATAGAATGTGCTGCACAGCTCATTTGCTTTCACTCACCAGATGCCCAGTCATAAAAAAAGAT
Source organism: Corvus kubaryi (assembly GCF_017639235.1). Classification (NCBI taxonomy): domain Eukaryota; kingdom Metazoa; phylum Chordata; class Aves; order Passeriformes; family Corvidae; genus Corvus; species Corvus kubaryi. The sequence continues at coordinate 1,303,075 of NW_024581129.1, forward strand.
TGCCAGATATATTCACTGGAACTGTTGAGAAATTGATAGTAGTCAAAATAGACTTGGATTAGAACTTTCATGTCATTGATTCTTAGTTCTGTACACACATCTTCAGCATGGAGCATATTGAAAGGACAGGAGGGACAGTTTCAGACTCCTCAGCGGGTGTTCGCTCGTCATACAGTCCTAAAATTATATATATATATATATATATTCCTGTAGCCTCTTACAGCATGTTTGAGTCTTAATGACCCAAGTTCAAAAGTGAGTATTTCTGTGCTTCCATACAGAGATGACTGGTTGGTTACCTTTTGTTTAAAACGTTTGATAATAGTGCTGAACCTCTAGAAATGACTATGAATAGTGTTACACAATTTCCATTTTTTTAATTAGATTTAAAATTTCTTAAGTGACAAACTTAAATTTATCAAAAGGTAAAGTCGTTTATAAGCTTTAAAACTATTTAACATTTGAATTACACTTTCTTCTCAAAGGAGAGTTCCACAAGTCGAGTATAAAAATTGGGAATTTTGGGGCTTAATAAGGGAAATATGCAATGTAGTATGATTTCAATTGTTTTCCATAATATTTTCAATAATCTGTATGTATTAAGGATGAAACCTTTCCTGTAAGGCAAGTGCTTATTTTTTGCTGCCCCAGAGCAATGCTGGGAGGGAGTATCTGCAAGTTTGAATGCAGTGTGTTTTACTGTTTAAATGTGATGTTTTCCCAGATGCTACTTCGTGAAGTCAAGAGAAGTGAAGTGAACAGAAGAATGTATAGTAAGGCAGTATGCATAAACATAGATAACACTGCAGTATGAGAGGGGGAAAAAAAGGCAGGTGGTGAGATCACAACCAGAGTGTGTTCATTTATTCTTCTGTTGTCAGTTCTCCTGGCAGTGCTGTCATCACCAAAGTAGAGCAAGGCAGTTGTTTGGTTGGACTCAGTGACACTACAGAAAAATTAGCAAAGATAATAAATAATCTCCCTGAACTATAAAGCAGAAAATAAAGTAAATAATACAATTTTAGCAACCAGAAGTAGCCATTAAGACAAGTGTTCATCTGCACATTTGCTATTGACTAGTAAATGAGTGTGCTGAAGAACAGGGACAACAGAACAATCAAAACCTCTACCAGATACAGTATTACAGAGGTGGTAAAAGAGTAGCAGTGTTAGGGTGTTGTCACACGCGGCAGGTTTGGCACTGATTCGAGGTTTGGATGCCATCCCCAAACTCATGTAATTCATACTGAGCTCATAATGAGCCACAGTGGTGTTTACATTGTGTCTGGCATCAGGCATCCAATGAAGCATTCTGTCTCACTCTTCTGTGTTGGCAGTGTGTGCTGTTCTTCTAAGGAAGTCCCTGGGTTTATCTTAGTCATAATTACCAAAGTTGTGACAGGTCATACTTGCAATGAAGAAAATCCTTTGGGATATATCTCCAACTTCTTTTTGCCTTGTTGCTGTTTGTCAAATATCTGGAAAGTCATTGGATGCCTTCTGTAGTGGCCTTCTTGGAACTTCAGGCAGATGTGGCTAACCAGTTGTATGCTGGTTAGTTCAGGTCGCTCAGTGTAGCCTCATTTAGAGCTTGGACATCACACATGTTCCTGTTGTGCAATACCAACACTTCATGTGCTCCTTCAGAAATAGGTTAGACTTCTTGTACTAAATGAAGAGAAATGCATTCTGCAGTTATGACATGGGGAACACTTGGCATGGAAGAAACAATCTGCAGAATTTTGCAATAATGAAAAAACTTACTTTGAATATTTTATATATGGCTAAAATGTGAATAGTGAAAAGTCAGGTGGTATGGTAAATAGAGTGTTGATCAGGTTGCTCCTACAACAAGACCTATTCATCTGCTCTGCCCAGTTTCCTTTTCCATGGAAAAGAAACACGGGGCACAAGGCACACAGCATATCTGGGTGGTGGCAGCACTTGGCCAAGCCAAGGGCACATCTTGCCCCTGTGAGATGGTGGGGGCTGTGGGGTGTATTGGCTGTCAGGCCAGCGCTTCAGGAAGGCTTAGGCCTGCTGTGTGTGAGTGTCAGGTCTGTCCTTTGTCCCAGGAGAGAGGCCTTGTGTGATTGCCCTTTGCCACTGGAAAAGGATGAGTGATAATTGTTCTCAGAACTGTCACTGTTTTTATGCAGATTTGCCTTCTGCAATTCCTTAGTCTAGATTGCTGCGGGATTTTTGCACACCCAGATGCTATTACTGTAATATCCTACTATGTGTGTGAGATTTTTATATGGCTTTGAGAGCGCTTGGGCTGAGTTAAGGGGTAGTGTTAATCACTAATAAAGCACCATGTCAGCCTACTTGTCTGTCCTACGAGATCCCAGCTGAAGAGCACAGCCCTGGGGAGTGCTGGGCCAGTGAGAATGCCTTCTGTGTAGTGGGAGCCTGTTGAGATGTGAGGGCTCTGGGCGTTCCCGAAGCTGCTTTGGCCTGTGCTGAGTGTAGCCCTGGGACACCTGTAAGTAACCACTGCAGCTCTGACCCAGAGTAACTGAAGAGCCTAGAAAGGACTGGCATGCACTCTGTCACATTAGTTTACTTGCCTGGTAGTCATTCCTCTTCCATGGCTGTCTTCCATTCCCACTGCTCTGCACCCTGTGGTATGGTTTTCACTGCTTTGTGTAAATGTTTGCTCACACTGCTGCACTTTCTTGGTAACTGCCTGAACCTAAAGAATGCTGAGTTGTGCTACTTTTTAGCAGCCTGCAGTGCTGAACCCTCACTACTGGAAGATACTTGTACTATGCATAGTATAGTACAGATTTTTAAATATAAGTATGTATATACTTGTTCCCTGTGGAAAGACTTATTTGTTTATTATTTTTTTACTTAAGCATCCTTCCTTTTATAAGGGCTCTGCCTGATGACATTATTCATACTGCACTTCTAATTCTGGTTGTCTTATATTGACATATGGGAGCCTACAGCTGTCTCCTGTTTTAATTAATGTGACAAAAAGAAAGAGTTATCTTAAGTATTCAACTTGTATAATATTTTTTAATTGATCATTTGTTTAAAAGTAATACATGGCATAGTTAAACTTACCAGCCATTTCATCTATGTCTTGGTTATGCAATACTTCTTTTAAAAAAATTGTGAATTGTGGTTGTAGTTGTTTTAGAGTAGCAGAAAAGAAGATAGGATAGTTATCAAATAAGGCAATACTATAAAATGTCATTGCTTTCAAACCTATAGGTAGTTTTCATAAGGCTTTTGGGGTGTAACATTATGAAAACTGTCATTTTAAAAGTAGTCACTGAATGCCTAATACTGCTTTACAGAAATTGTCCTAATCTTTTTCTGCTATTTTTGTTGGACAATCCTGTTTCAAAAACCAGTACTATTAATTGTAAAATGGTAATGTTTCTACTTATTTTTAGGAGCATATGCAGGAAGAACCCAAAGAAAGAAGCCAAATGTTGTGACAATTTAAGAAGACAGCACTCACTGGGATAAAATGGCTGTGTTTTAATGATGGCATTCTCAGCACTGATTTTTAATATTGCATCTTCTTTACATATATGTATATTTAGACATTATAAAACCACTTTGTCATTTTCACATGACACATGAACACAATCATATTGAAGTAATATGCTTTGAAACTCTCATACTTGTGGGAAAATTGCATGTTAGAACTTGTGTACAGACCAGTATTAATATATAAAAGATTCCTAATCTTGTTTATTTAAAGACTACCACAGGGCAACATGAAGGTAATTTGTGACTTTTTCACACTTTCTAATTCTAGTGTCTGACATATGCTTTTTGCATTACTTAAACTGCAATTTCTGTGTATGAGTGCCACCATAAGTAAGTCATAGGTATGTGTTTAGTTTCATACCATAAAGTGAAAGCAGCTAAATGTGAAAAAACCCCCCAAACTTAATTTAAGCAAAAATGAGTTTTCACGTCAGTGAATTTGTCAGCAGCCATTCTGAATGTACTTTCTGTGGGAATGAGATTAGCTCAATTTCAGTACTAAAGGCCTTGTGCCCAATGGTTTGCATTTCTGCTGAGCTGGGCAGACGTGGTCCAGGTTCACTGCTGGGCTGATGGACATACTTACACTGACTAAACCAAAACTGTGCATTCATATGTGTGCTAGATCAAAGCACTCTACTGAAACAGTCCTGGGTTTTTGTTCCCCTGCTGTCTACTGCGTTTTCTTATGGAAACAACATTTGTCCAATATGGAGATGTGTATGTTCTACAAAAACTTCAGAAGGTAAGATTTGAACTGTTTTACCGTTTCAGACTTAAATAGTAATTTCAGTCTGTAATAGTAATTCAGGTATGTTACATTTAATTGATGCTAGCTGTGGTTTTTCTGAGCAGTTTATCTTCTGCTGTGACCTAACAGGGCCTTGTACCGAAGTCATGATTTCTGCAGGTGGGGGGGAATCCTTTCCAGATCGCAACACTTTCATATTTATGAATATCTAACATTAAAAGAGCATGGTCATATTTTACCTTAGTCTTCCAACTGATGGATATTATCCATCAATTTGAGGAGAGGATGATTCTCCACCTTCTTTTAATGAACTTAAGTCATGATAGTGAGAAAGTTCTAGAGAGAAAAGCTTGGCTGTATAGTCTTAGCATTAGAGAACTGACTGCCAGAATGTAAATTAGGTTTTATTTTGTTACTTTCCCAGTGTCAATACAATACAACACACTAACTTTGGAGGCTTTGTAATGTGTTGACATGAATGTAAGAGAAAAAAAGACTAACTGAAAATTTAATTGTGGTAAATAGCATGAAAGGGGAACATTAATAATGGGATGAGGACAGTACCTTCAGGGGCGGTGATGAGTGGATTGGCTTGACTGTTTCACCAGCCTGTGGCTTTCATCTGCCACCAGGTCTGTCCTCTGCAGCTTGTGATGTTGTTCAGAACAGGAGTGTTATACCATGCACTAAGTTACCCATGTTTCATGCTTGGAAAATGGCAAAAACACTGCCCAAGCACTTTGAAGAATGGCACTGCTTGGTTTGCTTGAAAGCCTGGGGCCATGGGGCTCCCCTAATGGTGTAAATATAAGAGTTTACACCAGTGGAGGACCTGCCTCCTTCATACAAATGCTGTGGTGCTTTAAAATCTCAGCTGTAATACAGAAAATGCCCGAGGCAAGCTTCCTGCTTCGCCCAGTGGTGGGCATCAAAGCTGTGTTTTAGTTTGCAGCTTTCCTTAGGAGTGAAAAACATCTCAAGAGGGGAAGAATTTACAGTGGCAAGAGTAACCTGTGTCACAGATGACAAAAGGTGCTGTTGATATAGCAGCACTAAAGATTGATGTTTCTAATGGATGTTTTATGTGCTGTATTTATTATTAGCATAGGCAATATGTTGATGCACAGATAGGTTTAGTGTGTTAGTAGAAGTGAACGTTTCCCTTCTCTTAGGGTTTCACATCTAAACCTCTTGTTCTTCAAGCATGTTTCCAGTGTGTAATAAAGCATTATAGCACAAGGGTTTTGTTTTTTTTTTTAACTTTCATGAGGCCTTTCTCTTGACAAGTGCCAGAATTTGGTTTTGTACTTGCTGTTTTGTATTTATACATATTTATCTTTTTATTTTGTGTGGAATTGTGATACCATTACAAAAGTCTATTTATTTTTGTACTTTGTTTCATTCTCACCAGTCTCGCTTTTTACTTAAAGCATTCTGCACAATAAACTCTTTAAATCTTTAACATGCGCTGCCTCTCTGTGCTTTCCGCGCAGCCGCGCCCGCCGCTCCGCGCCCGCCCTCAGGCTCTTCCCGCGCTGGGGGCGGCCCGGGCGCTGCCGGCGGAAGGCGCTGTCATGTGACCGGGCGCAAGATGGCCGCGTTCCCCTGGTGAGGCGGCGGGGCCCCGGGAGCTCTCTGTGCCCCCCGTGAGGGGCCGGCGGCGGGCTCTGGGGGGCTGCGGGTGCCCGCGGCTGGGCGAGGGCAGCCGTCATGCTCGGCGATTCTTGCCCAGCCGGGAGGCTGAGGTGGGGGCGGCCCCGGGTGTGCCAGAGGGGAAACTGCGGGGCTGGGGACCGGTCGGCCTGGGGGGGGACTGGGACCCCGCGAGTGGCGGGGGCAGCCGGGGCGCTGGGTGCCGTGGCTCCGCTGCCGTGGGACCACAGCCCGGCGCTGCTGTCTGGCGCTGCCTGGGAAAGCTGAGGGTACAGATCACATTCATAACACCCTGCCTTTACACGGAGCTACGCGGGTGTCGGGCCGGCGGCACAGCTGTGCGCAGCGACGGAGCCGTAGCTGTGAGCCGGGCGGGACGCGACGGCCTCCTGTTATTTCCCCTAAAATACGCAAGAGCTCCCCGAGCGCCGCTGGCTGTACCCGGTGTGTTGTCACGGAGAGTGTCGTGCCCGCCGTCCCGCCCGCCTCGCGGCTCGCCGGTGGAGATGAAGCTCTCGTGCTGTGTATTTACCTTTGCCAGCACAGTTTAGCCTCTGTTAGTTATCTTTCACAGGCTCTTTAGAAGTAGACAGGGGCTACAGGAGCAGAGTCAGCTTCTAAGCAACGTGCGTTTACAGGAAAATGTGTACGTCTGAGGGAACTGCACCGTGTAGGACATGGAATTACTCAGACTAGTATTGTGTTTGGTAAACGAAGGATAAAAGAGGCACTCTTTCTCTAAGAGACAAAAGCAGTAGCAAAATAGAGCAAAACAAAGCAGAGCAGTAGAGATGCTGAAAAATTGATTTTTATGTAGTACTGCAATGAGGTAACAGGCTAATAAACAGGTCTGGTAACATTGATGCAGAAGTGGCCACGGGGAAATAACTAGAGATTTACCTAATAAGATGTTTCCATCATGTTGTTCTCTAATGTGGAAGATATTTTCATGCTATGGGGTTTAGCAGAACCTTAGCTATTTTTAAGTGGTATTGATGCTAGAAAAGTGTTTTGCAGATTAATTGTCTGCATAGTGATCAGTCTGCATATGAGGAAAAAAATAGCACCTGTTGGTGCTGAGGAGTTGTGTTTACCTACTGTTCAAATGAAGCAAATTTTAAAAATGTAAACAAATTTGTAAAAAAATTTGTCAAGTATATAATATAATTTAAATCCTAGAGCTACAATGCATTTTTATAATAGCTACATATAAATATCTAGAGAAATTGGGGCTTTTTTGAAATGTTTAATACTCAAATAATGATAGGTGCAGTCACTATGGGATGTGCCTCGTTGTATTACCAATACCAATATGTGTCTAGTGTTGTAAAGGGACTCTCTTCCATTTTACATGCCTGGCTCCTTTGTGCTCCCTGTAAGCTTTTTGCAGTGCTTGCTTTAGGACAAGCACTGGCTCTGGGAGGGTGCTGTGTGCCTGGAAGCAGTCCCAGGAAAAAAGATATTTTACCAGGAGGAGAGAAAAAGGTTGGTAGGCTGGCAGGTGTCGAAGGTGCAGAGTGGTGGCAATTACAGTGGTGCTCATGTGTGAAAACCCCACTGTTAAAAGAGCACCTGAAGCAGGGTGTAATCATGCAGGATGTACGGGTGATGAAACCCCAGCTTGGCCAGAGTCTTATTTTTATTTCCTCTCAAAAGTTGGCTGCACTGCTGTAGCCAAGAAAGGAATGCTTAATCTCCTTTCCCTGGAGAGTAAGCAGAACATAATGCCAGAGCAAACTTGATCTTGTCTTCTGCATTAGCTCTGTTACAAGCTGTCTTATCACTTGAATAGCCACATTGTAAACGTGCTTTTTAAAGACTTATTTTCAGGGTTTACAGCTCTTGTTCACTCCCACATGTGTATCGTTGCCATGTGCACTTGCCCAGTGTGCTTACACTAATTAGAGTGCAGTTGATTTTGGCCTTGGGGTGGTGTGCTGAGAGAGCTGTCAGCAATCAAAGAATAATTGTGTAGCCAGAAAGTGTTTGAAAGACTTTTCACCCAGATTGTGATTAACCCGTGATGCAAATGAGCAAGAAGAGTCATTGAACAATGGGACCAAAGCAAAAAGAAAAGGAACTGGAGATTAAGAAACACAAGAAAACAAATAAGGATGTGAATTTCACTGGAGTCTTTCTCTTGCTCTGCTCTATCTCATTAGATGTCAGAAGTTTCTCCTTGGAGTGGCACAACCATAAATTATCTAATTCATAGTTCTTTCTTTATTAAGGAAACTTGGATTTTTTGAGTACAGGGTATCTGTAGAATAACTGGCTGCTATTAGCACTCCTGAAAATCCTCCAAATGAGTTATGTCTTTCAGTAGGAATGGAATTATTTGAAAGTTTGGATTAATTCTTGTGGGAAGGATGTGTGTTATGTGGGGGAAGTGCTGATTGCTTTTGTTAGGAATTTGGTTAAAGAATTTTTTGTGTATCCCCTGATTTTACTTATTCAGCTGAGGCAGTAGTGTGTGCTGTGAACATTCTCAGGACCTTGAATGAAACAGAAAAGAACAATTAGCTGCTCTGTGTGTTTCAAAGACTAAAAAAGAGTACAACTAAATGGCTGAAAGTAAAATTTCTCCAGTTTTACGTTATCTCAGTAGAGAGAAATTTGGATCTTTATGTTTGCTTATTTTTCAATATGCTTTTTTTTGTAAATAAGCATCTGTATAGATGTAGGATATGCTTCTCTTAGCAGGTGGTTATTTATATGCATATATACTTTCCCTTACTGCTTTTTAAGGCATGCAAGATCAAGAAACTATGTGTCTGAATCTGAAGTGTGCAAACTGGAATCTATGCCCTTGGATTTTGGCGATTACCATCCGCTGAAACCCATTACAGTGAGTTATTTGGTGCTTTTGGAAGATGAATCTGAATTCAGACTGGTTGTGTTCCTCTTTTTACATTTAATTTTTAAAATGAAAAGGCTTTGAGGTTGGTGGTGGTACTTGTGAAGTTGCTTTCTGTGTTAGTGGCCTGTTCTAGAGGCATCAAGGTTTATTCTGTTTGCCCTTTACAGAAGTTTGCTGGTGCTGTTATGTGTCAGAAACAGTCTCCACAGCACCTCCAGCTTGTGGGTTTTCTTGGTTGCATTAAATGCTGAATAATGGATAAATTTAACATCAAATTGTTGCATTACAAATAACCTGCATGATTGCTTGATATAGGATTTGGTTTGGGGTTAACTTCCAGTCAGCTGTGTACTTTAAAACATTTATCATTTCTTTATGTGTAAGAGGCTTTTAAAGATGTACAAAAAAATCCAGCTTCAAAGAGATGAGTTATCCACTAATGAAAGATAAATGGGCAGCAGCTTCTGCTCAGGAAGGTCAGTAGGGAGATAAGACAGTGGCCTTAGGTATGGATTTGATGCTCCAGGCTTGAGTGTTGTGCGAGAAAAGTAAAGATGAAACTGGCAGAGGAAATTAAATAGCAAGAAAGAGTTTGGAGGACAGGGACAAACCTAATAAAATAGAGGAGGGGTACTAGAAAGAAATTCAGAGAGTTGTTCTTACAGTTTTGTAAACCTAGAATTGTAAGGGAAAAAAAAGTAGTGGAAATGCTACTGAAGAGTGAGTGCCTCCAGATTCAGGGAAGAGGGGGGGCTTCAGTTTAAGTGCTGGTGCTCACTCTAAAGAGTTTGTTTGATGCCTCCTTGCTTTCATTGCAACAGCACAATTTATGTAGCATGTATTTTGATGATCTATTAAAGAAAAGTGAGGGAAGAGAAAACCTTTTTGTTTAATAGTTCTGAACTTTTTCTTTAGGTTACCGAATCCAAGACCAAGAAGATGAACCGGAAAGGAAGTACTTCTTCTACCTCCTCTTCCTCCTCTAGTTCTATGATGGACCCACTGAGCAGTGTGTTGGATGGCACCGATCCCTTGTCATTGTTTGCAGCAGCTGCAGATCCTGTGACTACTGCTCCTCCCATGGTAACACTGGGGGCAGTTATCTCAACTAAGTAAAATAAAACCAACACCAAACCAAAACCACAAAGCCAACCCTGCATAAAATGTATTGTCTCACCAGTTAAGAGGTTAATATAGGAAATATACTGTATTAATAGAATATTCTTTTTTATTTACCTACTTTCATCTGGTTTATGTTGACATATTTATTTAAATACGGATTTTTTTTGATATTGTGACTTATGAAAGGATCAGCTGACCCTTGAAACATTAAGTTGACCTTTATCAGCCTTCTCTTCTTTTTCCAGATCTGTATTTAACTTTTGCACTTGTACTCCTGTCATAGGATGGTGCACGAAGGAAACGGGATAAAGATGAGAGCTCAGCAGTAGGAAGTGACTTTGAACCATGGTCAAGCAAACGTGGTGAAATCCTTGCTAGATACACAACAACAGAGAAGCTTTCTATTGTAAGTGGTGGCTTCCACCCTTTTTTTTTTAATTTGTACTAGACCTTTAATGGATTTTGGATGTTGCTATTTTATAATTCTTTCCTGGGTAAATACTGGTTCTCTAAATTTCAGTTTTAATGTTGTAGCAAACTGAATCACAGGCTCTGACTTACAAAGATTGTTTTAGAGCTGAGTCCAAGTTTTTTGATATTTAGAAGCCATCACTTTGTCTTTTTGTGACAATGCAAATAACTTCTGGTCTTGCATCTACTAAATGATTAGAGAGTTAATTAGCAATGTAATTACCCTATGCGTTCTTGGAATGCTAGTGAGTACATGCTTTCTAAAAGTCTGCTTTTTCTGCTTCCTCACAGAATCTGTACATGGGATCTGAAAAAGGTGAGCCCTTTCTTTAACAGTAACAGAGTTGCTTGAGGCAGGGTGCAGTGACAGGTTTATGGTCAAGAATAGTTGAAATGTGTTTTCCTGCCTCCCCCGTTCTGGCATCACGGTCCTTGCTTTTTGGTGCATAAGACAACTGGATTTTACTTAAAATAATTATTGAAAAAAAGCCACCCAACCACCTTGTTTTTTATTCCTGTGGGCTAATAAATTTGTGATTATTTCACTGCACTGACTTCCACTGTAGCTTAAAACTTTTTTCCATTTAAACTGAGCAATGATATTTTGAGAATCATGTTTATCAGCTCTTCTGCTAACTGGAAGGAAAGCAAACAAGTCCTTTGGGAACTTGTTCACTTATTCTCTTTACATGAAAGTGAAATGATTTCAACTGTATGCTGGGTGTTCAGAAAAGACCCAAATGTTAAATATTTTATCATGTTTTCTAGCAAAGAGAATCTGGGCTAAATAGTCAGCATAGTAAATCAGGATTTTTATGTATGAATAAACATGCAGCATTTCAGCTTCTGCAAAAATTCAAAATACTTTTTTGCAATGAGAATGGTCGAACACTGAATCTGGATGTTCAGGAGAAGTGTGACATCTATATCCTTAGATATTGTTAAATTGACTGGATATAACCCTGTGCAACTGTTATAACCTCAGACCTGGACCAGCTGTGAGGAGGAGAGTTGGACACAGACCTCCACAGAGCTTTTCTATCCTAAATTATCCTATGATTCTATCTGGTGATTCTTTTCTTACCAGTAAAACTTGCAAGAAAATCCACTTTTATTCAGTTTTGCTTACTTGTCATTCCCCTTGTTCAAAGTGAATGCAGCGTAGGTATGTTCAGATGTGTGTCTTCAGGAATACTCACTAAATGAATCATACCACTTGTCTTCTGTCACAGAAGCTGCCTGGTCCATATCAGGCTCCTTCAGGTTTGTTTCTCTTTAGAAATCCCAGTGTTTAAATGTTAAAGAAATTTAAACATGTAATTCTTTACAGGAAAAGCCACAACTACTGGTTCAGCAGTTTCTGAAAAAGTGAGGACAAGGTTAGAAGAACTGGATGATCTGGAAGAGGTGAGAAGGTTTTCTGATGAAATTACAGCACAATAATAACAGTGAAAGGAATTTGTGAAACAAAAATCTTTTGTGAAACTTTTTAAAAAGGTCCTGATTCTGCAAGTGCTTATGCAGTATTTAGATAAATATGTACTTTCTGTGGGAGTTCTCTAGTAATTTTAATCCTTATTGTTACAGGATTCAGGCAGAACCATATTTTTGTATCACTAGAAATTGTTATTTGAAAATTTACCTGATCTGTTGCTGTTGATTTACCTTCTTACTGCATACGGTCTGCAGCTGCTGTAAAACTTCGTGGAGCCCAGTAGTCTTAACATCTGATCATTTTGGAATTATCAGAGGCAGAAACTGCATACTGTCTACCTGAGTTTAATTCAATTTACAGTTATGAGCTTGATAGAAATCCTGAGTACACAAGTTATTTCTCAAGCTGCAGTATTTTACTGTGCAAAGGTGAGATGTTCCATAACCTACGTTCCTAAGACCTGAAGGGAAGTTGTAATAAATTTTGTAGGATTCTCTCCCACAACATGGTGATTTGAGTCTATAATAACAGCACTCTCCTTCCCTCCTGCTCTTACTAAGTAGGTTTGTGTTTTCTTGCCAGGGATCGCAGAAAGAGCTGTTGAATTTGACTCAGCAGGATTACATGAACCGGATTGAAGAACTGAACCAGTCTTTAAAGGATGCTTGGTCCTCTGATCAGAAAGTGAAAGCTCTGAAAATAGTCATCCAGGTCAGTTTTACGTTTTTGTTCTATGCAGAACCAGTGAGTTTGGTGAGACAACTTGTCCAGTTTCCTTCTTGGGAAAAGAAGGCTTTCTACTATTTTTCTATTATTTTCTTTTGTTCTTCCCTGAAATACATTTCTTTCAGAGTTTTATGACTTCTGACAGTAGCTGGATTTTCAGCTTTGTTGTTATGTGTTGGTTTTGACTAGGTTACATGGGATGGAATTCTCAGTGAGTCACCAAATGACAAATGTGGAAATTTTACCTGCTTAAGGATAGTTAGAGTAAATCACATGTAGTGGTATCAGCTCTTTCTAGGGCATGTAATTTCCTTTCCTGTCCTCTTCCCCTTCAGCCCCTTGCTCCCTACAAATAATACTGGAATGCCTTTTTGAACATCAGCATTTTACCCATCCAAACTTACTAACGCAATTAAATAATGGGATTTAGGACCTTAGCAAGCTACCTAAAACAGCTCCAGATTTTTAAAATGGTATGTGTGGGGTTTCTGTTTGTTTGTTTGTTTTAAAACTCGTCCACAGTCTTCCTTTGGGTCATTTGGGGTGATGCACTTTGAGGAGGGCAAGGGGAAATAGGACAGTTAAATGCTCTTTTGTTTGGCTTGGCCTTTAAAAGAGGCCAGAGGCAGAGTGCAGCAGAGGACAGATGAGATAATGACATCCTTAAAAGCTGTAAAACTGATGTAATGCTCGTAGTCATCCAGTGGGGTTATATAAAGTCAGGATTTTTTTTGGTCATTCTGGATACTCTTGTGAAAACTGCTTGAAGTAATTTCATCTTAAATTGTGGAAAGGAAAATAAAGGAAAAATGGAAATGAAACATTAATGAAGTGAGATCAAACAATTATATGTGACCTAGGGTGGCTAATGTTCTCTTGTAATACTATGAAATCAGCACTGTTATTGTTATTTTTAAAAAGATCCATATATAGGATTGTGAAGTTTGAATATAGTCTTTGGATGAGAAGAAAAGGAGCAGGGATGTACTGTACTTACAGTGCTTTAATATGTGTGTAAATATATATATATGTGTGATATGCAGTGATAATCTATGCATTGATGCTTTCATAGGTTCTTTTGCAAATGGTTCACAAACAATTTTGAAATAATACAGTTTCTAACATGAGATTCAGTGCTTCCTTTTAGGAAAGTGGCACCAAAGTTGAATATGTTCATCTATGCTGAAGTGTTGTTCACTTAGCACTTAGTGCTGCAGATAGTCATCACTAATTGAAAGACTGGCTAAGAATGAAATAGGTACTTGGGTAATTAATGAATTTAAAAGGTTTTATGAAGGATAATAATTCTATAGTTATAAAGCAGGATAGGGTAGAAACCTCACTGAACTTTACTTGCTGTGGTTCTTCCTTCAGAGTGCTGTATCCTCTAAAAGAACTGAGCAGTTCTCTTGACATCAGGCTGTGGTTGTATACACAGTCTGTCATTATTATTATAGACTGGTTAGTGTGCAGTAGGAGGAGTGAGTTTGGCATCTGGTTAGGAAGATTTCTTCACCAAAAGGGTTCTCCAGCATTGCACCAGTCTGCCCAGGGCAGTGGTGGCATCAGCGTCCTTGGAGGTATTTAAAAGATGTGTAGATGTGGCACTTGGGCATATTTTTTACTGGTGATCTTGGCATGCTGGATTAAAGGTTGGACTCAACGATCATGAAGGTCTTTTCCAACTTAAACGATTCTGTGATTCTATGATTCCTCAAGTGCCTTTTTGCAAGATACTTTACTTGTCAAGATGGAGTATGTTAAGCTGCTTAGAGTAAGCTGAAGTAAGTTGATTATGTATGTGAGCTCTAAAAAAAGTGGTAATTAAGTGTTCATGGTATGTGTAGGTCCTGAACAGCTACTGAGTTGCCTTTCTTTGAAGGTGACAGACTTGCCACGCAGCAGGGAAGATTCTGCTGGTTGTAGGACGTGAGTGCTCTCACCTGTCTCTCTGGTGCACTCTTCAAGTTGCCCTGATGAATAAAGCAAAAAGGCTAAGTGTGCCCCTGGTTTAAGCATGTTCAAATGTTATAATTTCCTTCTTTAAACAGGGCAGTCTTGTGAGGTATTGGATTGCTTCCTGTATTTTTGAAACATAACAGAAGCTTTAACTTTATTTATTCCTCTGAGATTGAAGAACTGTCTCCTGGTGAAGGAGAGGGGAGGGATGGAGCTGATAGAGAATATTGTGAGTCTTAGAGACCAGAGAAGACTCGGGGCCAGAGGCCACGTTTGGCGTAAGCAAGGAGGAGGTGGAATTCTCTCCCCAGTCAGTCATTTGCCTGTTTTCTATTGGTAGAAGCTCCAATGAGAGTAGAACTAAGTGGGTAATACATTTTCAAATGTGACTTTGTACCAGCCATCATTGTAGTCCAAATGCCATGATCAGGTTGGGTCCCAGTAGGTGAGGATTGATTGCAGAGTCCTCCCTGGAGCTGACTGTGGCTCAGTCTGTTTCCAGAATGCTTGAACTACTTATGTGAGCTGCAGAAATGGGTTGGAAAGCTCATTAACTACACTTGGAAAATTGTTTCTTAATTTAGTCTATATTAAATTTTGTGTTTGATATGGATGCTTAGAGAGATGGTGTAAAACTGAACAACACCCTTAAAAATGTTATTTTAGAGAAGAACTGCCTTTTAATGCTTTGTCTGGGAGAGAATTTGTCTTGTCTGAACAAAAGCAGAGATCTGCATGGTCAGCTGAAACTCTGCATTGTAGCTTACCCTGTATAAAGGAAAACCAAGTCTATGACTAGTTCTGGAAATGAAGAATATCCTGAAAATTACAACAAGCACCATGGTGTGTTATGTTAGATGTCCTTGTGCTTTTGGCTTCATAGTTCATATTGGCCCTTTCCATCTGTGGATATTCATCCATTCCAGCTTTTCTGGAGTAAAAACACAAACTTGCATTGACCTCTAAAAATGTTTATTTGTTTTTTTTTCTCCTAGTGTTCTAAGCTTCTTTCAGACACAACTGTAATCCAGTTTTATCCAAGTAAATTTGTTTTAATTACAGATATCCTTGATACTTTCGGTAAGTATCTACTGTGCCAGACTTAGTACACAATTGTTAATAAGATTAATTTTTTTGTAACGTTAGAAAGCATCAAAGTTATCCAGAAAGGGCTGAAATGACTTGTAGTTTTAACATGGAGTATTTCCAACATAAACATTTGGACACTGGTGGTAAACATGGTATATAATTGTCAAAAAACTCCTAAGAGCAAAGCCTTTAAGATAAAAATATTTCATTTTGTGGTTCTGTGCTTTATGTATTAATGAATATCTAGAACAAAATGTTAGGAAAAATCATGATCTCTCCATTTTGAAATTTAAAACACGCTGTTATTATAAAAGTATTTTGGATTTTTGCAGCCTTTTGACTCAATCTTTCATTATTTTTGTATTTGAAGAATAGAAGTCAGAAAGTTTTCTTTAGCTGAATAGGGACTGTGAAGTGATCCAAATGTTGTTACTGGTCTTTTTAATATATTTTTAAACTTGTAAGTGAAATTGTCATCCACTTCATGTGACTCTCTTGTTTTTGTGCCATGTTATGGAAAAGATTTACAATGGCATTCAGAGTTGAAGGGTATTTTGGTGCCAGCAGGATATGCTACGACAGAGATCTAATTGTTTTTTCAGGTTGTGCTTCCTCTTTGTGCTCCTTCCTACTTGCTGAAAGCTGCTGGAGATAACACAATATCCAAACTCAGCAAAGTCAGGCCACCAGCTGTCCTTTCCTGGCCTGGGAGAAATCTGACCTGTGTGTTACCTCGGCACTTAACGGAGCCAGAGAATTTTTTTATTGTGCTAAATCACACTGAACATTTCAGCCTCACTAGAGGGCAGCAAAATGTCAGCGTTCTAGGAAGTTTTTTCCAGCTAATTTCATTGTGTGTTGGAAAGAGAACCTTTGTACCAACGTTTTGTGTTTTACAGTTTGTTAATTTGTTATGATTATTATTATTCTTTTTTTTAACCAGGGAAACTCGTGTATGAAAGAATTCTGTCAATGTGCGTGGATAACCGAGTCTCTCTGCCAGGTAACTTTGTGTTTGTTTCCACTCCAGAAAAAAATCATATCCAAACTTGAGGAAGGTTAAACCATTGCTACTCTGTCTCCTACAGAAAAATGTCTCATTTCAATCTAGAAGTTTTTAGTTTTTAACAGAGTAAAATCCATTGCTTACAGCTTCCACTATTCACAATGCTCATGCAAGTTTACATTTCAATTGTGAAGGATATACCTAAGTTATAATAAAATGTGCTTGTGGCTCTGCTGTTACTAAATGTAAACTGGGTCTTCCTGACATTTGAAATCACAAGGAATCATGTCTAAGTTCTCTAATACAGAGTTTATTAGGGGGAGAGAGAATTAAACAGGAATGGCCAAATTAGATGAAAGAGACTTCTTTTCCTTTTTTCTTAGCATATGCTCTCTTCTGATAGTATTACAGTTTAGTAGCTTAAAGTTAATGATAGAAATGTAACAAAGCCGAGAGTCTCAGTTTTTGGTAAATAGATGTTTTTGTTGCTATGCTGGAAACTTGATAGTTTTGTTTTGATTAAGGAGGAATTTTGGAAGTAGCAGCAGGCTGCTTCTAGAATAATCTTTCTAACTTGGGCCCTTTTTATTTTTTCAGTTGAAGTTCCAACACAATGTAAAAATATAATTTGACATTTACAGTACAAATGAATGTGAAAGAACCTCTTTAGCAAGATGTTGAAGCATTCTGTGGAAAATGCAGGCATTTCCTTGCAATTTGGAGTGCATTAAGTGCACATCCTTGCAAGATGAAGCATTCTGTAGTTGGCAGTGGAACAGTACCATTAGTTTGCAGTTAAGTCCATAGGATTGGAGCCATAAACTTGAAACCAACAAATACTGAAATTTGAAATAAACTTAGAGAAAATAATTAAGACAAATTTGGTTGTTGCAGATCTGACAAACTGCTCTTACAGGCATTAATGAAGGCAGACAGTTCCCACAGCACATCACAATTTCTGGGCCCAGTTACCTCTGTTCTGGAGAGCTGAGCTCCTGCTGCAGCTGTACAGCTGCCAGAGGCATTGCTGGTGGGAACTTCCCAAGCAGCTCTGAAAGTGGGAGGGAGAAGGAAAATCTGTGCTGTGCTGACTGTGCGTGTGAACCTTTGGGCATTTCAGGCCCAACCTCTGAGCCTGTCCTTTGGGAACCAAGGGAAACAAAGTTCAGTGAGAACTCCTGAGGTCCTAGATGAGAAAGATACTGACTGAGTGCAGGAAGTTCTAATGTGGCTTCTCTTGTGCTGGAAGTTGGAAACTCTCCTGTGGAGCTTCTCACCTTCTGGGGGCAGGAGTGGGAGAGCACTGGTATTTTAAATGGTTTCACAAGGAGTTTATAATAGGATGTGTTCAATGTTCAGTGTACAGAAACAAGGTTTCTGTCTGTGTTGCAATAGCATTATTTAAAATTTGTATTGGCCCTTTAAAGTAAAGAATTTGAGTGCTTAAAAATCTCTTTTGTATGTTCTCTAGTCATTATAGATTTATATACATGTTTGTTACAGATTCCCTGTATTTTCTTTTTTTACGATTTCTGCTTTTGGAAGAGCAGAGGCGGAGGTTGGATTTCTCAGTAGCAGCTCTGAGATGAGCTCTGAGTGCTTGAATTCAGGTTCTGAAATGTTATTTACTACAAAACTGTTACGTTTTCTTGTTATGTACTCAGCTCTGACTGCTGCTCAAGAGAGCTGAGAAGCAAATTTATTGCCTAGTTTATTATTGTGCGTTTAATTTCTTGATGAATGGAAAGAGAATACAGTTTTAAACCTAGAATGAAAAGTAACTTGTTTCCAGAAAGAATGTAACTATTTCTGGGTTGTTTTTTTCCCAGATAACTTTTCTCCAGAGAGTGTTAATGATACGGCGAAAGAAACTTGCTTAAACTGGTTTTTCAAGATTGCTTCAATCAGAGAACTCATTCCCAGATTGTATCCTTGTCAGATGAGACCCTCAGAGTGTGTCTGCAGGTTTTTTGTAGATTTTTCCAAAAGTGAACATGTTTGTTTCAATAAAACCCACAGGATCTGATGTTTATACTGGCTTTGTTTTGTTTGTTTCAGGCTGTATGTTTTGAATGTACTTTTGAGTCATGTTGCACAGTAAACTGAATGTTTAATTATTGGCTCGGAGCAGTTTGGCAGTGCCAAAGTAGAGATGATGCATGAAAAATTTTGAAACAAAATCTTGTAGATAAATTGTAAAAATCAACAAAGTGTAGTGACATTAATTACAGAAGGCCTTAAAATAGTTTGTTCAATATGCATTTGGTATATGTTTGCTTCAGGTTTTTCAATGGTGTGAGTATTAGTTTTGTTCCTTAACTTGGCTTCAATTTAGTTATGTGGAAGCAGCAATACTGAAGTGCAATAAGTTCCTATCCAAAACGTAAGAATAATGTTAAATGTGGAAAGGAAGTGAATGGGAAGACTTAGGAACTAATTCAAGGAATTAAGCATGAGAGTTCTGTGATTAATGGTGGGTAGGGTCTTAGTAGAACTGAGAAGAAGGAGTACAGAGAGGTTTTGGAATTTTTAATGAAAATACCATGAAAAAAGTAAAGGTGAACTGTGATACGCTCTGAAATACAATAGTGCTCTCAGTTCTCAAATATATGTACAGTTGTGATATCAGTTGTCACAAATCCCAATGCAGACTGGAAACCAGTGGTTTGTGATGGTGGAGGGGGAAGGAAGATTGATGACATAAGGAGTGTGGGAAAAAGACAGGATAGAAAAAGGAAAGGAAAATATTGATGTCAGATTGGGAGAGAGAGTTGGAGAAGTATTTGAGGAGCAATGAACCACCATCTATTGAAAACCCTGGTGTAAGTTTAATGTGTTGCCAAACAGTGCCAGCTGCTGAGCAGAAAATGTTCCTTCCCTTGTAATTGACTTTCTTCAGTTATATTTTGAAATGAGCATTGGAAGCCAAATTGCTACTCTGGTGACAACTTTATTATCCCTAAAAAGCAGTTCTTTTACTGGAATTAGTGGGCCTCATATCCAGGCACCAGTACAGCTCTGTCCAAAAGGACCTGTGGGAAAATGAGACATGGAAGGACTTCTGCCAGTTCTGCTTTAAGCATCTGCTTTCCTTACATTGAGTCACAGCTTTTCCATAGCTCTGCTGTTCTCCAAGCTGGAGGGGGAGTTTTTTGGTTTTATTTGTCTGGCTCTGAACAGCAACTATTGCTATTTGAATATAGGATATGTATTATTGTACACATAAATTTATTTTATAAGTAAAATTTTTTGTGCTGGTATTCTTTTTCTTTGATAGATATTTCTATAACTCATGCTCAGTTGTTAGTCTACAAGGCAGCTACTGAAGTTATCTTCAGTATTTTCAGTTATTCAGTAGGTGATGTAATTCTGTTATTGACTGTTGAAGCTCATTTTCATTTCTGATGAAAACAGGGGGATTTCGGAATGTCTCCCACGGTTAACATCTATGATTAGAGGAATTGGAGATCCACTGGTTGCAGTCTATGCCAGAGCATACCTTTGCAGGGTAGGCTGTCATTTACCTCCTCTGATCTGTATCAAAGATTTACTGCAGCCAGTGTTGTCACTGCTTTTATCTCAAATAGTCAGCAGCCTGTCCCTTCCTTCCAACAAACAAACAAAAAGTAATTTCTCTTCTGTTTTAAGAATGGGTAATCTCTCTTTAAGTGTTTGTAATAAGTAAGAATGATTTTATGTGCTGCTGTAGGCTGTTGCAGTGCACTGGAGTAGACACTGATTTTCTCACTGCTTACAGATACTTGGAGCTGATGTTAGGATCATGTTCAAATACAGCTGTAACTGCCTCAGGGTAGTTGTTAGTGGACATGACCATAATAGTAAGCAAGGAAATAATCAGTCAAAAGCATGTGATTCAATGCTGTTGGTTGATTTGATGTGTGTAACTTGGGTGTAGTCCTTCAGCAAATGCGTTTTTGTCTCAGTCTGAAGGAGAATTGAGAGATGCTGATAAAATCTTTTTCTTTTAATACAGGTTGGGATGGAAGTGGCACCACAACTCAAAGAAAGCCTGAACAAAAATTTTTTTGACTTCCTTCTAACATTTAAACAAGTAAGCAAATAAGCGTTTTATTTGCAAAATCAGATAAATACATTCCTTAATCAACTGCCACATACTTTTAAAAAAACTTAGAAGTTCTCAAATCTAGATTTAGGGGTGTTCCTGTATCCAGATATAGTATGGGAAATTTTACATACATTCTGATAAGTTGAAACTGCTTTATTCAGCATGTTTCCAGACTTGAATAATATATGTTAGGAGCTTGATATTTTTTCCCCCAGCTTGCAAGGAATGTTTCAGAATATCTGTACCTTTGTGATACTGTCTGTTGTTGTTTCTGTTCATATACAAACTTTATTCAGTTTATCATATCTCCCATTAAATGCCTTTTCACAGCAACATATTTTTGTCTCTTATTTCAACAGATCCACGGGGATACGGTTCAGAACCAGCTGGTGGTGCAATGTGTGGAGATCCCTTTGTATTTGACCCTGTATTCTCCTGCTATAGACTGGATTTTGCAGTGTATTGCCTACCATGCCCCCGATGTAAGTGAACGTGGTAATGCTCAGTACTAAAGCAAGTGTTGTGGTGAAGAGTTAATTTTGCAAGCTAAAAAACCACTCCTCAGTCAGTTCTCGAGTGTAAAGAGCCTCCATAGGACTGTCTGATGTTCTCTTCTGTACAGGAAGAATGTTTGCTTCCACAAAGCTCAAGTGTGACCGCTTCAAGTTCATAGGCAGTATTCCTGTTTGTTTCTTGCTGTCCTTTAGCTAGTTTAGTCTTTATTTCCTGAATTCATCAGTTTCTTCTGTCATACAGATATAAAAATGATTTGAGTAACCTGTAGCTTAACATAGTGAACAGGCTGTTTTAATCTGTCAGTATGGTTTGCAGTCTGGCAGAATTTTCACCTCTCCTGCCAGAGATAACTGACCTGGCTGGCAAATAGTGATTACCTGGAGTAATGGCATGGATGAAGGATTGCAGATTTGGCTTCCATAAAATGGTGGTTTTGATTGAAATGCCACTGTGTCTGTTCCAGAGGATGTGTTTTATGTTGTGCTACACCATTGTTTTCTTGTGCTGTAAATATAGGATAACACAGGAGTATTGGAATGTGTTGGAGAGGTAATTAAAACAGCTTTTAGTAGATTTCAGTACAGCAATTAAAGCAGACTATATTTGCAAAGTCTCTATTCACTAATTTTAATAAGTAATTTTTCCAGGTTCTGCTTACTGAGATGATGGAGAGATGCAAAAAATTGGGGAACAAGTAAGTGTTGCAGAGTGTAGAAGACAGGAGTCTGTAATGAGTACCCGTGAGTCCCTGGAGTAATGTTCTCTCTCCCTCTTTTGGAAGCAGCTTGGATGCATAGTGTAGCTTTCATTCTCCCAGTAGCTTACTAAATCATGATTGAACATCTCTTTTCCAGAGATGAATTCTAAAATACAGTGGATTACTTGTCAAGCCAAAGTTAGTTAGTTTAACTTGGTTGCTGCATTTTGGCTCCTAAGCCAAAGTTTAGGACATGTAATGTGTTCTCCATCAGCCATGTCTCTGATTCCTGGTTTTGCTTCATTTTTCTGGGTTTTCCTCCCCTTCCTTCCCTCTATCCTCCACTAGCTGCAGTCATGCCATACATGCATTCAGAAAGGGAAGTTGTAAAGCAGCTGGCAGCCTTTGGAAGGTGGTAATACTTAGGGGATTTGCTTTTTTCAACATTAAAATTGATACCTCAAACGTCTCCTAGAAGTCTGTGTGCAGGGTAATCCCCTTCAGTTCAGGAAGATGGTCTGGTCTGAAAGTTGAATGTACTTTCTGGGTTTTGTGATTGCAGTCTGGCCTGCTGATGGGCTCCTCTCTGTTCATTTTATTGGGTAGTTTGGCTGAGATCTGTAAAAGTTTTCAACTATCTATTGTTTTTCTGATGTGCTTTGCACAGTCCAATTCTGCAGCAGCTGAGGAACTAAAATATGTTAATCACTTAGCTGAGGAATGCCAGCGTTCTGTGACTGAGCTAAGGAGTGTGAGGAAAGCATGATTTAAAAAATGTGCTGTGAAAATGGTATTGTATCAGAGTGAATAGTACACATAAAAATAATCCACATCCTCTGATGTACAAACAGTTTTGTATAGGTGTTGATTTGTTTTGTGGAACTTATTTTAAAATCAACTTTTAGCATTTTTCACTGTAAAGATGGGCTAGATTCCTCCTCTTTCTTCCTCTTTGCTCTTTGAAGGAAGGATAAGATGTTGAGTATAATGAGGGCTCTTTTAAAAGAAATGTTTTTGGGACATGTCTTTTTTATTGGGAAGTTGAGTAATCCAGTTTAAAACAGTATTCCTCTTTCAAAGTGGAGTTCGGTGTTTTTGTGTCTTCTCATGACTGTCAAGATACTACAAAGCAAGAGGCATCAGTGTATAAATCTTTCAATAATCTCAGTGTGTTCCATGAGCTACTTTGCAGCCATCTAAGTGAAAAGTGACAGCCTGCTCTCTGTATTGCAAAGCACAGGCCTAGTGAACTGGAAGTGCTTGTCTAATGATGAAATGCAAATTCCAGTCAAATTGTGATGGGACCACTAAGGCTCAGGCAGAAGGACTGAAGCTGCTGGGCTATTTTAAGCACATAGAATTTCCCTCAAGGTAAACTGCCCTGTGTTCAAACTGTCTGTTTCAGACAGTGAAGGGCACAGTGTTTTATGAGGCAGCTTCTTGAGCTAACTCATGGCTGAGTAAACTGGATCTTACAGTGGTGCAGTGAGTTCACTCTTCCACTGTGACTTCGGTTTGATACAACACAAATGCCTGTCTGAATGGTTAATCATAAATCTCTAAATGTCATTGCCAGTTATCCCATGACCATGACTTTGGGTTTATTTTAATCCTAACAATGCAGCTGCTAGAAATGTGGCTTTTATAATATATATATATATATATATATAAAATACATATTATATTAATATAATTAATTAAGAAAAGTTTCAACAGGGATTTGCCCTCCCTAAGTATTCTTCTGAACTGTAGTTGAACAGAGAGTAAGTTTCTAAATGTCAGCTACTCCTGGTTTGCTTGATATTTCTAGTAAATTGCTGCTAAAATGAGGGTTTCACAAACACCTGTGTGGAAGAAGTATTCTACAGGCTGGGTTACCTTTTCCTTATCTGGTGGCTTCATGTTTTCTTGTTTTGCTTATGCATTATTAATCCTCATCAAAGCAAGCTCGATTTGTGTGAGGGTCTTTTCTTCCTTATTCTCTTGCTTTTAAAAAATTTATAATAGATGCTGGACAGTTGTTAGTCTAAGAAATACAGATTAATGTAAAGGCAGGGACTACCAAATCTGAGTTGCTGCTGAGCTGCATTGATCTGTGTTGTGTTCATTGCAGTGCTTTGCTGTTGAATTCGGTAATGTCAGCGTTCAGAGCAGAGTTTATTGCTGCGAGATCAATGGACTTCATTGGCATGATTAAAGAGTGTGATGAGTCTGGATTCCCAAAGGTAACATTTTGTATGTAATTTGTAATGATTCCTTTTCTTTGACAGAGGTCTTTATGCTCTTAGTTGCTGACATAACTTGCATATTCACTCGAAAAAAATTATTCAAGTGATTTGATCTGAAAATCTTTCTGCACACTGTACCTGCCAGACCAGTCTCAGATGGACATGCATTATCTGCTTTTAATTAAAAATTTCTCATTAACTTTCAGCATCTCCTCTTTCGCTCCCTGGGCTTAAACTTGGCGTTGGCTGATCCTCCTGAAAATGATCGTCTTCAAATATTAAATGAAGCCTGGAAGGTGATTACAAAGCTGAAGAACCCACAGGTGAGTTACTGTCCATTCTGTTTACTACTGATTCTGTGTTTAGAGCAAAGTTGTAGCAGGTTGTTCAGTAAGCATGTGCTTAGCATGGCATTGTTTACCTTTTCTAAATACACACAGCTGCAAAAAAAATGTTATGGCTGGTCATATGTTTAGATCATCCCTGCTTTTCTTAGTTTTGCTGAAGCATAATTTAATTTTACATAACATTATTACACAAATGTAGCTTTTGAGTTCTAGATCTTTAGGGCTGCATGCATGCTCAGGAGTTACTTCTTTTAAGTGTAATTTTTGCAAGTGTATTTTTCACAGTCTCCTGCAAATATTGGTAATCATAAGACACGTGTATTTCTAGGATTATATCAACTGTGCTGAAGTGTGGGTGGAGTATACCTGCAGACATTTTACGGTAGGTGAAAATTACTTTGTTTCCTTTGAATTTTTCTGATACAGACTAAGTGGCTGTAGTTTGGTATTAAAGCAGTTTGGTATTAAAGATGGAAAGGTTTTAACTATTCAGTGTAAGTGTGTAGGAATGAAAAATTGCGTTTCCTTTCATGAAAGATGAATGAGGACAAACGATGCAGCTTTGAAGCTTTACCACCTCACAGCCCTGAATGTTTCTTATCCTTTTGTTTTAATGGCAGATGGACCAGGTTAAGGAAGGATTTACTGGAGCTATGGCTAAAGTTCTTGGCTTAACGAGAGCTCCGTAAAAAGCTGATGCTTTGGCAAATGGAAGTAAATGATCCTACTCAAGTGGTGTTTAGTGACTTGATTTGTTTGCCAGTTTGGTTCCTGTATTTTGTAACCTTGTTTTTTGCTACACAGAAGCGAGAGGTCAATACAGTTCTGGCTGATGTTATCAAACACATGACTCCTGATCGAGCATTTGAAGATGCTTACCCACAGGTAAAGAACTTATTTTGCCAAATCTGTAAAAATCTGATGTGCGTCTTCTTAAATGGAATTAATTCTTAAACATTACTGATAACTCTTATAACAAAATAATTATTTTTAGACACTAGCTGTAATTTGGGAAGCCTCTTGGAACTCTGTAATGCTGTGATTTATTCCTCCTTTTTTTCCATGCACATCAATCTTTTAATTCTGAGAAATGCTAAACCCGAATGATTTACGTATTTAGAATTAGCAATAGTTAACTCCTGCATCAACAATGGTGTTTGCTGAAGGGAATTAGCAATCCTGGTAGGCTGTTTAAACAGAAGTAAACCATAAAATAGTCTGTCTCTACCTGGCTTTGTTAAGACTTCAGTGAATTATTGTGTCCAGTCCTTGAGACTGAATTCCAAATGAGATATGGATTAGTTGAGAAGGTTTTCGTGGTTACTTGGAGGGTAGAAAAAGTGCCTACAAAAGAAGATTTAACAAACTAGTTTGGGGTTTTTTTCATTGTTTATTTGGCTGAGTTTTTTAGTGCAGAGAGCTGGAGGACATAGAGACTCTAAATTGAAAAAAATGTGCCTAACTGTGGAAGTGAAGAGCAAATAAAGCCTGGGCAGGCTGGTCAGCCTCTGTTCAATATGGGTTCTGAAGGGTGTGTTGGAAAAGTGTGTAGGAGCAGCATAGTCTGTCCTGCTTTGGGGAAAGAAATTACATTGATGAATGCTCGAAGCATCTTTCAAAAGAGTTTACTATGAATAACTAGAGAAGAACAATCTCTGGTGTGGATAGTCTTAATTTAACTCATATTACAATAATTTCCCTGGTTTTTTTCACTTTTCCTTTTTCTCCCTTTTAGCTGCAGTCAATTATTCAGAAGGTTATTACCTATATCTATGACTTTGCTCTGCTTTTTTCAGTGGTAAGTGATATTCTGTTTAATAAATTTTTAAGAAGAACTGTTTGGCACTGTTTTTGCAAGAGAATTTACCTGACTGGGATATTTAGATTCTTTACAGGTTCACAGAATGGAAGGATTTTTTATCAAGTAGCTAAGTGCAGAAATATTTTGTGAGCTTTCTGCTGCTTACTACTTAAGTACTTCTTATTTCAGTTCCAATTTTCTCTGCTCTTTTCATTAGGCTGTTAAATTCTCTGAGTTTGTTTTTTTACTGTGGCGTAAGTGACAATCAATGCAAGGTAAAACACCATTTATTTGTGTGTGTGTGTTAATGTAATTGCTGATAGCTGCTTCTGTGTTATGATACATAACATATGATATGATATGATTCTGTGCTATGCTCTCTCATAGCACTTACATTTGGCATTGAAACAAAGTGGAACTCAGAGAGGTCAGAGACTGTATATGAGGTAGAAAAATAGAAACAAAGACAGTACACAGTGTGTGTCAAAGTACAGAAATCATCTGAAGTGTAGAATTCAAGACTGATGCTATGGATTTGGAGTCAAGTCTTGTTCACAAATTGCTTGGATAATTTGGAAGAACTTACCCTCACTATATTCTTGAGATGATACAGAAACGAAGTATTTTAGTATGTTAACAACTTAGACCCTTATCTTTGAAAGGAGTTTAAATGTCTTAGACGTTCTTAACTTGCTCTGGATACATGCAAAATTGTTGATGATGTGTAGACTGTTTTAATTGTTTTTAATATCTTACCTTTTTTTTCCATAGCTGTCTGAATGTGTCATGATCTTAAGGCATTTGAAGCATATAATTGCTTTTAAAAATAAAGTGCAACATTAGTTTCAAGCAGTTCTGTATTTTGTGCTCCCTTCTGGATCTGTGCATTCAATAAATTGGTACATCTTTCAGCCAGCAGACCCTTTCCATTTGTTCCACTTTTTCATCCTTTGAGATGAATTACTGTTTTCAAAAAAGATGAAAATAATTTTACATAAATAACTGTGCTTATAAAACTTACCCAAAATATTTATTGTTTTAGTGTGTTGTTAGTAACATACCTGATTTTACTTGTTTATGTATTTGTACTTTCAGGAGAAATTCTTGCCATTTCTGGATATGTTCCAGAAGGAAAGTGTGAGAGTGGAGGTTTGCAAGTGCATTATGGAATCTTTTATTAAGTAAGTGGGGACTGCTGAGGTGAAATGCACTCTGGAGGCTGAGACACTTATTGAAAGATGGCTAGAGGAGTCAGTACATTGGCTATTTAGTTTGTGAAGGTTTTCCAGGCTATGGGAAAGAAAAAAGAAAATGTGTCAGTTTTGTTATTTATTGATGGACTGTTTGACTGTTCACAAAGAAAGCTGAGTTGAAGTAATTATATTGATGCTGACTTGCTGTGAGTTAACAGAATAGTTGTTCTCTGAGCTTTTTTTTTCCTTGTGTTGCCTTTGTTGGTTTATGAAATTTATTTCACATTCCAGTTGCTGTGACAGCACAGAATGGAGTACTGCTACAGTTGAAAATGAACTTAGAAAATGAAAATATATTCAGCTGCTCTGAAAGTCAAGCAGTCCTTTTCTTTTCAAATAATTAACAGGTTTCTTGAAACATTTTTCTCATTTTCACCTTCCCTTCAGGTATTTCTATTCACTGCTGAGCCTCCCAATCCTTCTCTCCCCGGGGGCTTTGCTCATATGAGAGATGGTGTGGCCCCTTAATCACCTTAGTGGAGCTGCAGTGCACATGTGGCTCTGTACCTAAACATGACACTGATCCTTCCTGTCTGTCCCTAAGTAGCTGAGGAATTATATTATATCTTGGTAAATCCAGGATTGTTTTGTTTTGATGTTCTTAGATTGCCTCCATGTATCACACGTCTGCCTTCCTGTGTCCATTAAGGAGTCAGTCTGTGGCTTGGCACTTCAGCTGTGTATATTAAGATAATATTTCTTGACTGGCATTTATTGGAATTGTACATCTATTAACCATGTGATTGTTGGTGTTCCCTTGGTTCACAAATGAACTTAAAACTTGTGCAGTGTCATACAGCGCTGGTGACTGGAATTATGCATGAAATGGGTGTTATTCTAGTCGTTGTTATCTGTTTTGACAGAGCAGGATTTTTCACCACTTTTTCTAAATACTTTCTAGGCATCAGCAGGAGTCGACGAAGGATCCCGTTATACTCAATGCTCTCCTGCATATCTGTAAGACGATGCATGACTCTGTGAAGTAAGATGAACGTCTACTAAGAACTCTCATTTATGCCAAGCTGGGCTGCCTGATGTGGTTTCATGTTTCTGAGGCTATTTGTTTCAAGGTGGATTAGGACATGAATCCAATTAGTGCTGAGGAAAGAGCTGTGCAATGAAGTGGCAGCACGTACCATTTGCTCTTTAATTACTGCTGTATTTTGAATACTGAAGCAGAATTTTAAAAGGGAAGTAGCAGCGGTTCTGTAGTTTTCTAGTGAAGCAGAGACACTTCACAATCCAATCTTCAGAATATTTTGAGAGTGAAACAATGTAATCTTTGAGTTATAGTGAATACTAAGCTATTTCTGAGATTCAAGTGATTATGTAGCTACTAAAGCACAGATTGCTGTACAGTTATACCTTTTTGTGGGCCACTATTTTCAGCCATTACAAAAGGGTGTGAAATCTTTAAAAGCATACCTGAAAGATCTCTAGGAACTTGAGCAGGGGAAGCTAGAACTGAGAAGCTCTTGAACCATCTATATCTTTCCCCTAATTCCTCCTCTTCTGTTTTGCCCTTGACTTTGAGAGCTGAGGTTGTTTGGGGTCCCCTGTGCCCTGTTGCACCCTCACTGTTTCAATAGCAGTTGTGCAGTGTGGAAAGCATTGTGGTTTGTAGGTGACTTGCAAAAATCACACCAAAATCTGTGTCTGATTGAAAACAGAGCCAGGATCACAATGCTGCAAATTTAACTGTCAGGAGGACAGACCTTCTTTTTTTCCTTCTGGTTTGAGTTGAATTGTAAGGGCACAGTTTCTTTTCCCACTCTGAGCCCAGAGCCTCTTAGTATGGCAGATGCTGCAAAAAAATTTTCTCATCCTTGATAGGCAACAAATGCAAGATTTATTGTCAACAGAGGTCAGATTTAGCATGTAATTCCAATTTATACCAGCAAGAGTGCTTTATGTCGGGTTAGAGTACCTTATTTGGCTGTATGTTGCACTAAAAGCCACTTCAGCCTTTAAATAGAACAATATATTTTACCTAAACCACCTTATTTAAAAAAATAAAGCAGTTTATAGCAATCCATATTTGGTGCTTCCTCTGATGCCTTGCCAAAACAATTTGATAATTTACTGGGACCTTTAAAATCCCTTAAACCAGCAGTTCCTTGAGGTAAGATGGTTGTACATCTCTTGGTAAATCATCATAAATTCCAATTATTTTTAAGTAACTCCTGCATCTGTTTTTGCATCCTGGTTCAGGAAACTCCCAGCCCATTGTGTAGGGCTCGCTGACCCCTGTAACAGCTGTTGGAGGGTAACAGCCTTTAGGCTGGTAGGGGTCTGATTCACAATTGAACTGGAAACCTATTATTGACCTGGAGATCTCATTACAAGCCTTCTGAGCCTTTCAGAGCCCATCAGTTGACTCCTTTGATTGGCAATGCACTAATGAGCTGATCGTGCTGAGGTTTTCTTTCCTCCCTTACTGAATTCATACAGTAAAACTATTGTTCTCTTCCCATCTGGTGTCTGAGTTGGAAATTGGTAACTGATATACTAAAGGTCAAAGCTGGAGCCAAGCATATAATAGTAAGGGGATTAAATTGTATCAGTTAATTGTAATTTAACTTTTTGTTCATCTATTTTCAGTGAAGCAGGTTTGACTGACTGGATTTTTATGTGATGTAAATTTGTTTCAAATCAGATTTTGGACTCTTGGTGTAGAATAGGTATCTGTGATAGTTTTGAAAAGAAACTCCTTTTTACATATCAGTTTAGTTCAGTTCTTACCAAAACGTAAAGAAAACCAGCACTGTAGCAAGGTGAAGTTAATTATTTCTTAAATTCTGAGGCAAGGTTAATTAAAACAAAAAACCCTAAACAAAACAAACCAAAGCCCAAACTAAACAATAAACTAATGTTATACACTGTATATTATTTAAAGTGTATTTTAAAAGCTTTACCCCTTAAATAGGATAACTCTTTTCTAAGAATAGACTTTATAATTTCTTTAGGTTTTTAGACTTAGTTCTTACTCAAGTTCTTATGTTGCAACACAAGACTGAAGCCATTTGTTTGCTACAGTAAAAAATATTAGTGTAGTTTCTTTCTCCTCATGCCAAAGTCTAAGTTTTTATAGGATCTAAAGACACTCAGCAATTTTTACTTTTTTAAAATCTGGAATTAAGTTTGGTTCATGGCTGACTTGGTGATATTCATATTAAAATTAGTTTTATACAGAAAACTTTATAAAATATTATGTATCATTCGAACGTTTATAGATAAATAAGATAAACAGTATTCTAAAATTTGCCAAGTAATTTTTTTTTTCTAGTGCACTAACGCTTGAGGATGAGAAAAGAACATTAGCAGCTCTGATAAATGGATTCATAAAAATGGTGAGTGACAATTGTGTACAACTGTTGGGTGCACCTTAGAGCTTGGATTTTTGTGAGATCCCCATGAGGAACAGGTGCCTGTGTGGCTGAATCAGAGACCAGTCTCTGACTTGCTTAAGACCAGTGAGAACCCCAGGCAGTGCATTTTAGTGAAATGAGTGTGTGTTCAAAGAGAGGTCACACAGTGCTGAAGCTGCTGGGGTGCAGTATGAAAGTTTAAAGTGCATGTGTTGTTTATTTAACTGTATTTTCTGCTAGTTTTGTGAACCTCCTGTAAAACAGAGCATGTATTTAAAAGTTAAACAGCAATTGAAGCATCAGAGAGGTCGCTGGTTTATGTGAATGAAGTTCCACTACCCAGCTCTAAATGGAACCAATACCAGCTTTCAAAAATACAAAATAAGTGTAACTTCTTTGTTATTCTAATCTCTGTTTATCTTAATTTAGAAATAAGATCATTCGTATCATTAAATTAGTAGTCCCAGGAGAACCCCAGGTGTTTTGTCTTGAAATTAGTTTTTAACCCATCCCTCATGCTTATTCCAATTAATCTTTTGCTGATCTCTGTTGTTTTCGAGATGTCAGGTTGTTTTAGGGAGACTTTCTCAAGCTTTTTGTATTCTCCAACTACATACTCTCAATGCTTGTTTTTTATTTCACATAGAGCTGACAGGCTCTGTGTCTAGTTGTCCTCTTTGTTCTTTGTTGCAGTTCTATGGATTTACTCTAGATGGTTGGTTTCCTTCAGCTATAATAATTTGCTAATTAATATTCTAGCATAGTTTTGCTTTATTAAGCTTTACATGCAGTATAATATAGTACAATTTCCTTTAGGAGGATTTCTTGCATTGAATAAAATTTGATGTGTCTTGATAGTCCTGGTTTAGGGGGAAAAAAATCCCATAGCAGCAAAATGACTAGTTATGAATTTAAACCAGCACACATTAAGATGTGGGGGGAAAAAGCAATTGTAAGTCATCCTTACAGTCAGTCTTCTTTGTGGAAAAATTTATATTTTTAGGGAAGTTTTCTTCAGACTAGGACTCAAGAATCAGCAGTTGTACAAATAGAGGAAAAGCAAAGACAGTTGTCTGTAATGAGAGAAGCATTCCTTTGTTTTCTGGTGCAGTTTCTTTGATCTTTCACTGTATGGATTAAATGTAAATTTTATTCTAATTTTGTAAAAAATTCTTTTGCATATGACTTGAGAAATAATAAATAATGCAGCCTTTACTTCTATTAAAAAAAAATTACATACATGTAGACTGCCTGGAGACTGTTCCTCATGCTCTGCTTTTAATTGACAGCTGAGACACTCCAGCTGACAGCACTCGGGTTTTTTAAATCTACAGGGTTGGAAGAGGGCTGCTCTCACACAAAGGTTGTTCTATGACTTCTTGCCTGCCAGAATGCAAGGTTACAGGCTTTTGCCATATTATACAAGCATGTATTTATTAACCAAACTCAAGGAAAACCTGCTTTTCTTACTGGTTTATCTAACTAGGAAAAATGCTGTTTTCTGTTGGAGGCCCCTTATCAACTAGAAATTAGAGGAAGCTGAATACAGATTCACAGATCTATTTCTATTTTCTGGGTTTTTTTTGTCTTGCTTTGTAAGTATGATCAAAACCAAGCCTTTGTCTCTCCCGTAAAGAGTCAAGAGTTCTGCTAGTTTTGAAAATACTTCACAAAACTAGGATTTAAATTTTGTTTTCTTGAAAAATACTTGATCTGTAAAGTAGAACATCATGTGGAGTATAGACAAAAAAAGCAAACCAGTAAAACTTTCATGTTTCCGTGAAGCTCAAGTATTGCAGACAGTTGGAAGAACAGAGATTCTCCAACTGCTGTTTGTTGTTACTGGTGGGTTTTCTCCTTAGCAATATATGGGGATTTTGACTTTTGAATATCTGTGGTTTATCTGTGGGCAGTTTTACCTGTATTTAAGGCCTACAGCAGTAAAGTCTAGGGACCTTTTATCTTTCACAGGTTTCATTTGGCCGTGACTTTGAACAACAGCTGAGTTTCTATGTCGAAGCCAGGTCAATGTTTTGCAATCTGGAGCCTGTTCTGGTCCAGCTGATTCATGTAAGCCACAGTTTATCTACATATCCTTAATAAATGGGGATATATTTGCAGTTCTCTCGTTCCCTGCTCAGATTATTGGTCTATGGCAAAATAAGTCTGAAATATTTTAATCAGGTGTTTCTAAAGTGAACTTTGATCTCACCTCTGGTTTTACCCCCCTAAACACGCTGAAGTTCTTGCTTGGCAGGCATGCATGGTACCCTTGCAACAAAGAAAATGGGCTATCTTGCAAGAGAATTCATGTATAATAAAATAAATGGCACTTTCGTCCATTCAGAATTTGGGTTGTCTCTTCTATAATCCTCCATCTAGGAAAGATTAGACTGTGTTTGGCTGCAGATCCAGGCAGAGTCCTGCTGTGATTAGGAAGGTTAATCTCTCTTCTGTATTGAGTCACAGGTGAGCATTAGCTGCATCTGACTCCTTTGCAACATTGTATCTTCCCTTAAATCCTTCTATTATTTTGGTTTATGGATTTTTAATCTGTGTTAGCTAGGAATCATGATTGCTATGCTAGCAAGGAGGTGACAGCACTATAGCTGGGAAGGAAAGGATAAGCTAAAGGCTTGAATAGAACAAGTCATCTTTCACAAATTAAGTCATATTTGCTTTAAGGAACAGTCACTAAAATTCTCCCAGTAAAAAGTAAACAGTACAGTGAGGGCACACTGTATCAGGAGCCTTTGGACACTTGCTATTCTCTAAATGCATGCAGTAAAACATGCAGTTTGTTATCTGCCACTGAGGCTGTGCATTTTTCTTCATGGTTTGCTTTTGTTTTGTGTGTGTAGTCTGTGAACCAACTAGCAATGGAAACAAGAAGGGTGATGAAAGGAAATCATTCCAGAAAGACAGCAGCATTCGTCAGGGTAGGTCTGACTAATAAACTCTGAGCCTGCTTTCTTTGCAGATAATACTGTCTGCTGCCACCTAAGTTTATAGTTTTTGCAAAACCAGTATGTTGGTGGTTTTTGACACTGTAGTCCCATTTTCTCTTGTTACCAGCAGTCTTTCCTCTCTAAAGCCACAAGATGCTGTTTAAGAAAAAAAAGACCCAAACTATCTAATAGCAACTTTGTGTTGAAAAAGAGCAGCAAGATTGGCTCCCTCTCCAAAGGAAGGTTCACCAGAGAGGTGTTTGTATGAATTCTGGAAAGCTCAGCTTTCCAAATTATATTTGAAATAACATAACAAATTTCTATGTAACTCGGTCACAGAGAGAATGGGAGATGGGGTAAAAAAATATATTCAAACTTCTGTCTCATGATATCAGTGCTGATATGCTGAAATCAGGATTTGAATTTCAAGCTCCTTTCAGCTTTAGTGCCTCTGAGTCTGTGTAGGAATGGTCAAATGTGCTTTGAGCTATGCACAGGCCATCACAGGATAGCCAAGTTGCTTGTGTTCCCTTCTTCTAACCTGAAACGTGGCAACCAGGATGTGTCCATCTGCACGTGAGAAGCTGTTTGGGCTTCAGTTCATGGCACCTGTGCGTGGTGTCCTGGGCAGAGGATGGCTGGGCTGACACTGGCCAGCTTCTCTCTGCCTGGGGGCTTCTTGCTCCACCCAGGGGTTTGGGCTGTGCCTGTAGGTGTGCAGCTGCAGCACGCTGGGCTCGGTCTGCCTTCTCCCCAGTACACACAGTGCACCTGCTCTGACCACCTTGGCAGATGGTTTGTCCCTGAGGACACTAATCTGCTTTTCTAGTTGGCTTTTGGTCTTGAGCTGCAAGGTGGTTACCTGAGGAGAGAGGAACTCTTTGAGCTACAGTCACAGAGAGTCAGTTTTGAGCTTATCTAGTAATAGTAACAATAAAAAACCAAATTTATAATTATTTTGAAATACTCATTAGAAATTCCAAATTGCTGATTTTGGGCTTCACATAATATTTGCTTTGTCTTGAAAATCTTTCCCAAAACTGATCTGCAGATTTTGATTCCTAATTGTGTATTTAAATCAGTAAGAATTGCTGTAACTCTGAGATAGGAATTTTATTCAAATTTTTTTTTCTTTACTTTAGGCTTGTGTTGCCTTCTGCTTCATTACAATTCCATCTCTGAGCAGTATCTTCACACGTCTTAATCTGTATCTACACTCTGGACAGGTAGCTCTGGCAAACCAGTGCCTTTCTCAAGGTAAGGCATGAATTTGTCTACTTAAAGGTTCTCTTATTTCAGAAATATTTCTAACTGTGAATAATAACTTGGTTGATATCCTAAGTCGTATGTATATTTATGATGCAATTAAAATACAGCCCTGTTTCAAACACTCTTAAAGTAAAAACTTCTCATATTAAAGCAGCTCTTCAGTGTGATCTCAATAGCCAAGACAGCTGACTGTAGCTGACATAGTCCTGGCCATGAGGCAGGTTGTCCTAAATTCCTTAAGAATTATGGAAAGCATGGAATGTTCTTCTCCTGCATAATTATACAAGCACTCTAAT
This sequence comes from Corvus kubaryi, assembly GCF_017639235.1. Taxonomy (NCBI): domain Eukaryota; kingdom Metazoa; phylum Chordata; class Aves; order Passeriformes; family Corvidae; genus Corvus; species Corvus kubaryi. The sequence goes on from NW_024581129.1 coordinate 1,338,467, forward strand.
CACAGATGATGTGCTTTATTATAACTGAAAAAAGAAACAAGCATCTGTGTAGTAGTTCACAGACTGACAAAATTCACCAATGAGCTGGAAAAGAATTCTAAGTTAGGTCAGTGACAGCAGAATCTTGCACATGCATGATAAATGCTTAGCCAAGAAAATGTGCCACTTTATCAGAGTGAAACAATGGGGTAATATCAGGTCATATGAAGACTGAAAAATGTATTTTCTTGGTTTTGGATCTGACTTATTGATTGAACCAGAGCCTGAGCACATTTTCAGCTATCCTGGTAGTTCAGTGTTAAGTAATAGGAGATTCTGACAAAAAGTGATTTGGGGAAAAAATATGGGAGCTATTCTGGCACCAAAATGAGCATGAAGTCTGTATTACCATTTAATATGATCTTGTTCCTGTTCATGTTACAAATGGAAGCCAGTTGTGTATTCCAAATTCTTCTTACACTTTCAACTGCTTGCAGTATTTTTCTTTTGCTTTTTAAAGTGATGTCATTCTACTTTGTTTTGCAATTTTAATCTTGACTTTAAATGTCTGCTCTCCAATGGTAAATGCTTTTTTCCTTTACACGTTTTCAGTGGAGCTGTGAGAGTAATAAATTGGATTACTTTGCAACATCTTTTGTTGTGGCTATTAATTCTTTGTGTTAGCTCTGTGCTTCTTCACGAAAGCTTGTTTTCCAAGCTCTGCATTTACCAGCAAGTTCCAGCTGCACAAACAAGCTGACTTAGGATGCTGATTAAGACTTTTTAGTGCATGGTGACTGTTGTATTTCTTTGTTTTGAATCTGATGTTGCCCATACAGCAAAGCAGAGGGATTTAGAGTAAAGCTGACTGTTGTGTCCAAGTTTGTTGTGCAAATAAAAGATCTGAAAAGTCTGTTGTTGTGCAATTAGCATTGTGCAGTTTCTTTGTAGATAACAGAGTTTATATAAAATGGGCCCACTTTTTCTTCCTATGGTGTTTTATTTAATTGACCAGCTTACCTTATCCTGTATGGCAGTTTTCATTGTTGTTGCTGTGCTGCAGAGCTTCTCTTACTGGAATCAAACCCAAAGCAGTTTTTCTGTAATATTTGGTCTTTGAGGATTATTCCCTGATCATGTTGGGACCCACTCTGTGATTTAATATCTTTCAACTTATAAACTGCTTTTCCACTATTTTTGTGATCTTGTTCTTCTCTCAGTGAGACTCCTGGGCCCCAACAATTGTCCAGATTTTTCAGTGTGAGAGTTTACAAATGTGCACAGCTGTTGCTTGACACACAAATACAGTGCACTCACTAAACAGTTAACAGGATCCCTATCCTGAAGTCTTTTAAGGTAGCAGGTATATGCAAAGTATTATGAACTCAGTCTCTAAACTACATGCTTATTAACCCCACTCTCCTGAATTTTAGACCCACAAACTAGAGAGAGGAGCATTTGGTTCATCTTTGCTTTTGTTAAAATGAAGCAAGAGCAAAGCTGATGTTCAGTAACTCACTTCATTTACCAAGGTTTATTGTTAGGCACTTTTTTTGCTCCCTTAGCAAAGCTATTTTGGGTATAATTTCTACTCAGAGACGTGTCATTTGCATGAGTAATTTAGCATGTGTTAAACAGTTAGGCACTGTCTTGGGACATTTTTTGTGAACTGTCTTTCCATATGTTGATGCACTCAAGTCACATAATGTGTCTTTGAAAGTTACTTTTCACACAGTTTAATCTGAATCTCAACTGAATGAGTAATAAGTAAGAAGTACTGATTAATTCATTACAGCAAATTTCACTCCAGTCAGTTAACTGAGCTAACTGGTGCCAATTAGACACTGATCTACTAAAACCAGTGCAGCATGAAGTGAAGATTTAAGAGCGTGCCATTAATGATAGCATTAGGCCAGGAAGGGAAATTGTGCCTTGTCTGTAACCTTTATTTCATGCTGATTTGAATTAGCTTAATTGGTTTAAAATTGTGGAGAGAAATAAAGCTGAAAGGTAATGTGCCTGATCCACTGAGTCAGCAGTGGTGCATGCATGAGTGTGTGTGCATGCACGTCCTCCTTGAAGATTCCAGCTGTTGTTTTTAGCAAGGTAAAGTCTTGGATTTGTCTCAATTTTAAATTCCTATGAGGAGTCCAGCTGTTTCAGTGAGTTGACTTTTCACTTAAACACATAACAAAATTGAGTTCCACAACTTCTGTTGGCAATAGGAAGATTTCTCTAAATTGCCAATGTATCTATCTTGAAAAAGGAGGATGTGCAGGTCATAACAATAAATGAATTTATGAGTCTGAGGATTGCACTGATAAACTATCAGCAATTGGAGAGCCACAGCTAATCTGCTTATAGCTGGAAGAGTTTGGGTTTTGCCTCACTCCCAGGCTCAAGGGGCAGCAGTAGCAGACCATCAGTCCCCGTGTCTCGCTGTTCCCATTTCCTCTATCCCAGCCTTGCCTGCTGGGATTTGCCACACTGTTAATCAAATCAAGTGTTTGAACTCATCCAAATACTTCAGTATTAGAAAATTGTAATTTATTCTGGAATAGATTTTCTTTAAGACAATGAAATTGGGTCAGAACTCTGAATTTATAGGCTCATGAAACTCCAGCATTAATACGCAGACGGATGTCTGAGAATGTTCAGTATGTATTAAAAATGACTGTTGTCTCTTTCATCTCCAGCTCCCAAAACCTGCTTTGAATAAAATGAATTTGTAATTATGTTTAAAGTGTTTTAGGTGAATTGGCCCTGGTTGCATAGTTTGTGCCTCTGGAGAGCCTATTAAGAGCCCACCTTTGAAAGGAAGATGCTAGATTTTACAGAGATGAGCTTTTCATTTTTCTTAGCTGAGCCACTGAGCACTGCATGCTGCCAACAGAGAATAATAAATTCTCATTGGTCATGCTTTCTGTCATGGGGCTGCTTGGACTAAATTGAGATTAAATGCATGCTCCATTGTGTCACTCTTCTGGACTTCTGAGATACAGGTATGATTTTAATTGCACATATTTTCCTTCCTGTGGAAAATGCTACTTTTGTCTGTCAAAAAAGAGACAGCATGAGTTTTTAATGTTTGGTCACAGCATTCAGCAGGTAGGTAGAGATGACATAACTTTCTGGTAATGTGTGTTAGCAGTATTTTTGTTTTAAAGGCTGTGAAATCTTTGCCTCAGTTGAGAAATAACGTGCTGAGTGAATAAGGTAATTCAGCTGATTCTGTGTGACTAATTTCACTGGGATATTGTCAAACATTAAACTTTATAAAAATGGAGAGCCTGTCCCTCAGATCAACTGCTGCAGACCTTTGGTTTAGCAAATGTAGATTTAAATTCTTAGTGCTTAATGTACTTCTAGGTATTTGTTCTGTTTTCCATTTGTGCCTAAAACACAGTTACACAGTAGATTGCAAAAATAATTTCTTTTCTACTGCAGAAAATATTACTTTTCCATGAGTGTTCTCTAAAGGCTTCAGTCACACTCTGGAGAAAGTATGGTATGGAATATCTAACAAGTAATTTTAAATCATAGTCTAATAATGGTTTAGAGTATATTCTCAGTAGCATTAGGTAACAGTTTTTAGTATTTCTTCCTAATCTCCTGAATCTTTATGGATCCAAAGAATATAAATAGAGAGAATTTGAGGTAAAGAATTTGGAGAAACAGGAACCTGAAGAGATTTTCCTCTTAATTACAGATACTGTGACTTCTTGGCTCATATTTCTCTGGTGAGATTGGTATATGCTGTCTCTGTTATCTTTTAAAATACTGCTTTCCTTGAAGGCAATAAGAGCTTTGGGAAAAGATTGATGTCATACTGTTTTCCTTACTAGAAACGCGAAGTGTTGCTTCCTTTGGACAGAACTGTGACCTCTGCTGTTACCTGGGACTTCCACAGTGGGAGACTTCTCCTATTTCCTGAGCTTTTTCTTGTTCCCCTCTTTGTCCCAGCCAATCACTTTTCCGTATGAGGTGAGAGGTGACAGCTCTGTCTCTGTAAGCTTTTCAGACTAGTACTTTATATCAGTTTGTCAGTTCTTCAAGTCTGTCTAGCCCATGACCTGTTTTTGAAAGTGTCTAGTAGCATCTACTAGGGAAAAAATAATGTAGAATGATGCTTCTTGGCTTTCAGGTGCAGGTGATTTAATACATCCTTCAACAAAGCTTGTGTAATGCCCAGGCCATGGTATTTAATAAAATAGATGGACCAGTCCTCAGGAATTTAATTTTTTAAATCAATTTTTACTTTCTGGCCTTTGTAACTTCATATGGTAGTGAGTTCCACAGTTACCTGCTACTTGGAAGTCTAATGTTTAGGGATTTGTTTATGTTAAATGTTAGGTGAGGGGCTCAGAGCATGCAGCTGATCTGCTGGCGCAGAATTCAGTCATTCCTGATTCATTTTCTTCTTGCTGTCTGTGAGATGATGTAGTTGGTAAGTTCCTGAAGAATTTGTTGTCAGTATTGCCTTTATTCCTTATTGCCAATAAGGAAACAGTTCCATGCCCTAGCACCTTTTTAATCTCTTTTTCCTTTCGGAAATAGGAAGATTAGGACTAGGTTAGATTATTCCAGGTATAAATGCATAACAGCAGTATAAATGATACAATGACACCTCAGTTTTCCATTACTCTCCTAGTGATTCTTATAATTGCCTTGCCTTTTCAACAGCTGTTTAGGATGTAGTTTTCAGGAAACCATCTATAATGACTCCAAAATCGTTCATGAGTGTAAATAGCCTATTTCGAGCTTCTCTTTCTATAGTTATAGCAAGGGCTGTCTCTTTCCCCACATGCCTTACTAATATTAGAGTTCATCTGCTGCTTTATTGCTCAGAATCATGAGATCCATCTGCAATGCTTTGCAGTCACGTTCCAGACCAGTCTGCAAACATTGTCACCTCCCAGCTCATCGTAAGGACATGTCTGCAAAACCTTAAGGAATGCAGTAGTCATTTTGCTCCACTGTGAAAACTTGTTATTCCCTCTCCTTTCCCCATACACCCCATCCATTATTAAGTTATGTACCCTCATGAGGACTTTCTTCCTTATCTACTTTCAGCTTAGTTGTTTAAAGAGCCATTTCTATAAGGATAAATATTAAAAGTTCTTTTAAATCTAAATATTTATTAATGGAGTTACTTTTAAAAACAGTCTTGCTGGTTCTTTGGAAGACTTGAGAGACTTCTGAGGAATGATTTCTCTCTGCAAAAACCATATAGACTTTCCAGCCTTGTATCATGTTTTTCTGTATGTCTGCTCATTTGATTTTTTTTTTTTTTTTGGCCTCATAATAACATTAGAAACAATAGTATTTAACTGCAGCATTTATTATTTCAAAATTTTCAGTATTACTGGTGGAGCTTTCTTTAGAAACTGCTGCTGATGTGGTACCTCACAGTCTTTAGGGATTACATGGAATTTAGAGAGGCAGGCTGAAATTTGTGGTTGATTTTTGGTTTGGTTTTTTTCTGGGTGGGAGGGAAGGCAGTGGGGGGGGTGTGTGTTGCATTTACTGATTACACCTTAAGAATAAAACAATCTTGTGTCCAGTGTCCTTGCTGATACTGTGTGATGGCCCTGTACGAATCTTCCACTTATGCCTCTGCACGCCTTTGAGTACTAATGCCTTGTAACAGTCTCTGATCAAGCCATGCCTAAAACTGGCTCTACCAAGCTTCATCCACATAATTACCTTTTTATCTGCAGCTACTTCATAGCATGAAATAGTATGAACTAGCATAGTACATTCCAGCTCACCAAGTAGCAGTGAATTCATTTTCTAATTTCTGCTTTCTTCCTTCAAATAATTCTTTGTTGTTTCTGGATTGGAAGTGATGTACAGAGAACTTTAAGATGGAGAACAATTTGCAGCAGTTCAAGGGAAAACCACATTTCAACAATGTGGCAAAACTCTCACAGTGACCTCACCAATGTGAGGAGAAGGAGATTCAAATGATTAGAATGCTTGGTTGTCAAAACAGTAATGGATTAATTTATTTAATAGAAAAAATAAGGTAACAAAACTGCCATGCTTGCCTCCCAATAATTTTTTGCACTGGATTACAAGCTTCATTAAATTTGCAACATCTGTTGGATGTGGAAGCAAAATCTTCAGAGTATTAAATTAGGTTTGACAGTGTTGTAAGACAGGAAAGTGGCGTGGAATGCAGAAGATGTGCATGGTCCCTGGTTTTGCCCTTTGGGTGGACTTAGCCTGGTGTAATTGTACCCGTGACTAAAAATACTTTGGGTAGGTATGTCAAACTCGCTCCCTTTTGCTCTTTGAAGGTGGACTTAAGGAGTTTAATTGTTTTCCCATCTCTGACTTTGTTCCTCCTTATTTTTATCTGCCTGAAATCTTCAATTCGTACAGTTTAATTGGCTATCAGAGATACAGAAAATACAATGCAAGCTGAATTTTTATATAGAGATTGATATATAGAAATATATGGAGGTACATGTAATTGTGTGTAGGTATAATTAAACCTCTACATGTGCCATCATGAATACTGTCAATAGCAAAACATTCAACACCAATTTCACTTGCTTTTTCTTCTGTGGAAGGCTATTTCTGGAAGTGCTGACTTGGATATCCAAGACTATTAGTTTTTGTAGGCTGAAGGTCAGCATGTATGCTTGGGGGAAAGATTTATAGGATTATGGTACACCAAAATGAAGGAGCTGCTGTGAAAGGATGAATTCAGTGAAGTGTGAAGTATGTTACGTTTGGAGCACTGCACAAGATATTAACAGCAGTCAGGGAAGCTTCATCATGGTGATTTGTTGTAATGCACAGGCTGCTCTCCCCTTATCCAGTGTACAGTGGTTCACTTTAGAAGCAGTATTGTACTTTAGACAGATAAGAAAACAGCATCCTTCATCAGAAGAAGCCTTTTTAATCAAGAACCATAACAAAACATGTTGTGGTTTTCAGTGCTTTTTAAGTGGTTCCTTATATCTTTTGGAAGCCAGGAAAAGCGATGCATGGTTTTGTTTTGAAACATCTCTACAGTAATAGCAATAGTCTAAAAAATTTTAAAGATGCAGAGAAACCATCATTGCATAACATCATAATTAATGTAATTCAGAATGAAACACTGATGCTCATTTCATACTTGAAAAAATAGCATGTCTGTGACAACTTTTTTAGTGAGTGTTTTCTCCAAACTCAGAGCATGTGCGCATACTCTGACACCTCTCTGCCAGGATGGTAATGTTCAGAGGACAGGTCATTTTCTGCAGTCTGTAATAAAAACATTTGCATTGATGTGCATTTATTTTTGCTTCTTATGAAGCACGTATATCTTGGATAAATGTGCTTTTAGTGTTCCAGGATAAAACCATTTCATAGTTAGCACAGATTGGCAGGACTTACTGCAAAATGAACATATTCTCCTTCGCCAGTTCTTTTGGACGTACCAACATGAAATACAGCTGGTTTGTGCTGTATTGCCTTTTTGGCTTGCCTTGCTGCACTGGGTGGGGAAGCAAGGGGAAAAAGGCAAGGAACAAAGATTAAAGTGTGGGGCAAGAGCCTCAGTCTCGCCGTTGTGCTGGGACAGTGACAGTGTGTGGGGTTTGCAGGGTGGCCCTGTGGCCGTGGGGGCAGCAGGCACATGGAGCCAGCCCGGGAGCAGCAGCTGTGCCACTGCCATGGACAGGGCAGATGGCATCACGGGCACTTTGTGGCAGCACGGGCAGGTCGGTGGTGTGGGCAGGCACCTGCGGGGGAGCCGGGCACTGCTCGCAGCAGCAGGAGGAACCAGGGAGCTCGTGGCTCTGGAGCTGCTCGTTCACAGCAACGGCAGGTGGCAAGAAAAGTAAATTGAATCAAACTTCAGGTTTTCAGATTGAAGATGAGAGGTTTTGGGTTTGCACTATGGCAGAAGGTTAGAGCAGAATGTGCAGGATTGTGATTGCTGGGAGAGCAGGCTGTAAATTAGGGTGAGGTACTTTGCAGCTCTTTTCACTGTGGACGCTGCTGCACAGGTCATTCTCGTCCTGTCACAAAATAACTTCAGAAGGCAGGAGCACAGACATGGGTACTTTGGTATGCAGATTATTCTCTAAGGCACATTTTTTTCGTTTGTCTGGCCACATGTTTTTATTGTATGGCGATGTGGGATGTGTACTTTTGGTTTTTTTCTGATGAGACAACTGTGGAAGTGACAGCAATTCATTTACTTGTGCTAGAATGAACATCTGCTGCTGCCTTCCTTCCTCAAATAAAGCTCAGAGAAAGATTACATACCTTCCTTTGGGTTGGCTGTCTAAACTTATAAGTTGTTTGAAATAAACATTCTTTCACCTCAAAATAAATGTGCAGAATAAAAGGAAGGACAGTGTTTGATGGAAGGGGTCTGCATTCTAAACACTACAAAGTCCAGAAGGGCTTGAGCACTTGTATGCTGAAAAAAAAATAAGAGTGAGAAGAACTACAGTTTTTCCAAAGCACATGTTTCCCTGGTATTCCTCATAAGCTTAAATTAGATATCAGTTGGTACTATATTTAGCAAATTTGCTTGGAGTCTCAAATGAATTTTTCCAGAGCAAGCTGCGCTCCTGGAAATGCCCATGCCTGCCTGTCAGTGGTATCTCCATCCCAGCCATGTAACACCTCGTGGCTTTCACCAAGAATTCTGCTTTTGCCTTTGGTAAAATCTGATTACATGGCCTTGGTCTGTGTTCCTGTAAAATAAAGATACGGTATTAATTCTGAAGGATGCTTTGAAGTATGTGGCTCAACAACTTCAGTGGGATGTGGATACTTGGATATTCTGAAATGTTGGCAAGAAAGTGCAAAACAATGTTGCTGTCAGAAATTTTTTGTGAACTCAGCATATATGGGAGGTCTTCCAGTGTAAGAGGGAAAATACTGTTGCTTTTAATTTGTGAATATTAAGAAACTGAGGAATAGATGTTCGAGTGTTTGGAATTTATATTTTTGTAAGATTAGAGACATAATACAGAGTTTGAAAAACCTCCTCATAGCTATTTTGCCAAGGCTGTAATGGTGGATGGTTTGTCTAATTCCTGTATTGTGATTCTTGGAAAAATTTCTTTTATCTAGGTAACCAGCAATACCCCAGGTTCTGGTCCTATATTAATATTTTACTTTTAGGGATTTTAAATAATTCGAAAAATGAAGTTGTTGGTATTTCCTTAGAACTTCAACAGCCTTTTGTGAATGAATTGGTGAACAAGATTGCATGAGCCTTTTTCCCCCCTTTGGATTCCCCATTCTCCTGGCATAAGCATTTCTTTGATAAGTCAATTTTGAATCATGTGCTAATTTCTTATTCTATATGCAATACATATGAAATGATGGTGTCTCCTTGTTATGCAAAGGAAAAGAGTTATAATTTCAGAAGTCTTGAGTGATGTGGGAACTTCCTTTGGAGAAACAGCATCATTTGATTTAACACAGATTTCTCAAGAATCAGACCACTGCTGAGTCTTGGGTTTCTTTGCAGTTAAGGACGTTCATTTTCTGTAATCTATTTGAAACAAATTCAAAGCAGCCATTGGGTCAGAGGCATGACTGCCACCACAGCTGGAGCGATGTAACAGCAACTTTATTTTTATTTTGCAGCTGATGCTTTTTTCAAAGCTGCAGTGAGCCTTGTTCCTGAAGTGCCAAAAATGATCAGTGTAGATGGAAAGATGCGACCTTCTGATGCCTTCCTCCTCGAATTCCTTTGTAATTTTTTTTCCACATTATTAGTTGTTCCGGTAAGTTGAGTGTGTATGAATAGCTCATAAGTTAGTACAGACTATTTTGACTTTCCTGTTTAAAAATTTAGAGTAGACTGGGCTTCTGGAGTGGGAGAGGCAGTGGTTAGTTTTCCATGAAAAGATGAACTGATCTGCTCATTGGCTGCAAAATCAGTCACCCCAGTGCAGCATGAGGAGGCAGAACAATTGTGTGGAGGTGGAGGTACAGCAATGCCACTCACAGTAACATCTCTCATAAGTGGATTTGGGGTAGAGTGAAATCTCACCATCATTTAATTGTGTAAACATCACTTACTGATTTATTAGCTAAGTACTCAAGAAACTCTAATACATGAGGATGGGAAAAAGATAGAGCTCTAGTTCCTATGAGTTTCAGTTACTTTGTTATAGGTTGCCTAATCATTTGAGTGAAAACAATAATTGGAAAATGTGTTTTGGCATAACCTTCCTCTGCTGATGAGTATTTCACAAAGTACTACCATTCTACACTCTTCCAGGTTTTAACTAATTGTCAAGTTTAGAGGGAGATGTCATCTTCCCTGCAGTATTTTCAGTTATATCTAAAAGATGAGGGGAAATTGTAAATTAATCTGGAAGAACAGAAAAAAAAAAAAGTTTCATTTGTTATTGGAGAGAGTGGGTTGTTCCTCCTTGCTGAAACCTCAGCGGTTTTCTCCTTCCTTGTTCCTTTGACTGCATGTTTGGTGAAGCAGCACACAGCATGGTGGTGTCCCAGTCCTTGTTGTCAGAGCTGTGGATTCCCCCTAGCCCAGTGGAAGGGCTCTCCCAGGCTGTGCACGTTCAGGAACGTGGAGGAGCTGTGTTGTTGGAAGGGAAGGGGCAGGTGCCCCTGGGATGTGTCATTGCTGCCCACTGACTGCAGAAGTCAGGCTTTGAAGGAAGGCTGTGGAGTGACTGGGATCATGAACGGGTGATTGAAGAAGGGAGTGATACAACTCTCAGATTCAGTAATGAAAAATAACTTGTGATGAGATGCCAGGATTCAGAAATTAGCTTCCCTAACTTTGTTCCCTATTTACAGAAGATCAAAAGGAAATGTCCTCTGTGGACTGTGATTTGTCCCATGTATCTTGGTGCCGCTGCACCAACTGCCAGCTGGAATTAGCCCAGTGCAGTATTAAAGCTCCTTGTAAAAACTTCCAGCTTATGCAAAGCAGAGTCTTTCTTTTCATTTCATGTTAAAAGATTGTTGATGGTCTGTAACTGACTTCCTAGTGTAGGTGTTCTTCTGAAACTCATAATTACATGAGTAATACACTACAGCTTACTGATACTGTTTTAATAACAAAACCCACCCAGTGTTTAATTTTAGAGGCTTAGCTGTTAAGAAGCTGACAATTAATTTTCTACTGCTCCCCCATGACTAGAAAACAAAGCATTTCAAAGTTTGTCTGTGGAAGCTGCCTGGATCATGTTCTGGTTATGGGTCAAATGGGTGTTTTAGATGGAAACTGGAAAAAATCTTTAAAGGATTTGCAGGAAGCACACTTAAGAAAAGTAGCTGTCAGCTTTAATTATATTGTAGTTTTGCTTTTGTAGAGCTCATACTGTGACTCTACACCACTGAATGACTGCAAATAATCCTATTTTTGTTCCAGGGTTGTGGTGTTGGTTTTGACCTATCTTTTTTCTTTTCTGTAGGACCATCCAGAACAAGGAGTGTTGTTTCTTGTGCGAGGATTACTAAATGTGATCCAGGATTATACTTGGGAGGATAACAGTGATGACAAAGTCAGGATTTATACTAATGTTTTGCATCTGCTCTCTGCAATGACTCAGGAAGCATATATCTACCATGTAGATAAAGGTAATACTTAAGGGGGGCTCTGGCTCCTTGCATTCCACCAGGACATTTGTAGTATTGTCTCATCACCATAGCCAGTTAATGAAGACCAGTGGTAATCAGTCTCACAGAATGGATTATTCTTCTATCCAGTTCCAGGTATTGTAACTTAAAATAATCCCAGGAGCTGGCTTTAGAACAGATGCACAGTCTGCTCTTTAAAGTGAATCTGTGCAGAGTGGGTTACTTAGTTTGCTTCTGGTGGTGTTGGTGCAAATGCTTATAAATGTGAACTTTTCAAGTAAAGATTAGAACATTATGCATAGGAAGGATTTTGTTTTAATCTAAAGTTTATAAACCAACTTGATTTATACTTATCATTGGTGTTTCATTCACATTTATTAACAATTCCAGTTTTCAGAAAGTAAAGCCTAGTCTTCATCATTTAAATGGTGTATTTGCTGCTTTGAGGGCAGGCTTTCAGTTTTGGAAATAGCAGTAACTTACAAAAATCTTCAGAATAGCTAAAAAATTTTAAAGATTTTACATTTTAAAACATAGCTATCATCTTCTTTGTAATAATTTTTGGATTATTTTGATATGCTTTAAAATTTGAATATTTGCCTTCTGATTATAGAGTATTAAATTAAGATAGAGTAATAATTAAACCTTTTAAAGCATCCTGGAAGATTAGTGAGTCAGAGAGGCCAAGCTGGTTTGACTTTTTCTTTCAGTTGCACAGGACTTTCACAGAGGGGCAGGCTGGATTATGTTCTGCAGTTCTTTTGGTGAATAGTCTGTCAGATTTACCACCCATGACAAAATATCTCTTGCAGTTAGCAGCACAGAAAATAGCTGTCAGTTGAATTGCTGCTCTGTAGTAAATCTGCTGTTCAAATTCTGTAAGGAATTTTTCTTTCACTCCATTTTTTATATGACCAAAATAGCTGCATAATCCCAAAATGAAAAATCTAAATTAATTAGATTTTAATGGAGACAAGCATGGAAATATAAATTAGTAATTTTTCCCCTGTATAGTATGGGGATGGGGTTTTTTTCAAGATGGACTTTGCACCTTAGCTTCTTAAAATGAAGTTTACTTGAAAATGGGGGATTCATCTTTTATCTTTTCCACTTTCTGATTTACCTAGAATATACTTAAACATACAAATTTCTTTTAACCTACTTCTTAATAGAACATAAATAAATTAGGGCAAAAGACATGTTTAAAATCACAATTATATAAGCTGTAAAAACTTCAAGAGCTCTCTCCCTCCAAAGAAACCTTTACGGTATTTGAAACTGAAAATACACTTTTGAATTTCTATCCATGACTTTGAGGTAATCACGGTTTTATTTTAGGGAAAAAAAATAAAATGCAGTTTCTTTTGAAAATCTGGTTATTTTCACTAAATGAAACACAAATTGTTTGGCCCAGTGCTGCTGCCATTGAAGGTGATGGCCACACTCTTCTAAACTGATGAGAGCAGGGAGTTTTTCTCTGTAGAAAAGGTGAAAACTGACATTATGTGTTGCTTTACATTAAGTTTAGCAGATATTTGTGAGCCTGGCTGCATCCAGGAATACAGGACTGGCTTTAAGCAAAAGATTCTTCTCAGTGTTTTGTTCCTAAAATCAAAAGGACATAGCAGGCAACCAAGTGGTGGGCACTTAAAAAACATTGTTCTGTTCGTGCTTCATGGAGGAAGGTCATTTTATAACTTCCAAATGTGGTCTTCTATCAGTATATGATGTTTTCAGTAGCAAATAAATGTGTAGCTCTTCAGCCAGACCTAAGCCTGATTTCACCTCTGCAGTTGATTCCAATGATGCTCTGTATGGTGGAGACTCCAAGTTCCTGGCTGAAATCAATAAACTGAGTGAAACAGTGGTGTCACAGATCCTGGATCATCTGAAAACCCTGGGAAAAGAGGAGGTATGTTCTTACTCAGCTCGATTCAATACAAAACCAAAAGTAATCTGGAGTTGAAGGAACAGACCACCTTTGACCAGGAACTGGTCTTTTCAGAACCTTCAGGAACCTCATAACAAAAGGAAATTGGGTATTTTTACTTGTTTAGAAAGGGAGTCCATCACGTAGGCAGGCTTGTGGTGGAGACACCTAATGATGTCCAGTTCTGTAATGAGCAAAGTGAGAATTCACAGTTAGTCTATTACTGGGGAAGATACAATGAAAGTCACCTATAATTACAAAAGTTTCAGATCCCAGGCACTAGGATGATCTCAGGAGAGGTACAGAGGGAAGAAAAAGTTGTTTTGTCTTTACCCTGACTTTAGTATATTTGTTCAATATAAAACAAAGAAAACTCTAGGCAGCTTATTGGATTTCTTGATTGGAATTCAGAGGCTCTGAGGGATCAAATATAGCTTAATGGATTGTATGTGAAAGGCAGGTGACTAATGTTTACTGAAATAATGAGAACTCACTGTTCTGTTAATGTACCTGTTTCTGAGAATGGACCCTTCCACAGCTTCCTAATCACCCCTTACTGGATGGCTTCTATTGATAGAAATCTTGTGGCTTGTAGCCTGGAATGGGAGGGCAGGGCATGATTGATTTGATGGAATTTTTTAGATAGACTGCTTGCACAGAAGCCCCGAGTGTTTGCCAATACAGAATGTGTTAAGTGATACATATTGGGAAGACGCTGTGCTAAGTTTAGCCTCTTCTCTGCTTTTGCTCTCCTGTTTGTCCTTCTTTGAGCAATTGCACAGATGTAAGATGAATATATCCTTTGCTCAAATCCTCTACATCACTGTATGCATCACCACAGTGAACAGGAGTTCTTTTTCAGAACAGTAGCAGCAGCAAACAACCATGCTAGGACAGCTAAGAATGTCCAACCAGGACTTGGAAGGAAGTTTTTAACAGTTTTCAGGACTGTGGGTTATATATTAGAGATTTTTTTTCCATCTGACTCCTGTATGGAATTTGTGGGTAGGAATGTTTGTAGGGTTTGAAAGCCATGGTTTCTGAAAGGCCTTTTTTGTTTGTTTTCTGCTTTCAAGCACGCTTTGAGTAAGGAGGTGCTGTGTTCACTGAAGCTGTTGTTGCATAGAAAACAGGATTTAAAGCTAAGCAGCACAGATAGAGGTGCTTGGCCTGCCTTTGCCTCTGCAGCCTTGGATTTGCTGCTCTGCCTGTCCTTATTTACTGAGAGGGACCATTTGTTTTGCTTTGTTGAGTAAAAGTCATTGAGAGATTTAGATGAAAATTGCTTTGTAAGAATTGAATAGTTGTTTGAGGAAGTTGTTGCTGAGGAAATAGAAGTGCTGAGAATATTGTCAGAGATCTCTAATTGTGCTAAAGTAAAACTGGTCATAAAATCACTGGTATTTGGATTGCTTCTGTGTTGGTGACCTTTTATTAGTCATCTTCTTGGCTGCTCATTTAAATGAACAAGCCTCTGATGATTTTGTGTTTTTATTGGTTCATTTCCTTTAAAAGCTATAAAGGAAAATCAATTTTTCTCACAATAAAATCCTTTCACCAAAATGGCAACTTGGAAGAGAACAATGCATCTTATTGTTAACCCAGTGTGGTCTTTTCACAGGATTAGAGAATGCTTCATTTATGTGACAGTGCTGGAATGGTAATTTTTAGTTCTGGACAGTTCTGTAAAGTTCAAGCTGTTTCTGGTCAAGGGAACATGTAGCACTGAATCCTCTCTGCTTTGTGTGGGGGGAATACTGCTCTTACACTCCTTAAGGTCCCTCCTGAGCAATTTTAGGGGAAGTAGCTACAAATGTAGTGCAAATATGTTCGTATCACCAGGGCTTCAGTGAAAAGAGTAGCAGGGAAAAAACATCTTTGGTTAAATAAATAAATAAATAAAGTAGAACAGACTGGGGGGGAAAAAACCCTGAAGTTGCATTAATTTAGATTGATAATAGTGGTCTCTCTAAAAATATATAGCTATGGTGCTCTAAGTACAAGCTTGGTTGGTGGGAGGGTGATTTCAATGCAGTTGTAGGGAGTCTTGAGTTACAAATGTGTCAGACCTACATACTGTGCTGTGCCAAAGTGGGATGAGATGTAGGAGTCTTGTGTAGTTATTTCATTTGCAGCAGCTTATGTTGATTTACAACTATTGCTGTTTGTTGCATTTTGAATGGAATATGAAAACTATGCCTGTTCTCTTATGTCTGTAACTACTGCTGTGTGTTACAAACCAAGTGTCCTTTGAACTTGTGAGAGTTCAGAGAAGCCGGTGAGGTTAAGCTGGCTGTTTTGGGATGACTATAAAGTAATATGGGAATATTCTTGTTCTCATCACAGTCCCTGAAGCGGCAGAGCCAGCTGGCACTCTATTTCTTTAACACCATTCTGGCTCATGGGGACCTACGAAACAACAGACTGAACCAGCTTTCAGTCAATCTCTGGAATCTCGCTCAGAAACACGGCTTCGCTGACACCAAGACTATGGTAAGGGAGGGAAACAGACTATGCAGAGAAATTTTAGTTCTTGGTATCTTTTTCCACTCTTTATTTGGGAAAAGGTAACGTTTTCTTGATCTGAATAAACCTCATGTCTTTACAAGTTAATCTCTTAAAAAAATCAAATTATCTTAAAAACCTCAATGAGTTATTTTTCTAAATGCTGCTTAATGAACGAGCACCTTCTCTTATTTCAAGCGGTCTGTATCTTTCTAGCATTTTAATAGTATGTCAAGCATTAAGGATCCTGAAAGTGTTGGGTGCTCTTTGTTCAATACAGAAAACTGGCTTTAAGAGAAATACTGCATCTTTGTTTTGGGGAGGAACTGCCTGGTGAAAGCTTGTAAAGTGGCATTTGAGAGCCTTTAAGAAAGATATACATGATAACGAGCTCTGGGGTAAGCAATGCCAAGTGCTCATGCAGACAGTGAAATTTAGGGAAAATCCTGAGCCTGTCTGTCTAAAACACATTCACCAAGATGAACTGATGGCCTGTGAAATGAGAAAAGACCCTAAAAATCTCCAAACCCCTTTGTTTTCAAACGCAGGTGAAAACCCTGGAATACATCAAGAGGCGGAGCAAACAACCTGAAATGAGTCACTTCACAGAGCTGGCCCTTCGGCTTCCTCTGCAGTCCAGGACCTGATGAGTGCCTCTTGCAAGGAGCCACCTGCACAAGGGAGCACGGAACCAAGGCCAAACTCACTGCTCCACATTCTGACTGGAGGAGCTCCGTGTATTTTTACTTTCCCTACTGAGACACATTTACTTGGGCACAGTAAAGGTAAAACTGTTCTGAGTGCAATAATTTAACCTGAATTTCTGTATCCAGTTTTACCATAGTATTGTTATTTTAAATGCTGATTTACATTCAGTAAGCAGTATTTTGAACCTCTATGGTTGCAAAAGCCTTTTGAGATCTAATCTGTTGTAATTTTAACAAAAAAGGAAGAAGATAACCTGTACAAACAAATTCACAGCCTCAAATGTTCATCCCTCTTGCAGGATAGTCTTTCTCCTCTGCAGAAAGCAGCATTTCAATGTAATAATCAGACTAAGTTGTCTCTCTGCTTTGGGATGCTGCCAGCATTTGTCTGGCTGGTTCCAGTAGCAGAGAAAAATGGCTGAGGTGTTACTGTTCTAATTTCTACCATACATTTTCACAGACATGTTTATGTTTTCCTTTTAGTCCAGTGGTGTTCTGTAAAATGGAAAGAATCTTTTAAGTGTTGCAAAGGAAAATGGAAATGTATGCAAAGTACTCTGTATTTGCAAAGTACACTATCATGGAATAAAACAATTTGCAGTTCATCTGTGTGTTCTGGGGGAGTTTGTGTATACAAATTTATCACCTTACCGTTGTGGAATTTAGTTACATGTACTGTTATTATTTCTAATAAAATTTCACTCTCACCACTTCTGCCCCATGGTAAGGAACCATGTTGTGACCTTACATCTATTGCTGCTTTTGCTTAGTGGTAAGTATTTTAATGTGCTAAATCCTTGTACAGATATTGAGATGTATTTTTGTTACAATCTTTTTGTTTTGTTAAGGCTAAACAATCTGTTTTGCTAAAACCATACATTTAAGGAGTTAGCAAGCTAATGAATACCACCCAAATTATTAAACCATTCTTGCTGCATGTTTATCTCCTCAGTGGTTACTGAAGCAGGGTACATTTAATAGATGTGATTTTGTGTTCAGGCTGTAAAGAACCAAACGAGGCCCCCTTGGTTCTGGTACAGACTGCACAGATAAGCTGAAAACACTGCAGGAGTACAAGGTAATTGGGAAGTGCCATTAACTGAGAACACCACATTTCCAACCTTTACTACATGGCTTTTAAAATTATACTGATTTTCCTTAAATAATTCTGTAGATAATGAAATTATAGTACTTCATATCATGTTATCATGTCTCATTTCAATTTAGCTTTCCTTCTGGCTGGACTGCACAGAAAACTCTCAGCCAGGATGATTCTTCCTGTTGGCCTTGGAAGCATAAACCATAAACTGGGTAAGTGGATCAACCTGGGAGCTCTCTGAACTGCCAGCTGGTCACAATGAGCAGCTGTGGTGTGGCAGAAGTTGGCCTCTGGGGGCCAGTGTACTGCTCCAAACCCCACATGGAATTGTTCCAGACTCTGGGAGATGAAACTCAGCAGGCTTACGAAGGGCCCAACCATTCCTCCTCCCCAGGCAGGCACCAATTCTTGCCTGTTTCTTTTGAGCACAGTGTAACTTCAGTTTCTTTATTGATGCAAGACTGCCATGAGAAATGCTGCTGGCTGTTTTACTGCTTTTTTATTAGTGCAAAAATAGCTCAAGGACAGGCAGAAATCTGGTTAGATACCAAGAGGAAAGTCTAAATATCTAGCTTAGAAGCTAACACAACCACTCTGAGAAACTGGACATGAGAGATGGTCAAAACCAGAGCTGCACTAAAACTTAACACCATCTGCCATAACAAATGGCACAGCCAGTAATAAGGTGTGTGAGCTTTTCACTACTTTTTGTCACTTCAAGCAGTACATGGCCAGACTGCTCTGGCCTCCTGAATTCTGAACACGTACACAAGTGTCTTGTATTCTGTACTCTTGCTAAAAGGCCAGTTCAAGTACAGGTTGTCTGAAAATCCAAAGGTCAGAAATTTCATTCAGACTGATGCATAATGAACCCAATAAGCACATTATTAAAATTATGTTGCTTTCTATAATTTAGTGAGTCTAGATCCATTGTATTTGGTACTGCTCTCCAAAATGCTTTTACTTTCAGACAACAGCTGCTGATTGAAAATCCAACTGCCAGAGCATAGTTCAAATATAGAGGATGTTCAATGCTATCCATCACTCTAAAGATGTTAGTTTCTTAAGAACTACTGAGTTAAAAGTCTGCCCTCATCAAATTTGAGGGCACACCACTAGTGTGTCTTCAAAGTAAAGCACCATAAAAGCACCATCACTTTGTACCACTCACCAAAAGATACGAAGATTTTAGAGAACAATAAAATCCTTTTAAATCAATAAGATATAGATAACAGTAAGTTTATTAAATCAGCATTTAAAAAAAATTACCAAATTCCAGCTAACTGCAGGCATGGCGCTCATCTTCAGTCTTTGAAGGAGGCTGTCTCTTGCTTTGTAGAACAAACATGGTGAAGGTTTCAAAACTTTACTGTTCAGATGAAGTGTGGACCCAGCTCCACTGGTATATGCAGTTGAAACCTTGTACCTCAAGTACCTCACAAACTAAATTTCTTGGGCATTTTGTTATTTCAAGTACAAAGATGTGGAAAGTAAAAACAAATTTTGTTCTTTTTATTATTTCAAGAGTTTTAATCTTCAAGTTTTATAGATCTAGATGTGTATTTGTCTATGTATACTTTTTTGTTGGCAGTAGGTTGAAATCCGAGACCAATTCCTCTGTGTTGCTTCAAGTCCATTGCTTTATCAAACTCCATCTTCAGGGCCTGCTGTAACTTCTCCTCCCCTTCCTTGTTCAGAGCCATGTTTGGTTTGTTCATAGTTGCTGAAAGATTTTGGATAGGCACAGAACCCTTTTTAAAGCCACCCATAAGTCTAAAAAACTTCATTTGTTCCTCAGAACTTCTGAAAGTAGCTGTACTCCACTGTCCGAGCTTCGTATCCTGTGAGGCAAAACAGGGTTAACACTAAAATTAAGAAATACCAAGACCAAGGAAGACAATTTCTGGCTGTGTACCGTGAGAACAGAACTAGCTACAAAAGCCTGACAGGGTGACAGAGCTGGAAGCTGTTATTCCATGGGCAGCACCTGTTGAAGGATATGGTAAAAGACTGACCTAACTCTGCCTGAGTGCACCTTCATTAGCATTTCAGGCCATTTAACCTGGAGACAGGGGTTAATGTGCTTTGAGAATCTCCTTTCCCTCTGTCCTTAGGAATCCTGGCTTTCTGCTATCTATTTACCCAGCTCAAAGAGCCAGACAGCATCTCTTATTCTAAGAAAACTGTCAGACTTAATCCTCTTTCACTGTCACTTTATATGGTTATCTTTTCATTTTCCCACTGCCTAGTTAGGGAGCTGTTGTTTCCAGCAGTGTTTTGTAATGTTAGTTGTGGAGACAGTTTTTAATCTGGCTTAGAAGCTTTAAGCCATATTTGCATTCTCATCCCACTAATTACAACTAATATTGTAAGCATGCACAACCAGAGGGCCTCCCCTATCCAACAGGACTGAGTCTAGTTCTCTAAAAGCCTCCCCTCCCTTGCAGTGTGCCACGTTCTTTGTATTCACTGTATTTGCACTTTTTTCTATGAACTAGCTCACCCCTTCACGATTTTCCTTCTGTCTGCAGACTCTGGCTCCTTTCTGAGGAGGCCATGTCCAGGAAAATGAGGTTTCAGTTGTTTGTGGAAAACCCCAGATACACTATAGGATTTACAAAGTCCATGAACTTCAGCTTACCTCAGAACAGGCTTCATTATTAAAGGGTATATTTGACTCCTGAGCTACAGCTATGCAGTCATTTATAAATATTTTTGGCAGGATTTCTGCTCACAATTTTCTCTTTAAAATTGGGCACGATAATAAATGGCAGAATGTCTGATTATTAATTAAACAGACTAAGCTGGCTACATCCAAAGACAAAATGTGAGTTCAGTGGTATGTTGATGTCAGCCTGAAATCCTTCCAACAGAACAGTTGTAGCTTGCATGAAACAGTCACTCTCCAGCAGACAGCCAACACGACACACAGCACACTACAAAATACTGCAGGCAAGCTACAGCAGGGTTTTTTAAGTTAAAAGAAAAATGCAAGGGTGGAGTATCATTCACCATCACAGGCCAGAATACCTGGTATTGAAAGGAAGCTACCCATAATACTTCAGCCTTTTGGCCTTGCACAAAGGCAAGCTGCTGTGTGAGCCCAGTCTGTGACAGATACAGACACACACGAGCCACAGACAAATAAACCCAGGTCCTCCCTTTGCAATGGGAGACATCTGCACAGATGCAAATATAATTATGGCTTGTCAAAACTCTGGTTTTAAGTGAGCTGCTGGCAGGCACTACACACAGCTTGTGCTGAAGCATTTCCAGCTCACTCTTTGTGGAGCGGATGAATTAGTTTTCACAGCTTCTATTCTTCTGCATGCTACTAAACAGAGACAGACCAGTGCCAAAGAACTGAGATCTCCTGCCAAGGATGTTATTTTTCTCAATGACTTCAGAGACTATTAGACAGTTGCAGTTCCAGAGCTACACAGACTCCCTCCCACTATGTTAGAATCTACAGAAGTTGTTTCTGGCATTTGTTTGAGGCATATTCCAGCTTTCTAGGCATTCTGGCAGTCTTGCAAAACAGCAGGAGTCTGAATTACTAGCAAAGCTTTCTCTCCACCTTAATCTTCTTACCTCTGGCTAAACACTACTGCAAGCTTCCACCACCTTACTGGGAATCTGTCAGGAGCCAGGCTGAGTAGGATGCAAAAGCAAAGAACAAAGAATCATCTTTCAAAGAGGTGGGGCAAAAATGCAGAAGCCACGAGAGGACTGACTCTAAATATCACACACGTGTGTTAACAGCTGTCAGCCTTCACCTTTCCACGTGTCCCTGCTGCTGAATGTGTGCAAAGCCTTGCAGGTAAGAAATCAGATACACTTCAGTGACTGCTGCAGCCACAGCCCAGACATTACTCGTATTTCACAGTAAGCAGAAAAGGCTTCTGTAGCAATTTTTGATGGCTCATTCTCCAGGGGAACCAGAGAAAATACTGTTTTTGAGGCCTGATGATGGGAGCACTGTACAATGCCAGCGAGTTCGCTGCTCAGCTCTCGGACTCTTGGCACTGTACCCACTTGTTCTATAGCCTGACCTTAAGCCTGCAGTCAGAAGGAACTCTGTTGTGCCAAGCCACATGCAAAGAAGAGCACAGTGTTTTTTATGGGAGCTTGCCCTGGGACACAGCATTTCCATCGGGTCGAGGCCTAAGCTCACACATACCTGTCCCACTGCGGAACTGAAAGCCTTGGTTCTGCCAGATTCTCTATCAATTTCTTCTTGCAGGGCCTGCCGCCTCACCTGGTGTGCGGAAAAATTACACATGCAGCATTAAGGCACTGTGTCCTGTGTGCTACATGACAATTTATTCACAATGAAATAATAAGAGAAGAATAAAATAATTAGTTATCTTCAGAATTTTGCAAGGATAATTAAAAGTTGCATGAGATCCTTTCACACACTCAACACAAGAACTGTAATTTTTTAGTGATATGTTGAATGAGTGTTTTGCTGTATCAGGTTAATTTTCTAACTGCAGGCAACAGCTATGCTGAAACTGCCAACACTGATGAGGCAGAGAAATGTGTATTTAACCTACTAAGTTACTTAGTTCTGACATTGACTGGAGCTGTACATTTTGGACTTAACCCATGCATAAAGCACACTTTAAGCAGCGCTTTGTTTAGTGAAATCTACGCATAGATAAGCAACAAAGCAGTTTTTTTGTATCAATTCCTATGCATATGTTAAATGCTGACTTGCTTTAGATCTTACCCGATTAAGACAAAGCATACCTTGTCTATGCTAATTTCATCACAGTTTCCTTTCTTTTCCTGCACAATAATTACACCATCTAGATGTTCCTGTAAAACAGGAAAAAGCTTGTATGATTATTTTTATCCATTCTGGTTAATTAGAATTTACACAGCTCTTACCACAAAAGTAGTTAAAACACTAAGCACTCAGTAGTACTGGGGCAAGAAGAAATAGTCAGATCTAAAATGAAAATGCCAATTAAATCTGTGTATTCCTATGGAGAAACCTCACAGAGATTTTTTCTTTTAATCAAGATAAATGATTTTTAGATTCACACATTAAAAGGGACCTGCCAACAACACTGGCACACACAGTAACATTTGCAGGCAGAGTAATTTCAGATGAAACCATTTCGTAGAAGCTTAAATTTATACTTGAAGAAAGGCACAGAGAGAATGAAAGTTAAAACAAATTAGAAATTGGAGGTAAAATAAATAAAGGTCTCTCTGAAACAAATAAACAAACAAAAACCAATCAAGAGGCAGCTGCACTGTGCTCCCTCATGGATGATGGTCCCCAAGGAGCTTCCAGTCTGGAAGGAGCACAGGGAGTAGCAAGTGTGATCCATCAGGTGTCTCCTACAATGGCAGCAAACAGGACACCACTGCACATTTGGGAGCCAGGAACAGGGAGCTGATGGAAGAGACAGAGCAGTTCCAGAAGGAATGGATGGGCTGGATGGCAGGATCCACAGGCAACCAGACACTGATCACACTTCCACAAAGTGCAGCCCTTCAGCAGCTTTTGCTCCCAGTGGATGGAGTGCCTAGACCACTGTCCCCAGCCTTGCTTTTCCAAATTTGTAATTAGGATAAGCTTTTGGGACATCCAGTATAACAGGATAAGTAATAAGTCCAGGATAGTGGCAAATGAGAGCCATAAGCTTTAGGCCAGCCTGCAAAAAGTGGCCAAAGGGAAGATCTATTGATACAGCTAACATAATAAACCAAGCATGAACCAGCCAGGGAAACGACAAGGAAAGATTTGTAACGTACTTCTGTCAGCAGAACCTGCTGTTACTTTTTTGAGGCTTGAGTTTTATTAAAAGCCATCAATGCTTTACCTCATTTTCCAAAAGCACCTCTTACACACTGCTTTCACACACACAAGTACATGCACTATTAAAAACACGAGAACACTGCAGGAAGGAGAGCTCATGCTCCTGGATGAAAAGAAGAAACCAAAACCAACCCCCAATTTACTTCTAGATGGCCTGGTACTGTCTTTTCAGATCTACTAAAACAAGCAGGAAAACTGTCCTGACAGGATTCTGCAAACAACTGCAGCATATTTTTTTTTTTTTAGCCAGAAGGAGGGAGCACCCCCATCCCTGCTAATTCCCAGCACAGGGCTGACCTGCTGAGGGCTACTGAGTGGAAAAAACTACCCTCGTGGAGGTGTGCCAAGCCTCCTCCACCTTCATGGAAAAGGAGCACATTCACATGTGGTAGGGTTATGCTGTCTGCTGGCAAACAACATCACAGCTGAGTCCTCACTCCTCCTCACTCTGCCTGAGTTGACTGCAGTGGCATCCAATGAGAAAAACATCAATCATTGACATTAAACAGATATCACTCCACACTGTCTTTAAAATTTGCTCTTTTGCTTGTAGCACAAGCTCAGCAAAGGCTTTTTCAAGGCATGCAGAGTGTGTGACATGCTGTAGACTTAAATGTTTCGGGACGATGGCACAGTTAAATGCAAGACCACATTATCAGCCATTTATAATGCAGTGTCTTTTGGCCTGGCAGGAACTGGAACTCGCTAGAGCTGATTAACCCCGACTTCTCAATAGTCAGATTTTCTCTTAAGTATTTTTTTATTATTAAAGGAGCTGCCTGTGGGAATGAGCAACAAAATATGCATCACCCTACTCCCTTCTTCTCAGCTGTTTGCAAGGTATTTTTGCTGTGGTTTCCATTTTAACTGGGCATGCAAGTTTACATCTCATGGTAGGGCTTATCTTGCCTCTACACAATGTCAGCAGCTGCAAGAATCCAAATAATGTCCAACAGTCTCAAAAAAGCAATACCAATTTAATTAGAAAATATATCCAGCAATAAAACCACCTCGTCCTTTTGAAAGGTCAAAAGGAGAAATCCAAGCTGAAGGCCCCAAACATCTGCTCACCTCATGACTGATAAGCATACACAGTCCCCTCACAAGCCCCTGTGAAAAAGCCTGATCTGGGTCTCCACATAAATCTGTATTTAATTATTAGCACTGGACACCAGACAGCTGCCAGGTTTCCACAGAACTTGAGGAAACTGCATCTGAGTGCACAACAAAGCAAAGCACACCATGAAGTGAGCCTGAGAAGCAGCTCACACTGTGGCCTGCTCTACCCTTCGTTTACAAAAATCTCCAATGATACTTTATGAACAAGTGCTTGACATTTAAATACGCCAAGCATTCAAAATTCTTGATAAAAAGCAACAGGCATGCAGCTTCCCAACCTATGGAAATAAAAACAACCCCCCAACGACTTGCAACGTGCTGTTTTCAAAGTGAAGTTTAAGCAGCTAAAAATACAGATAGATACCAACTGATTTTCTGAGCATCTCACAGCTTAATTCCTAATGATAACAACAGCAGTTGGGCATGCAGGTACTAACTTCTGGTACCCTTAGCTTTAAAACATGACTCTGAGCAGGTAAAGAAGAAAGATTAAGTCAATAAAACATGATCTTAATAGTCTAATTTTGGAGAAAAAACCATCAAAGAAAAAACATCTGTATTTCAAATATTTCATCAGCTCCTCCCCATGCTTGTTTTACCTCAGAAATGGCAGTACTGCAAGACTCTGGGATGGGATTTCCTTTAACACTCAGTCTGGTTACAATCCCCCTTTTCCCTTCAGTTACAATCTACACAGCTCTGACATCTGTCTGTTTTCTTGCACAGATTTATTCTTTTAATTATAACTGTGTACAGCTCTCTAGTATTTTTCTATCAGAATTTATATTTCAATGCTCTTGGCCCAGCCTACACTTAGGATTCCCAGGATTTCCTCTGAAGTTTTGTCCAAATTAGTCAACAGGTTTTGGCCAACCCTGCCCTTTGTTTCTAACATTACATAATTCCACACTAACAGCAGCAAAGCCTGAGGAAAAGTCTAACAAATACAGTTAGATGCACTCATGCTGCCAACATTACCAACCTGCTCAGGGTAAATGACATGGCATTAAACCCCTGTTTTATGAAGAGTGTTGCCACTTAATGCTAAGAGCAACTGAACATTTATGAGTATACAAATCTATTTTCTTTTTGGGCCAATACTTGCTGTTAGTTGTAATATTTACATTTTCACAGCTGAAGCACTACATGATTACAGCAGCAGGCATCAAGGCTTCCCCGTGAGCCACAGGATCAGCTCAGCTGGAGCCCGCAGCTGGCAGTGCCCAGGTTGTGCTGGATCCCTGGAGGGGCCATTCACTGAAGAGCTGGGCTCGATGATCCCTGTGAGCCCCCTCCAGCTCAGCATGTCCTGTGCCTCTCTCAGCTCTGGCATGCTGAACTCCATGAGCTGATCCTGCTTCCCACCAGCCAGCAGGGCCCTCAGTGACCTCCATGCCAGGAACAGGCACAACAGCCTGCAAAGGAGGAAACTGCCTGAAAGGCCTTCAATTCCTGAGCAGGAGCGTGCAGAGCTGCCCTCCTCCCAAAAACTCACCAGTGACTCATTCCCTGGTAATTCTGTCTTCATCTTTTTTGCATTTGCTTCTGAACCTAGCTCTTCAGCAAAGTCCTGTGGTGGTACTTTTTTTCTTTTTTTCCCTTTTCTGTCACAGAGCACAGGATTACTATTGCATAATGCCCCATCTACAGCGTCCCCTGCAACACACTGAGCTTGCTCCATTTCACTCTCTCTCTTCTTTTTATTGCTTTCTAGCAGTATTTTTTGGCTTTTAGAGGCACTTTCATTGTTTAAAGAGGTTTCTGAATATGTTGTTTCCTTCTCCTTTTTCTTAGTCTTCTTTTTCTTTTTGCTGACTTCAATATTATCCTCGAAATTCTTCCTGCATTTTCTTCCAGACAGCTCTTCTTCCTCAAGCTCAACTTTGTGCTGTGCTGGGAGATGCTTATAAGGCATGCTGTGACTCCAATCCTCCTTATCTTCTTCACAGACTGAGGAAGAAATATCTTTGCTTCTCTTTTTCTTCTTCTTCTCTTTGATACTCCCAGAGTTCTTAATTTTGTCCTCTTCCTCTCTGCTTGTCAATGTAAATTCCCAGGAATTATGTTTCTTCCTTTTTCTGAAGTCACTTAATGCAATGGGGCTACCAGGAACTTGATGTATGTTGTCTTGATTATCTGCCAGTGGTAAAATGCAGTCAGACTTATCTTTCTTTTTCTTCTTCTTTCTTCTCACACAACTCTCCCCACCATTCTGGGCATTATCTGTGTCACAGCTTTCACCCCTAAAAGCTGCTTCTTGTGCAATGCATGTGTGGGGTTTGTTACAAACTTTTGCAGATTGCTTTTGTTCACTGTCCTGGATGTCCTCCAGTGAAAAACTGCCTTTCTTCTTTTTTTTCTTCTTTACCTCACCATCCAATTCCAAATTCAAAAGAGTATTCTTTCTCTTTTTTTTTAAAGAGGGTTCATTTCTCTTAGCACCATCTGTGTGATGATTTGAAAGCTCCACGGCACTACTCTCATTATCCTCCAAGGAGAAATTACACCGGACTTTTTTTTTCTTCTTTTTGAGTATTTTAATTCGTTCCTCTGATTCTTCTTGAAGTTCGAAATCCAGATGACCTTTTACATTCACGAAGTTTTCTAAATGAGCTTCTCTGAGTAATTCAGAGCCAACTTTCTTCTTGTTTTTCTTATTATTCTTTGGTTGCAATTTGTGTAAACATTCATCTTTTAAACTGTCCTTTTTCCTTGTCTTCATTTTTTTCTTGAGGTGGCCATTGTCCTCAGTTTTAATGACAGTCTGAACATCTTCCTCAATTTTAATGATTGTCTTCACCTTTTTCTTTTTCTGTACAGGTTCCTCATGAATTTCTTTTCTCTTTTTCTTTACTATCATTCTAAAAAAGGAAATGAAGATGTTAGTGAACTGCTTCAAAGAGATGATACAAGTCCTAACCTATTTGGTCTTCCTTTATTCTGAAACCATTCCTTATCTCCCACTGTCCCCGACACTCTTAATTTCAGTCTGCTTTCCATGATGGGGAGCCAGAACTGCACAGAGCCTAGAAAATACTGGGGTGGGGTTTCTGTACTGTTCCTTAGTGTACCTTGTCCTACTCAGTTTGCAGCTATTTGTCTTTTTGGCAGTTGCAGAGCATGACATTTTCACAGAAATACCTACCCTCTCAAAAGCTTTCCTAAATGGCAAAACATAAACGTGTGTATGTCTATGTATGTATAGTTAGGGTGGTTTTCCACATACCCAAGACTTTTCACTAATTTAACACTGGACTTCACATCAGTTTAGTGATCACATCACTTTAGTGCCCACTCACCATTACAAGATCCTTCCAAAGCACCTGAATTACAACCTCAAATTTGCTTCTATCTGTGATTTCTTATCTTTGCACTCCGTTTCTTTTCTCAGGACACTTACACCAATGAATCGGTTACAGCAGAGAAGCCTTTGGCACCTCTCTGCCGACACTCCCCGCCTTTCCTGACCAACCCAATTACTCCCACTCGGTTTTTAATGGCTAATACACAAGATGTCACTAAGGCACCCTGTCCGGAACATCAACCCTAGCACAGCCCCCCCTCCCCGTCCCTGCCTGCCGGGCCTCCCTCCGGGGCCGCCCTCAGCCCGTGCCCGGCCGGGGCTGTGGCGGTCCCGGGGCAGCCGCCGGGCTCTCCGCGCCCCTCCACCGGCTGCGCACCGCGGGGACGGGCTGGCACCGCGCGGCCCGGCCCGCTCCGGCCCCGGGACCGCCACAGCCCCGGCCGGGCACGGGCTGAGGGCGGCC
>NW_024581129.1:1367382-1369149 GCF_017639235.1 Corvus kubaryi
CTGAGCCCCCCCAGGCGCGGTCCCCGCGGTGCCTCCCCGAGCTCTCGGGGCCCTTCAGGCCGCCCCTCGCCGCTGCCCGGCCGGCCCCGCTCTCCTCAGCGCCGCTGCGGGCCGGGGCGCGGGGCTGTGCCCGCCCCAGAGAGTGCCCAGAGGGCCGAGAGCGCTTGTGCTCGTGGGCGTTATGTCGCTTTTATTGTCGGAGCTTCCCGTGGCAGAGAGGCAGCGCCTCGGGTTTGCCTGGCCGTGCCTCTGCCCCCGCGCTTTGGGGTTGTCCTGGTGCGGAGTTCGGTTCTGCCGTGGCAGAGCGAAGAGGGGACCGTGTGATTGCTGCTACAAAAGTTAGATAAACACAAAACATCTCTTCTCAGAGCCCCATTCCAATAGCAAAACTCATTTTCTGCCGAAGGCTGAGGACGCTGGAAAGCCGGGAGACCAGCGCTGCAGTCCTGCAGTTCCCCCGTGGGCTTCTCTTCATTTAGTGCTGAATAATGCCTAAAGTAGGCATTTTGCATTAAAATGGCCTTTTTTAACGTAGGAATAAGGCTGATTATTCTAACTCAAGACACGTGTAGCACTCATGGATTTGGCGATGCCGTTAAATTACCCAGCTGGGATGGTGGAACAGAGAACCTGCGGGTTTGGCTCTGAGTGCTCTGGATTGTGGAACCTCTTAAGTTTTCTCATATCGAGTCTGTTGTCTCGGTCCTCGACTTTTCTTATCCTGAGTCTCTCATTAATCCTTGAGGGTCCCGTACTGCTTTTAGTTCATCATCTGTTTGTTTGTGTAGGGGTTTTTTGTTGTTTTTTGGTTGGTTGGGTGTGTTGGGTTTTTTTTAAGTGGAGACAGTAATACTTAGCAACGTCCAAGGGGTTTAATTGCTTATAGAGGAATCCACCATGAAAAGCAGTGTTGTCTACTAGGAAAAACAACGGTTAATTCTGTGCAAGCACGTGCATTTTACTTCTGTTGAAATATTTTAAATTTATTACTTTGGTTAAAAGCCTTTTTCCCAATAAAGGGTTCTTTTGTCACTGAGAACCTTGCACTTGACTTAAAGCTCAAGAGAGGACATGAGAAGAGGCTCTAAAGTTCTTGCTTGTTTTAAAATGTTAGATTTCATGTTAAACAAATATTTATTACATACTAACTTTTGTTCTTTCAAACGTAAATAAGTATACCTTTAAAAGTAATGTTGGTTTAGGAGGAAAATAAATATTTTTTATGGTCTCCTGGTAAAGGTACTTTTTTTTACTTTTAGAGCATGAAGCAGAACAGCCTCAATTTTCAGATGTTCTTCAATCAAAACAAGATCCTGAATCAAAAGAAGGATCAGTGAGTACAGTTCAAGTAAAAAATCTGCACAGAGCTGGATTTTAAATATTTTAAACAACTAAATGGGAAAATTAGGTACCCACAGGGTAGACTCATTCATAAAATGAGAACAAAACTATTATTTGTCAAACAACCTCTTTGAACCAACAAATGTAATATTCCAAATAATTGCTTGTATTTAAAGCAACTTGGATAATGCTGTCCTAAAATTAGATGGCCAGCTGTGTTTGGGTTGTGCCTCTCACTGTCTTTTTGATGCTCTGCAGGCAGGGCTCAAGTGTGCAAGGATCCCCTGTGGGTGGTGTAAAGCAGAGCCAGTACTGGAACACAGAGGGGAGCAAGGACTTGGGGGAAAGCCAAGTTGACATATGGGATAGGTCACGTAGCTGTGGCCACTGGAATCAGTGTAATGAAACATGCTCAGAGGTGTGCTC
>NW_024581129.1:1369159-1421653 GCF_017639235.1 Corvus kubaryi
AGGTGTGCTCACTGGAATCAGTGTAATTAGACATGCTCAGAGGTGTGGCCACTGACATGAGTGTGTTACAAGTGTAGGGGCCCCATCCCAGCGCCTGCGTTTCAGTAGCTCATCCATCCAACTGAATTTGGGAGGGAAACTGGTTGGACGAGAAAGTTTTCATAGCATTTTTCACAGCAAGCTGTAGTATGGGGCATTCTTGGGGATAAAAGGATGCATCTGCCTTTCTGGAGCAGGTGTAGCTCAGGGGCTGTTAGGAGTATTCTGCTGGCTGACTGTAACAGCTTCTGCACTCCCAAAAACCTTCCATGAAATTGTGGGCTGCCTTTTTTCATGGTGTCAGTAATTGTTTGAGGGAACTTTAGACCTGGATTTGCATCTGCTCTGAATTTCTCTGTGCTTTATACCAAGCAATGTTTCTTTTCCTGAAAACTTGAATATCAGGAGTTCTGCACAATATGAAAGAGACATTTAAGCTTCTGAGTGGAAGATACTTATTCAGAAAATGCTACCAATTTCAATTTCCAAATAATTACTATTTCTTACAATGGATAAAATATTTTTTAAATTGTGATATCTCACCATATTCTATCTAAAGGAATCATATACCCTCTGTTAGGTTTGGATGACTTTGCTGTGCTGGAAACTGCAGAAGTTTTTAAGTGTAATTATATATTTTCAAGTATACAGAAAATAAATATGTAATATCTGAATTAGAAATTGTAATTTCATGATTTTTAACTGACCTTATGATTTTTCCTGTTGAATTGGTTTGTATATTTTTGTCTAGTCTGTTGGGGTATTTAGACAGGATACATTTATTTTGAACAGGTGCCTTTGGAAGCAGAAATGTTGCATCCATTACACATGGAACAACCTTTTTCTGCCCCTGCAGCCCAAAATCTGCTTTCCATATTCCAGGAAGCCCCCTCTGGAGAACCCCCTGATCCAAAAAAATGTAAGTAGGAGTACATTATCTTGAACTCTGCTGTGATTATTTTTCTTGCACATGGCAAGGGTTTGTAATTTTTAAAATTTAGAGGGTTAACAGCTGCAACACCTTTGCTTGTGTGGAATTTGCATGGTTAGGCTCCTGGTCTGAAAACAGGGAGCCAGCTTGGCCACTTGGTCAATGGAAGAAATCTCCAATTGTGCATTACAAACCAACAGCATTGACTAGCAAAGGTAGTTCTGTGCTCTTCTGAATAAGTGACTTTTTATTTAGCCATTTAAATCAGAAATGGCAGGCATCTCTTCCTCTAATTTAATAATGCAAAACTAGGATCAATAGGCTAAAGAGACAATTGAATTTGAAAACTCCTGTCAAAATAATGTCTTTACCCATCAGATTACAAATTAGAATGGAAACAGCTCTGAAGTTTGGTTCTTCCACTTTTATCAATTCCTATACTTTATAGTAAATTTACCAGGCAGCAACGTGTTTTTATAATGCATTTTAGCCCTTCATTTTGTCTTCCATTAATTCTATGCTCATTAGGAATTCCTGGTGCTAGTCAGAAACAGTGCTACCCTTGGCTTTTATATAAATGTGTCCTCCCAATTATGAGCATTTTCTGGCAGTATATGACCCAATTAAAGGTATAAAGCTGAGAATAAATTCAGTGTTTCAGCTGTGTTGCCGGAAGAGAACACTCCTATGACTTAATCTTTACTGATCACACCAAAACCTGGATGTTTCCTGACTGGAGAGAGGTGCCAACCCAGACAGTCCTTTGATAGGGGAAAATTGGATATGTGGAGTCATGTTAAAATTTCTGAAGGATCTGGCAATTATGAACCAATTATGAAAAAGAAATCACAGCACCACTAAAATATAACCTTTGGTTTTTTCTCTGTCTGGAAATTCAGTTTTATGACTAACTCTGATCATGCAGATTGTAAAGGGCATGAGATACCAAAGTGGTCTAACTGCAGCAGCACTGAGTTCAGCACAGGCTAATTTCTTCCTGTCAGGGTAAATTAGTTCATAGAGCCTTTCACTTCTGTGACTAAACTGCTTCTGGTGTCTGAGTTTATTCACTTAAAAGTGAATCTGCCATCTCTGAGGCACACTGAGTTGGCAGCATTGGTGCACCTTTGGTTTGAAATTCACTCAAGTTTAGGTTGTGTTGGCTGAGGAGAAGTGAGGACAGATCAGTGGCTGTACCTGGACAGAAAGAACCTGCTTAGCCCAAGCTGTGATGGTACTGACAAAATGGTACTGACTTGATAATATCTGATGTTTATCTTTTTGTGACATCAAAGTGCTTAGCTCTAAGTGAAGGCTGCCCTGTTTTGCTCAGGTTCTCCTCGAGAATTCTTAGAGTTTTACATATTCCCAGTGCTCTTACCCGGACTGGCTGCGCTCCTGCAAGAAGCAGAGAAGGAGAAGTGTTTTGAGGTTGGTTTGTAATTTTCATTTCAAATCACTGGCAGGAAGTTACAGCCTTTTATTTCACAGGCAGGGTTTTTTTCAGTTTGGTCTTTTGCAAGAAAACCAACCACAATAATATGATATAACATCTCATGGGTTGTTTTGGATCTGGTTTTAAATGTGGTTTTCTCCAGTAATTCAGAACAGAGTACATTCTACATGAGCTTGATCATTATGACAATCTCTAGCTCCCAACAAATTGTCCTTAAATTTCCATTTGTGTCTTGCCTAAATAGTGTTGTGTTTTAGAGGAACAGCTTCCTGTCAGATGAATACATTTCACTCATTTGAGGGTGATGTACAGAACTTGAATTTTACTTCAGGACTCAATTGTTTTTGCTGGTCTGGCATCCTAACAGAGACAAATTTTCTATTTTAGCTTGGTTTTTTTCTGTAAATTCCATTTAATTGGAAGACAGGGTATCCAGCATGAATGGGCTTATAAAAATGTACATTTAAAAAATAATTGTTTGCTGTGTGTGTTTTTATAAATCTGTTTTCTGTGTATGTCTAGAGAGACATTCCTCATTGTCTATAGGGAATGCTTGAAGACCCCTAGAACTGGTGCAAAATGAAGCTCATTGTATCCCTGCAGCCTAGCAGGCCTCCAGCAGTACCTTAGGTACTGGGAGCTGGGGGGGTTCCCATAATTTCTGCTATTTTCTCCAACCATGGCAATTTCAATTTCAGTTCCAAACCTGTACATTTAATACCAGTTATTTCAAAATTTTCTCGGTCTTCACAAAATTCGTGTGTGTCTATAAACTGATTGATTTACAGGTGTGTATATGTATTTATAATCTGTGATGAGTACAGGTGAAATAGGAAAATGGTCCATTTACATGACATCTGTGTCTGTCATTCCTGCCATTACATCTACATTAGCTAGCCAAGAACAGGTTGGACATAGATATCCAGAAGAATGTATCCTTTACCAGGACAAAGGCATGTCCTACAGCTGGTTTAAAATACAGGGTTTGAGAGATGTTAGCTATTTCTAAAAGCAATAAAACTTAAATACAAAGATCTTTTTAAAATATTAAAATTCTTAGAAATATTTCCATTTCAAACTCAGACAAAGTAACCTTAGATTTGTTCTATTTTTAATCAAGAGAAATTTTGCAGATCTTCAGTGGTGTATATATTAGAAAGTGTGTGTGCTGAAAATGGATTTTGTATGGGTCTGTGTGCTGCTTTATGGAAAACTACTAAAATAAATTATTTTTTAATACATAGAAACTTCATAAAAATGAGTTCAGCTTATAGAAAACACACTTATGTGAAGAGATGCCCAGCTACTGGGGAACCAAGCTTAGGAAAGCAAGCTGATGTCAGGTGATTGTTTTCCACTGTGACCTCATTTCTTCCTCCTTTTGAACAATAACTAAGAAAACAATAGCTCTTTATGCCTGCCATATAATTGAATATTTGTGTTCTTTTCCATTGCTGTCCAGGTGATTGTACTTGGACATTCTGTTTCCTTATCTGACATAAATACATGATTTCTAGTTACACTTGTGTTTGGTAAGATGGATTTGGAACTCTTTGCAATTTGTGTTAAAATGGTTAATGAAATTTTAGGATCAAAACCAGAGTCCTTAGAAACCCAGAGCAAAGTAGGAAGAGGGAGAAAGGGTCTTGTGATAAACACATTGGAAGATAGTGTCCACAAATAAGAGGGCGACAGAGATTCAAAAGATTCATGGAATTCTTGAGACAACAGGAGATGAACAAGATTAATTGTGATTAAGCTAACTGAAATCATGAAGGATGAGAAAAGAATACTGGGTTTGAATTCTGGCTAGGCATGAATCCTTACAGCCTGTAAAGGGCAGTTGTATAGAATAAACCAGTGGAAGATAAATGGAAGAAGCACTGGAAGGAAGGGAGGAATGCTCAAACTGACTGAAATCGATATTGAATGAGCCTGGGAGAAGAGAGAGGGAACGGTGAGAGAGAATGAAGAGTGGGATTTTGATGAGAAGGACTAAAGGTTTTCATGTTTTGAAGGGAAATTAAGATGAATGAGAAGAGAATGGAAAGTTAAATAGGAGAGTTTTTGAGCAATTGAAATTGTGTTAAGGGAGATCAGATCATGGGGCCAAGAGAGGAATTCAATAAGGAGACCAGAGAAGGTGCATCCATGTCTGGAGAGGAGGAATTGTACAGTCACATGGGAAAGTGAGGAAAGGGAAATGGTTTTGCTGGAAGTAGGGAATTGTGTAGGAAAGACCTTTTCTGGAAGGTGATAAACATAACAATTTAGATATTTAATTTAAAATAGGCTCTCTTGCATTATGTGATGCATACAAAAAATCTGAAAAGCTAAAACCTAAAAAAACCACCAGCTGCTAGATATATGTGCAGACTTCAAATATGAGAACAGTCTGCAGAAGCTTCATTTTTAAATTAGACATGAAAGAAACCTATTAGGTTGCCCAGTGTATTCCCTCACTGTTTTTTTTTTTCCCACCATAAGTTCTCCTGTGTTTTATCCCATCTGCTGTCAAATGCCTACAGGGGAAAGACTATTTTCTTCAATCTTTTCTCTCATGAGAACTGACTAATGCATTCATTTTTCAGCATTAAAATTGAACAATGTATAAATGTTTTTATTAGCGTAACTCTGACTTTTCTTTCTAGTTAGCTATCACAGGAGGAAGCTGCATCAGGCTCTGTAATGGAATATATTTAAAAGTATGATAGATCAGGGAAAGGGAATGGAAGAGGGGTTCCTAATGACTTTGCCATTTTCTGATCACCAGTATATTTTCATGGTTATTACCAAGCACATCATATTTAAACTGACAAATGGAAAATGAATTTGGAATATAAACAGTTTATAAACACATCTGCAGGTTAACAACGCACATTGTGCAGATATTTCCTGTTTTTATCCGGATTCATGCAGCATAGGTGGAACGTGTCAAAGGCAGGTCAATTCATGTAATTTTTTCCCTTTATAAATGTTGACTGCTGTGCAACTAATGATTTAATTCACTAGCAAAATAAAC
The DNA here is from genome assembly GCF_017639235.1 of Corvus kubaryi. Lineage (NCBI taxonomy): Eukaryota > Metazoa > Chordata > Aves > Passeriformes > Corvidae > Corvus > Corvus kubaryi. The sequence continues at coordinate 1,374,608 of NW_024581129.1, forward strand.
TGCTTCCTGGCAAAGAAAATAAGGTAAAAGAATATTCAGCTTGATTGAATTCCTCTCTGCTAAGTTCACTGCCTCTAACAAGGATAAAACAAGATGAATTGGATTCCTTTGGTGATAGCTGTTTTGACAACCCTGTTCTGATAATTTTTTCCCATTGCAAAGGAAAAGCAATTTACTTAAAACAGATTAAATTACAACTGCTAGATTAAGTTGAATTTTGTTGTCAAAGTGTAGAATTTATTCTCTGAAACAATTCACTGAGTAATGGGACCCAGGTTCATATTGTGATTGAGAATAGCTGTGCAGTGGCAATCAGACTCTGCTGTTTGCTTACAGATTCTGTTCAAGTCAAGATTTGTCCATTTAACACCTAAAATGACTCATAGAAAGCGCTGCAGTGAAGGTATTGGTCTCTTAAAGTTTAGGTGTTTGGCTTCTTGGTACAGTATCTGGTGTTAGCATAAGTGTGAAAACTGTGTGAGGAGCTGTTTCTTCCCAGCCAAGCACTTAATGGAGCCCTACCTGAACCCTGAAGCTTTGGTTGTCACAAAACAGGTCAGAAAGGCATATGTGGCTCAGGATTGATAATTGTTTTATGATGATCTCTTCTTCTGTTCTCCTGCTTCCTTTTTTTTTAAGCTCTCTTTTGGTTTTTTTTTTCCCTGTGGGAATCAGACTGTATTTCTACCAAGGGTAAGATTCTCCTAGAAAAGTAAAAGCTTTCCTGGGTATTGTGTGGGACTGCCCTGCAGTCTAGCACTGAACTTCACACTTGTCATCCCCCAGCTACGTGGCTGCCCTGTGTTCTTCCCTGGGCAGTCAGCACCTCACACAATGTTCCTCTTCCACCTCCCCTGTGGCTGACCCCCAAATTCTGACATATACCATGAACTGAAAGAATTATGCTATGTAGAGCTTTTTTCCTGCCTCTCTGTTTGCATCTGAGGACAATGCATAGAATAAAGTAATTCTTCACGCATTAGATTTCCAATTACATGGGTTTTGTATTTTCCTTAGCAAGTGGTATTAGTATCTTAATTTCTTACATTTTAGTCAAGACTCCAGCCTCTTTTGTGACATTAAGCAGTTTCACAAAAGCATTTGACCAGTGTGAATTGTTTTGCTCAGAAGCAGTAATTACAGCTGAATCTCCTGTTTGACAGGGTAAGTGTTGGGGTGGGAGCTCAGTTTACCCTTAGCTCAGTGGCTGCTGTGGTGATAAAGCACTTGGTGCCTCTGGGCTTTTAGGGTTCACTCTGACTGTGTGCATCCATAACACATCTCATGTCAGAGGGCTTCTGAAGATACTGATCAAGCTCCTCTGTTACTCCAGCCAGAACTCCATGTTATATTCTCCATATTATGGTTACCGTGGTTTGTGATAAGCAGGATGAGCACCTGTACTCATTTATACATTCAGTCTGTCAAGATGGAATGTGGAGGGGAAATCCTTGAAAAAAAAAGGGTCCTAATCCCCTCTGGCTTTATCAAAATTCAGGCTTTGAATGGCTGGCTTGGTACTGGCTGCATGAGGCCCTAAGGATAACCTGCTGCAAAACAATTTGCAAAATTCTCTTTTTTGGTTAAGATTGAGAACTGGGAGCAAAAGGCACAAACGTTCTGCTGTGAAGCTCCAGGTTTTGAACTTTTTACCTGGTTCTCTGTAATGTCCATGGTATCTGTGGCTGTGGACAGACATAAACCTTCCTTTGGTTTTGCCTTCCTTTCTGGACCACCCAGCAGATGGTTTGGTCTGAGCAGGCATACAATACTCTGCTTGTGTGCATTCACATCTTCAGTCTGGTTCCATGCAGGAGGAAACAATATCCAATCAATGTTCCTTCTGTGTCTTGGAAGAAATGAAGTATTTTGAGTATGATAATAGAACTTTAAACAAAATGGCAAGGAATTTACAACATATTTTCATGTATGAATGAGATCTGTTAATTTCTTCACAATGAAATTGCCACTTAAAAAGAGCACCCTTCAGGGGTATTTGTTCTAGATATACTGCAGCAGATACCAAGATAATTTATGTAGAATTTTCTCACTCATAGTTTGTCTTGAAATCATTCCACAACATTTCTAAAATTTTGGCTGAGCCACTGACTGTTGGCAGTAGCAATAATAAAAGAGTAATGTACTGTATATTTTATTTAATAAAAGCAGTCAATTTAGCTTAAACATATGACCAATCCAAAGATAATAAATAATTTGAAACTATCTTCTATCTTTAGGAAAAAAGAAACAAATTTATTGCCTCTGATTTCCTAACAGAGTGGTTATACAAGTAAGTGAATAATGTTTTTTGCTACTAAGTATGTTCATTGGTTCAAAGGCACTAATTTGCAAATGGAATAGCTGAAATTTAAATTAATATGAGTTGTTTTCCTTTTTCTTTAGCAAGAACCCAAAGAAGAAAGATGAGTCATTCACGGAATTGTTTTCCATTCCTTTTGTTAAGGACTGGCTAAAGGACCAGTAAGTTCTTGCAGTACTCAGAGTAACCTTTTCTCCTTTTATTCTTTTGCTCCTGCTATCCTACAAAAGTAATAGAGCTTCAGTGTGTTGACACTGTGCCCTCAAAATGCCCTTTACTGTGTGCAACAAAGAGCTGTGTGATACTTTCTAACTTGCTAGTGTATTACTTACAAGGTATTTTATACTAAAATTGGTCACAGAGAAATTAATTTAGAATTACTTAACGTGTTAATTGTAGAGTGCAGGACATTTGAATAGTCTGGTAGTATTATGAACATCTTTGTACTCAGGAGGAGAGCAGTGTTTTCAGTGCTGCTTCCTACTATGGAAATCTTTGAGGGTATGGTCAAGAAATTCTTCTCTAACTGTAAGCAGCTGTTTTTGAAATACCTGTCACAATCCTTGGTGTCAGGATGCATTTCTGCAGGCATCTATGACTCTGAGAAATGAACACTTGTTTTGGCAGCCTCAGTCATATATTCCTTGTTATTTTTGTAGAGCCAAGCAGCACAATAGTTTTGAAAGAAATGTTACTGTCCTTGAGACTGCATTTAGTTTGAAATGCAGCTGCTGTGTGAGAAGAGCAAAGGAGTGGTCCACAGTGAGGGAATAAGAAACTAACAGAGGTCAGATTTTAAAGAAAATTTTCCATTTGAGAACTTAATTGGAATCTAGATTGGTGAAAACAGAGGTTAATATCTTTGTACATACATTTACTTTATTACACAATGTAAGTGGAAATTGAGCTTTTTTGAATTCTTGACATGTGACACTTGGAACCTTGAGACACCAATGGAGCAAGAGGAAAGCTCCTTGGCTGTCACAGGTCTTTGTGGATAAGCTGACAATCGTGTTCAGGGTTAACTTTGACTCTCTGAGAGGTAGCCATGTGGTCAGAGTTGTGTAGGAAGTTTCTGCTTTGGAGACCCCTTTGGAAAATGACCCCATTTCACATCTCAGCTCTGATCCCTTCAGCCACCCTGCTGTCCTGCCACTGCTGTTCAGACCTGCCTCTGGTGGGACACGTCTGTTTCATTGTCAAACACAGCTCTTGCCAACAAGATTCCCGTTTAAGGCTGTGATTTTGTGCTTTGGAAAGTGCTCGTTAACTGCAGCCTGATTGTTGTACCCATTTCTCCAGCACGCAGAAGAGCCCTTGGTCAGTAAGGCAGTTTTGATTCCATGGCTTTGTGAGGATGGATGTTTGTACCAAAGACAAAATCTCTAAGACCACAGTTTTACAAACATTTCTCTTGGAGGTAAAGCTGGATAAAATGTTCCCTGCTCTCTCCTGTTCTTCACCCCAACCTGCTTGAAGGCACCCTAGTATCACCTTGCCTTTTTGGTCAGGGTCCTACTCTGGGTTAGGAATCTCTGTGCCAAAATGTGTGAGGAGGGTTTGTACAGCTATTTAAAACACAGATGATTTCTCCAGTCTGCTTCACCTTGGAGAGTGGCAAACCTGTGTATTGGCACAAAGAAAGGATTAAAATGAAGGGCTCAGGGCAAGGTGAATTAGAACAAATGAGCTGCTAAGATAGAGAGGTGGTGGCAAGAACTGCTTAAGTCAGCTTTGCCAACAAGAGAAATACACTGTGGAATCACAGCCTGAATGACTCATAGCTTCTGTTAGTAGTGGTGCTCCTAAATAATGTAGTGACAGCTCCACAAGGACACTGGAGTGTCAGAGTCCTACTGAAGTTGATACACTTCACCTTAAATCCTCTAAACAAGTAGGCCCTTAAAATAATTATTATTAAAATTATTATTAAATAACTACTTTTAGTGAACTTATCCTAAAATTACAGATTTAACAAATGCTGCGTATGAAGCAAACATTATTGGAGCAAAGCGAAAGACTGCAATATTAAATAAGAATAAAAATAAGAGAATTTATGATTATTTCCTTCTGGATAGGTCATAAATAGTTTATTATTATATCCTTCCAGATATCACACTTAAAATGTAATTGATTCTATGCTTTTTATTGTCATTTCCACTTCTATTTTTAAAGGAGTTTTCACTTTTTTAACAGGATTAAAAATATATAAGAGACTAATAATATAATAATATGCTAAAAAGTGCTGGTTAAATTTTGGTGGGAAACATCCCAACTGTTTAGATGGGTTTATCAGTGCCAAGCAGTCTTAATGCTTAAAAAAGCCCCAACAAAAACCACCAAAACAAAAAAAACCCAGAGGAATATTGTTTTTCTTCTATCAGAGATCCAGTTTTTTTAATATATTCCATACTTGAGTATGACTTTTTTGGCTCTCCTCCAGTGCCTCCAGTGCCTCCAGTTTCCTCTTTGAAGCTCAATTTTTTTTTAAGAATAGTCAAAGCCACAGTCTTATGAGCTTCACTCTCTGTACAATGTGTTTCTAAATGAGATCTTGCAGCCTACTTTTCCCTTACAAGGAGACCTAAATGCTGCATCAGTTTTTCAGAATTTTACATGCAAACCTTGTACCTTCAAAACCTGGTTATTGTAGGTGAAGGAGCCTGTAAAATTTGAATTTGTTTCCAGCTTTAGTGTACTAATTGCTGTGGCATCTTAGTATAGGTACCTTGTCTTCCACTGAGTTCTATACGTTACCAGTAGCGCTGACAAAATACTACATCCCTTGGGAATCTTCAATTCCCAAAGCAGATTTCAAAAGCAGTAGAAGGAGCAGCCTCAATGCTGACTTGTAATCCCCATTTCACATCCCAGACATTTCTGTTGCCTTGAAGGACAGCTGTACCTTTGAGAGGGCAGGAAAGTGGAATTTGAGCACAAAACCAGCCCACGTGTGTTGGGCACTTGCTGAGATACAAAACTGCTGTACCTCTTCCTCCCTTTGAGACTGCTGATAGAACCAAGTAAAGGAAATAGAACCAGAGCTGGGAATGTTTTGTAATGCTATAAATGTGCTAATGAGCACCAGAGTTGCCTTTTGTCCGCGTTTTCCAGTGGTGTTTCTGGTTGAACAGCACTGAAGCTCACTTGCAGGTAACCAAGCTCTGTGTGCTGAATCAGGGCCAGGGGAAGTCAGCGAGCTCTGATTATGCTCTGATCCCTCTGAAATGTTACTTTTCTGGCATAGATACTCTGAGTAACATGGCAGTATCATTTCCCAACCTTCCTGAATGTATTAATGAAAGAAATATGAAGAAACCAATAAAAAAACTGTTCCCCTGCTCTGAAAAACAGTGATATCATAAAAGTCTGTCATGTGAATATAATAATATGATAGCATTGTTCAACATAACCCTCAACGCTTACATCCAGTGAGAGAGAGTGGTATGTACATCTGCATTAGGAGCAAGTGTAAGTATTTTCCTGGCTTTTGAAGTTGAGATAAAAAATAATCCACAAGATTTTTTTATTCTGAATTTTCTTCTTTTTTATCAGAGATATTTACTTGCTACTCAGTTCAGAAGGACACAATTCCTGGTTTAATCTATCTGTGTGTACCAAAACAAGTGTGCAGACACAGAGAAAATAAATTTATCATGGCTTTACTGAAGTGGGCAGCTAAGATATAAATTATTACTAAATTTGGAGTAGTGGCTTTTTGCCAAATATCTGTATACTCATATATAGTACTATAGGATACATTGATGATTTTTTACTCCCTCCCCCAAATATTTTAATTGGGTGAAGTCTGCTGGTCTCAGCTGCCTTTACAGTTGACTTCATTGTCAGTTCTCAGATGGCCAATAGGGGCAATTTTACACGGGTGACTGATTTTTTTTCTTCCCATAATATGCCCAGTTTCTACAGGCTGTGCTTTCTGCACACATATTCTGCCATATTTCATTGGTTTGTGTCTAGCCCAGCCATGTTTGGAGTATGCATGATTTGCCATATATTTTCTTCTTTAATTTTCTTTAATAATTTGAGCTTCAAATAAATGTTGTTACATTTTATTGTAACAACAGAAAAGTCCTATGAATGTGTCTCTATGGATGTTATTCTGTGTGTTTCCCACAGAAAAAAATTGGCAAAAAATTGTCATTCAAGTAACGTGGCAGAATTCAAATTAATAAAGGAGAAATTTTTTACTTAAAAACAGTGTGTTGAAAAACTGCAGAAATTTTCTGTGTAAAATATTTGTATTTTGTAATGGTGCTTTATGGGCTTGAAGGTTTTATGGCTGTAATATCTGACGCATTAAAAAATGCTTTAATTTATGTAACAGTTGTCAAAATGGCAGTGAGAAAACTGAGAACTTATTAGTGCTTTGTGACATCTTCCTAAGGTTGCTGTTGGAGCACTACAGGGAGTTTTTAGTGTTTTCAGCATACAAAGTCTGACCTAAAGTACACAAACATAGATGGAAATTTTCTTGTTGACATGAGTGGCCTTTGGAATAGGTCCATGTTTGGTTTCCTTCAGTCCAGGCCCACAAACACTCTCTCAGACTACATAAATATTGGTCCTACGAGAGAGAAAGCTGAGGCAATGCTTTGTGGCTTCCAAAACATGTAGCAAGTAGGCAAGCACAGGAGAACTGAGTTGTGGCATTGAAATGGGCGTGTCCCCCCAAGGAGAGAGCATCCTGAGGCAAGAAATCCACTCTAATTTTCAGACAGAACTGAAGACAAAAGATTCTTGCTCTGCTATTTTTTGGCATGTTCTCACTACAAAGACTTCTTACCCCTAATTCCTCTGACATTCTTGTTACACATCACCTGTTCTGCCTCAGTCTCCTGTTGGTTACATGACTCTGCTCCCCACATAACAACTTTCTCATGTTAGTTCCACGCTGTCTTTTTCTTTGTGTCGTGTCTTTTCTTCATTATAAATAGATAAGCAAGTATATAAAGAGTTAGGATGTGTTTAACAGTTGAATGCATATTATCACTATGGCCCCTTTGGTAACACTCTCAAATGTATTTGTAATATTTTTACATTCAATTTGATATTGACAGTATCAGGGAGCTTTTATTTGGACAAGGTGATACAGTGGAAGAGTTCAGACTTCTGCTAACCAGCAGGATTCACACTTTAAGATGTCTACCTGGTTGCAGTTCCTCTTCTAAGAGGTTTAAATTTGGTTATTCCCACGTTTACAATCCTTCAAAAACGTACTCTCCGTATAATGAATGCACTCAAATGTTTTCTTGTAAGGATTTTTTTTTTCTTCAGGTGCTAATAATCTTATTCTAGTGCATTTAGATTGTTGCAAAAGAAAACCAGTGATTCAGAATTTATTTCTGATTGTGGAATGGTTGTATTAATACTGAAAAAGGTTACAAAGAAAGGTCTCAGTTCACACTCTGTTTGACCTGTTAAAATGTTCCAGAGTATTTTTGTCAAGTGTTTGTGGGAATATTTCTCTGGAAACCCGAGAAGCTCATACAGTGCCTGTGTAATATTTGATCAATATATCTAATTGATTTTAAATACCAGGTCAGATGAATCAGTACTTTAGTGTCTGATTGCTTATGAACCACCTTTTTCCTGCTTTTTGGGTAAATGACCTTAGTAGTATTTATAAGCAGAGATTTTTGAGACATTTATTTTGGATCAAAACAATACTTTTCCATTATGCACACTTTTGGAGATCTGGATAGGCATGTAAGATGAAAGACCTGATGAAGGCAGATGTTGCTGCAGTGTTTCTAGATTCTATGATTAGGAATAAGAAATAATGAAAACATGAAAGAACTACTTTGATAAATTTCCAGAAGATTTTGTTTTGGTTATTCAGAGCAGCATGTGATTTTTTTGAGTACTTCCCAAGCCAAAGACTTTCTCAGAATCCTCTTTTTGTAAGAGTTATGCAGATCACTATGGTCATTTACTTGCATGTCTTACATTTATCCCTGTTCTTTGGTCTGTTCTTTTAGATGATGAATTTTTCAGTGACTCTGTCACTGCCTGTGTTCGTACATGATCTAAATATTCAAGAACAATAACCATCACAGTCCCACTAAAGGTGAAGTGAATGTGGCTGTTGTACTGAAACTTAGGAGGCCTCATCCTTTTCGTTAGGGTTGCTTCAGTATTTCTGGAGAAGAGCTTTCTAAAAGCAGAGAGAACCCAGACCATCCTGTGACTGCACCTGGGTACTCCACTCTCACCTGCACTCCCTGAGCCCCAGGCACTGCTGCTCTCTGCAGGCACCTGGCTCTGAGGCTGCTGCTTAAATGTGAGGGCTGTCAGTGTTAGGGAACAGACTGGAACAGGGAGAGCCTTTACAAAATCCTGGCTTACATATACTGCAAATTTCCTTGATTAAATTTTTCCTTAGATTTCCTTTCCAAGGAAGGAATCAGGCCTATTTGTAGGACAGATTGGGAACCTAAAGGCAATCAGAGTTTCTGGGCATTACTGTGTGGAAGTACTGCCTGAATTCAGTGACTATGAACACAGTTTGTCTGTTTTGGAGACAAGATAATGGAGGGACTCTTTTCCTACCTTCTTCAGAATTCATTGAGAACTCCATCTTCTGTCCATGAGCAAATCATACATTTCTTCAATAAGAACCTTCTTCAATGCCTCCTACGTTAATTTAATGCAAGTCTGTTTTGTATCTCCTGGGTGCCAAGTTCCACTTGCATCATGTCATATAAGTAGTGAATATCTCACAGAACCAGGATCTGTACAAGTTTGCTCAGACAGCAAGAAACGTGTTTCTGGAATTTAACCTTCCTCTGGTCACTGTCTGTTTTATGCAGATTTGGTAAAATGAAATACTTAAGAAAAAATCGTTTTACTGATGTCTTTTACAGGTGCAACTTATATTAAACAATATATGTATATCAAAATAGATATCACTGTTTCACGTGTGGGCTTTTAAGATCATGCATAATCAAGGACTAAATAAGCAGAATGTGGTTAGTGCACGTTGTACTGTCAGCTTTCATCTTGGAGGCATACAGCTGTCTCTGCCACAAATGACAGACTCCTCTTGCCCTCGTTCACTGCTGAGGGGTGATTGCCTCTGCTCACATTCTATTTTTATTTGACCTGCAGCCAACTGTGTATATTCTCCATTTATTCCCTCAGACCAAACTGGACCTGGCACGACTTCTGGTCTTCAAAGCTGTGCCATTGAAAGGATTGATATATGCCAGTGACTGGCACACTGAAAATTAAAGCCTGTTCTTGCTTGATTTTTTTATATTGATTTCTCAGTTTTAGTGTTGGATTATAAGCTAGACATTTTTATAATTTGAAAACGAAAGCAAAGAAATGCTAGAGTTGACCTTGCAGGCTAGGAGAAATCTCAAGCTGTTCTTTGGAGATGTACTTAGAGAAAGTTCAGTGTCTTTGATATAACCGCTGTAAAATATGTAGGTCTTCCTGTGATTTTCCCTAAATTCTGGTTTTCAAAAAGATCTAAAATAGAACAGAGGATGAAAGCCTACCAGGGAAACCAGCACAGTCCAACTTCAGATTTTTATGTCTGATTATAAGAAGCTGTTAGCTCAGGCAGCCTTGCTTGTCCAGCACTTATGATTTCCCCTGAGCAGGAGAAATGCTAATTAACGTTCACAGCGCTAAGACTCTTCAGCTCAATGGAGAGACTGCTTTTTATTTTTGCCTTATTTCGACTTTTCCAAACAGACCAAGGTTTAACTTCACATGATAATAAATGTAGGCCAAAACCCAGCTGACATGATGATGAGACCAATTTAGCTGAGTACACAGACTAAAACGGTGTAGTCAGTGCAGCATTAGATAAGAGGTAAGGTTGTGCTCTAAGTTGAAATGCTCCTGCAGTGGAGACAAGCCCTAAGAGAAAGATGTCAGAGAGCATAGGAAGCTTACTAGGGCAGAGACTAATATGAATGAAATTAAGTGAAAGGAAAATGTAAGCTGTCAAGCCTCCTAGCTTGGGCTGTAATATGCCCTAAATAAATTTCCAAAAGACATTGCAGCATTTTAGCCAGAAAATATAAGACTGCATAAATAAATAGTTATTGATTTGCAGTGTATGTGTCTGTACAGTATAAATACCATAGATCACGTTCCTGCATGGGCTGCATGTGTCTGCAGGTGGATGCTGCTTCCAAATTCATAATGTTGTGTTCTTCCAAGTCAAGGCTGGGTTCAGTCTGTTCCCCATGCAGGGAGAGTGGCTCTTGGCAGCCATTCTAATGCTGTGCCAAGGCTTCTCTTCATAACTGGTATTTTCATGAGTTGCAGTGTTATTGCCCTATAGTTCATTAGCTTTAAATTACATTTCTTATTAAAGACAGTATAGAAACTAATTTTGTTTTTTCCTTTCCAATGGATGATTTTTGATCATTGTGTCTGAGAAATAAATCAGTGTCCATAGAAAATGGCTTTTGGGAAGCAAGATTTTATTAGTGATGGCTGAATTTAATTACTAGCTTGTTCCCATTAAAATTGGTAGCAACAGAATCACCAAACATGCCTTCAAACTACCAAATATTTTGGCTGAAAATGGTTGAGTTCACAAATGTATTACATTTTTTTATTAGCAAAAGAAAGTGTATATACTATCAAAAGTAAAATTTCAGCATTTTAAGAACTTGTTTAGACATGTCTAAGCATGGATTCATGCTATGCAGATATGCTAATCATTATTTTTCAGCACATTTTAATTTACAGTGACATCACAACGTAAATGAACGTTCTAAGGTATGTTTATATTCTGTGTATTTCATGGCATAAACATTTACAACATAAGTCTGTTCATTGTTGCACACACACTAAAACCTTTGCTTTGCCAATGGCAGACTGCTTCCCTTGCCCACCTCCCACTGCCACCTCAAACCTTACCAGAACAGGGGGAATTTGAAATATGTGTAGAAGAATAAGAAAGATGACTGTGCATGATGTGCCATTTGTATATTATTGTTTTAAAAAGAAATTATTGTAGTGTATATAACAATATATTTGTAATGGAGATATTCTTTGTGCATTTTATTTCCTGAGCAATAAGAAATTGTGTCTTTCAGGCTCCTGAACAACATTTCTCTTTTTGATAAAATATACTGTTAGGGAAGAAAAGGTTTTACATTTACAGGCTGTCTGTTTAAAAAAAATATTTTTTTTAAGTCCTAGACCACCAATTCCTCTATCTCTGCTTATATCAGAAGAAGAAGCAAGCATACTAATTCAATCCTTCTGGAGAGGTTATCGGGTAAGAGTAATCTATAATTATTTTGCTTGATGTTGAAAACTGTAGGACTGTGAAGGCCCCAGGGAAAATCCTTACATAAATTTTAAGTAGGGGATACTATAAATAGCTGCTGAGACCCCTATGGTTCATTGGCTTTGGATGTTGCTCTGCCTTATGCCTAGTGACTACAATTTTTTCACAGGCATTTATGCTGATGTAATCTCACTGTTTTCCTCAACAACAAAAAATCCACAGAAATTCGATTTTCCAAAGTACAGTTAGCCCTGAACAATTTTCTTTCTTTAATTGAAAGTTTCTCTGGGTGGTTCTAAAGGATGAGTGTTACTTTGCTTCATGCAGGGATATGTGGGTGAGTGTGGAGGTGCACAAGGAGGATTGCTGAGGTCTGTTGAGAAATAAAAGCCTACAGAAGGAAGGGACAGGGAGCTGAGAGCAAGAATGAGACAGGAGATTTATGAGAGGCATGAAGGCTGTTATCCAAGGAACAGGGAAACAAAATGGCAAGCAGATGTTGTAAGGTGTACTGGTAATACAGCACTAGTGCCATTCCCAGGTTAAAGCAAGGTGCATAAAATAAATACAAAGAAAATTGTCCAATACTATTATTTTGGAGGCTAACAGCCATGCTAACCCTATGATGCTAAATAAATTGTTTTGAAAATCCTGAACAAATTCTGTCAATTTTTTTTTTAAAGCTCCAATACCTTCACACCTCAGGAAGAAATGGATTTGAAATTCAGGTGACTTTGGTGAAGAAGAAATGTCTTTGACTTCCTTTATCAAAACTTGAGCTTCTAAATAGCCTCTGGATATAGCAACAATTTTGTTGTGACGGACAGTGAGACATCTCTGGGTGTCAGGTGTTCTTTAAATAACAATCAGTATAAAACACTCTCTGTTAAGTTCTCTACTATTTTTAACAAGCATGAATATATAAGTGGCTCCTATAATGTGCTGTGCAGCCAAAGATGATGAAATACCTTGAAATGTTCTTCTTGACTGATGGATTTTTGTGACTCTTTCTGCTTGTTTGTTTTCCTTTCTTTTCCTTTCTTTAAACAGTGACAGCATTGAAACTAACATTAATTAGCACTGACAGTATCCTGCAGGCATCCTTCCATTACCCAATAACAGTTATGTTTGCTGAACACTGCAAGGTTGCTCAGATATCTTCTGCTTCTCTGAAAGCTTGTGAAGGGCACAATCCTTCCTGGTATAGATGAACTTCAGAATTCTCACACTGGTATTTATCATTCTAAACCAATTCCCAGAAATGAGAGAAACTCTAGCTATAAAAGGTAGGAGACATAAAAAATAATTCAGGCTATAAAATTAGCTATTAATGTTTTACCTTATTTGAGGTGAAAGAACATGGGGTTTTATAAATTAAAAATTGCAAGCAGAATATAAAATAAAAATCATTAGTAACAAATTACTACATAGGGCAATGTGTTATCCTTGGGCTTGCAGATTAAGAGAACACTAAGCTTAAATGGGATTTCATCACTTTAATGATAAGTATGTCATGAAAAATTACCAAAGAATTCAGACTATTTGCTTTTAAAATAAATGGCTCAGTCAGCTAACACTGATTTAATGTTAATAACCAATAGTAACTGAACATTTACAAATAATGCCTTTTTGCATTCGAAGGATATTATGGTGTCAAAATTTTCAACCCTTTTCTGAATTTTTTCATTAAACCTTGTTTTATAATTCAGATTTAGGACTTTTAAATACTGCTTTTGAAATAAAAATTTACACAGTGTGATAATCCTGGGTAATTAAACATGAGCACACAGATATGTGACACTGTGATGGAGAGACAGGGTAATTCATCATTTGTCTTCTGAGACACACCTTCTATGGACTCAGACCATTTCTTGAGGTCTTTTTTTGACCGTATTGATTTAGGCAGTAGAGTTTATCTAGTTACATAACTGACTGAGCATCATGTCTTCCCTTGATACTTCACTTGTTTCTGCTACCTCCAGCTGTCTGAGCATGCCAGTATCAAAAACACATGGCAAGAAATGCAAAAATGGATCAGGCAGTAAAGGCTTTTCTATGTAAAGGGGAAAAAAAAGCTATTGGTGCAGAATATTGAGAACTCTGATAATGAAGCATGATCAAAACAGTACACTTATCCTTATCTGCAGCACATTTCAGAAAAACACTTGCTTAATTGTTGTAGTAATAATTAATGGCTGCCATCAACCAAGTCCTTGCTGTGATCTTTCATACAAAGACATTGATGGGCACTCTGACAATTATTTTGGGTTTAATCAAGAACTGCATTCCAGAACAAATAGCAGTGGAGAATACAGCTGCTGAGTTCTCTGAGGAGATCACAGAAAGGAAGACATCATCTTGAGAGGGCTCTTTGAGGGCCAGGAGGAGCACCCAAATAAGAGTTGAGACAGCTCTGTCATCAGAATTTTTCCTTTTCACTTCCCACCATCCTTTTTACTGAGGTTCCATTCATCTCTCACAGGCCAAGGCAGTGTTCAGATAGGTGTCAATTTTCCAACAAAAGATGATAAATTCCTTCACCCCTCTCCTGCAGAATCCTTGGTTAGTGCCGCTTTTTTAATGGGGTCTTTTTAATCTTTAAAATTTGCATAACTATTCTAGACTAACTGTAAGTTTTCACTGATAGAATTTCCTCTGATGTTTCTGGGTGAACCTTTAGTGTTACCCTTATCTGTTGTGCAACATGTTCTCACCTAGCACTGAAAGCATGTTTTTTTTTTCTTTACTAAATCCTGTAATATCCTAGAGTTGAAATTGGACAGCATTATGTAAATATTCAGTGCTATTCTATACATGTCCTTTGAACAAAAATTAAAGACAAAAATGCTTCAGTTTTGCTTTGTATCTTGCAATGTGTAGTTGTGCTTTTGCTGTCACAGTTTTTATTGCTTTCCAGCAAGTTGTGGCTACCAGCAAAGGCTGAAACCCAGACGGTCACACAAATATTCACTGTTATTTACAGCAAGTGTAGAGTCAAGGGACTTGGGCAGGAGTGAAATCTCCCTTCAAAGCTGAGACCCCTCCAGGGAGGGCTTCAGGCATTGCTGGTCTGCAGGAGAGACACAGAAGTTGTTTGGACAAGATCCTTGACTCCCCCTTTATTTGCCTGGAGATTTTGCTGCTGATTCATGGCTTTTTGATCACGGTAGCTTTGCACTCCAGTTTCAAAGCAGGAGAACTTTCTAAGGAATTACCTCTGTGCCAATCTGTATTATAGCTATGCTAAACTATAATCTATTGAGCTTATTTGGAAGATTTTGATGAATTTTGTTACATTCCTGTCACCTGTTTTACTGCAGGTGGCATATCTCTGTTCGTTTTTCCTTTTTTTGGTCACTTTTCTAAAAAGACACTTTGTTCTGGGAGCTCATTTTACTGCTTGGATTTAATGCTGACTTTGGACTATTTGAGTCTATCTGCCTCTGCCTTTATCTCAGAACTCTGTATTTCACTCTATTTCACTGCACTGTCACTGGTTTATTTGCTTAGGGAGACTAAACAGAATTGACTATACTTGCCTTTAAGAATTATTGTCTTCATTTTCCATACACAGAGATCACTTGGCCCTCTCATGGGCCCAATCCAGGTGTTACACAGCTGAAGTTGGAAATGGACACATCATGTTTTCAGAAATTTTATATTTAGGTACAGAGGTAGTAATTTCTCTATCTCCCTGCCTCTTCACTTCTGTCATTTGTATGCTTGTGTCCCAAAAGCATTCCCTTAACCCTTTCCTGTGCAGACAAACTGACTCCATGTAATAGGGAATTATTTGGTTTATAAAAGCAGACATGGCAGCATAAAAGAAAGAAAAGTCTCTTGCAAGCCTAAAAAAATTATCCTGTGTTTTGATTATATTTTATTTTTTCAAATAGTATTTGATGGATTTAATAAAAAATTATCTTATTTTTTTGTATAGCTGAAGATATCACTAGTATCTGTAACTTCTTTAATTTTTAAAATTTCATAGCAACCTTGTAAGAAATCCTTATAACTTTTACAGAAGATATTACAGAACTCTATCAGTATAATGGGGAATTATTGGAGGTTTAAGAGGTATCTGATCTCAAGTCACTGAGTAAAAGTCTTGGCTGTTTTTATTGATCGAGTAACCTTGTATTGTATTTCTGCTCTGCCAGTGCCTGAAACAGAGCAAGTTATCATCTCCTAAGTGGATTGAAAAGTGCTATGGGAGTTCAGCTACTGTTTGCTGCATTCTTAGCTGCACCACAGAGGAGAAATTCTGGGTGGAAAGAATACTTTTGATAAATAATTTATACTGTTTTCTTTAAGGTTTGGGTTTTTTTACAACTAGTGGAAAACTAAGTCGTGCTCTTTTGCTCTGTATGTATCTTAGCAAAGTGGGAGAAAAGCAGAGTGTAATGGAGAAGAGCATGTAATAGAGTTCAAATCACAGAGCAAACTCTCACCATATCCTGTAAGAATACAATAAATACAGTTTTATTGAGAAATTTTCTAGAGAACTAAGTAGTTATCTTCCTGCAAGCAACTACACCAGTACAAAAACAATACTAGAAAAATTCAACTTACATCTAAGTGAAATCAAGGCCTTTGACTATTGTAATTTTTTGTGGAAGCAGAATTATGCCTTTCATGGGGTGATTGACTGGCAAAGAATAGATACCATGTAAGGCAGTCCAATTACTTTAAATAACAGATTAATGGCTCTCCTGTTTGTGAAGATTGTGTGGGTGGGATTGCCAGTCAGCCTATTTGCAGCTGGTGGCAGGTGTGAATCAGGTTGATGGAATAAATTTTTTTCTGTATGACCCTTCATGGTCCTCGTCTGCTCTATTATTTTGGTCAGTGGGTTGGTTTTATAGTGTTGTGCTTTTCTAAAGGCACTAATACCCTTCAGCATAAGGCTTTAAATTTTAATTAACTCAAAGAATTAGCATCTCACTGCAATCTCATTCTCAGGAGTCCTTGGTAATCAAAGTGATCCCCTAATAGACCTATTTATGTTTTCAATTGGATTTGTCAATTATGTGGATTTTAGTTCTGTGTAAGCTGAAAACTGTAAACCTCTGGGATTGTGCTTTTACCTCAGGCCCAGCAAAAAGGATGGCTGTCACATGTTTGCCCAGCCACAGCCTTGTGAAAAAAATTGTACCCTCAACCTGGGTAACACAAAGGTATATGATTTTAGTTTTCTTTTCTGCTTCCCCTGTCACAGGTGCGTTGTGATAGTGAGATACAAGAGCTACGTCAGTGGCAAAAGAAGTTGAGAGAGGAGAGACACATTAATAAGATAGTGAAAGAATTCTGGACTAAGCAGGAAGCCAAAGGTAAGTGAATTAAATTGTGGGGTGTTTTGGTTGGTTGGGTTTTTTTTGTTTGTTTATTTGTTTTTACACTGTGTTGAATTTTTATACTTTGAGTTGTGTTAAAAAATAGGCCACACAGTAGGACACCAATCCCGAGAGAGAAGGTAATGTCTGGTGGAAATGCTTGGCTGTGTCTTTACAGTCACTACTTATTCCACTTTAGTTGCCTGTGCAGCTGAAAGCAGCAGTGAAAAATGCAATATAGGGCCAAAATTCAATAATTTCAGAAGACTATTACAATTTACTGGCAGAGTATTTCCTAGGGCAGGATTAGACATCTACCAGCTACTCATCATGTAAATGCTGATTTTTACCAGATGGGTTGTAGTACAGTTCTTCTGAACTCAGGGATTTCTATCTGGTAAATATTCTATTGGCATTTTCCTGTAGTTATTTACAGCAGAACTTGGCCTGTATAGTTCTAAAAAAAAAAAAAGAAAACAAACCCAAACAACCTAAAAAATTGCCAAGGGAAATAAGGCCAGATTGCTTCAAGAACTAGCACTGTAATATGTTATTTTTTTGCCCTGTTTGTGGAGAAGGCTTTACTGACAGGGCCAGGTTACCATTCACTTAGGCACAGAGGTTTAATTGTGATTATTTGCCCAGCCTCTTCGTCTGCTAATGCAGGATTCACTAGCTCCTCAACCAGTCTGCATTTTAGCAGCCTCTGTGGGCTGGCTCAGCCCTGATGCACAGGGGAAGTGCCCTCCACAGGCAGGGCAGGAGCTGAGAAGGTGTGAGGCTGTTCAGGGGTGGAGGAGGGCAGGTGGTGCTGTGGCAGTGAGCACTGTGTGCCCTGCACTCCGAGGGCACTGGTGTGTTCTCACATGGCCAATCTTTGCCCTGAACTACAGGGGAGTGATAATTTTAGTGATAGGAGTTTGTTGCAAGGGCTCTATGTAGATTCTCCCAACATTTATTTATATTTATGTTGCAGGTTTAATCTATGAAAGATCAGGTTTTATTTACCAATCCATGAAATTGCCTAAGGGATATTTTATAGCTGAAAATAATGAATTCTGAGGAACAAAATCGTACATCACAAGAGGGGAAAACTGTGTTTATGTGTGTGTATTTATATGGGGTGTTCATATGCAGTAAGGGAAGTAGAATTCTTGGTTTTAGTAGCTTAGACCTAGAAGGTTAAATCATGTAGTAACAGTGCACAAGAATGATGAAAAGATAAAATCAGTGAGATATTAAGTTGTCTTCCAGCAGACTTGACTGACATATAAAGAAAATATTGGCAGAGCAACCAAGGTTTCCTTCAAGTGGGATTTCACAGCCTCTCTACTACAGTCTATTATGAGTTTACTTGGTAAAAAAATGTAGGCATCTTTTTTTTTTTAAAGAAAACGCATATGTATGTGGGTTTGAATATCTGAAAACAGTGGATTCAAATTTCCTATAGTAAAATTATTCTCATTATAAATGTAAAACATAAAAGATGACTTTTTCTTTTTGTAATACATGGTCCATTCTGTCAGTGTTAATTATTGGAAAATTGCATTCCTGGAGATAATGATAGAGGTTGACCTAGCAGGCTTGCTAATTGCTTTTAAGCAATTGCAATTTAATGTTTGTGGCTTGGACTCTGTTTTCAATTTGTTAATATTTAAATCATCTCATCAGGGCATGTTTTTTCACACATTCCATTGTCCATGAGACCAGTAAGAGATGCATGTTTCCCACTTCTAAGAAATAAACCTATATATTCACACCAATGTGAAAAAGGATGAAGATGATATTAGACTATTAGTCATAGTTTGCAGTCTTCCTGCATGTAAAATCTTAAAGGTGAAAATTACAAGTTCATTTTCAGAGGACATGGTGAACCCATTCCCAAAATGCTGCAACTAAGAAAAATAGGGGCTAAGGGTGGACTGTGTCATTTGACAGTTAAATTGATTAAAAAACTCCTGTGTCTGAAGAAATCGAATCTTTCTATAAACTATACTTCAGTTGTTTTGGAGGCTTATGTAGTGATAAGACTTCCTTTGCCAATTGTTTCAAAAGGACAAACAAATTTCCTTTTAATCACTCTCACAGAGCTTTCCTGTCATCAAATCATTTATTTTAGGACTCTAGGACACACAGCTGTTTTACCACTTCAAAGAAAGTTCCAAAATTGCTCCTTTTCGTTTTTCTTAAACCAGTATAAGTTTATATTGCTTATATCACATCAGCTTTCAATATTACCACCCTGTTTCTGTAATTTCCCAGCTGAGTGCTGCTAAGTTAATTTAAGAGTATCCACGCATCAAATAGCCTTGGGGCCCAGACAGATGGCTGTTTGGAAACAGCTGTACTAGTTTGAGAAGTTACTGTCCAGGGGTTTTCATTATCAATCTCAGCTGTGATGCCATAATTCATTTTGTTAGTGCTCCAGCTGCTCTTATTTCTGCTCTTATTATCCTGCTGTTGATTAGTGTCGTTAAACCCTATTTCATTATAAAGTCAGCAAGGTTAGTTTAACTGCTTTTACCAGTGATTCCATCCAACCCAGCTGGCTTCATGCTGAAATGGATTGTGAGCACTCACACAATAATAGCATAACACAACTACTTTTTAGCCTTGTCTTTCTATGCATTTTGTTTAACTGAATTCTTTAATTCGGTTAACTCAATTAATCCCCTTTCATTAAACCGCTGAACTCTTTGTATCAAGCAGACAAAGCATTTATTGTTACTGAAAACTCAGATATCACAAATAAAGCATTACAATTCGTGGTCAAAGGAAAAAAAAGTAACATTTTAAAATAGATACAGCATTTTATTACAAAATTAACCACATTAAGAAAAATTATAAAGGGTCTCTTTGATTTGTATATAACTAACTCTGTTTATTAGATGCTGTAAACAGTGTTGAATCTAACTGTAGGGGATGAATGGTGAGCTGCCAAACAGCTCTTAGAAAATGATGACTCGAGCAGTAATGTGATTCTATTGACACTACTAGAAAGATCAGCATACCTTCCATGGAAATATCAGCCAAAGACTCAGTTAATGTGAGCTAACAGGCAGAGCCTGCTTTGTTGGGACTTTCAGCACAATGCTATGTGTACCTTATTGCAAGGGTATGTTCTAGGTAAAAACATAATTTTATGAAAATGTGTTTGTATATGATACTTTAAAAAAAAGATAGTAAGAAGACATTGAAATGTAAATTGATTGTAATTAAGAAATCCAAAGGAATTCTTAATTTCTTTTTCTGGTTTCAGAAAGTGTGTTAAAACATGCCCATTAATTTTGAGACAAACAGTTGAGTTTTCATTAGAACAACGCCGGAATGAAATACTTCTGGAGGGTCCTTTCTTTTTCAAGTAGAGACCAAAAGTCTCATTTTTATAGGGTGATCCAGCAACTTCCCCATTAGGAAGGCAGCCCTGTGCTTCCTTGGCCAAGGCTTCTGCCGTGCCCCTCTTCCCTGGCAGTGGCACTCGTGGCTTCACGGTGCGCGAACGGCTCCTCCGCTCTGCTCCACTGCCCCTCGGGAGGCTTTTCTGCTGCATCAGCCTGATAAACTGACTTACCCAGTAGTGACACAGTCCTTACATCCAGCAGAGGGGAAATGGTGCACCAGTAATGCAGGGAAGGAGAAGTGCCCAGCTGTGATGGGCACTCAGTGTCAGAGGAGCCGCTGTGCCCTGTGAAGCCGCGGCCACGCTCGCTGCGGGGTTTGTAGGCAGGGCTGTGATGGTGCCTCATGTGAACCACTGACTCTCCCCTGCTTCACAGCATGTTAAACATTTCTATCTTTTCCTCTAAAATTCTTTAGTCTTCTCTCAGTCTCTCTTTTATACTCTTGATTATTAGTTATGCAAAGTGCTCTAGGATAGAAAGTGTGAAAACTGCATGAAAATTACTTTATGCATTAATAGCACCTTGCAGGACTGTCGACCTCTTTTAATGCATATGCTGGCAAAATTTCTTTTGAGTGCAAAGAAGAAATTGTGTTCCTTTCAGCATATACCCAGGATCATAAAGCTACAGCATTCTTGGCTGACATTTTATTTGCTATACTGCTCCACTGCTGTGTAAAATTACACTCCACAAAATGATCTATATTTAAAGTATGACAGTCCTTACTGTCTGAACAATTTCAGACTGAAAATGTAGAGATAAGCATAACACTTAAGACTCACTTTAGTGGCTCACAGCTTTAGACTTGTAGGGAGAAAGAATTTTCTCTAATATAGCACAACTGATGGGATAAATTTGTTCCAGAATTTTTTACAGATTAAAAAATTGTTTGCCTTCTACAGAAAATACAGTTAATTTAAACCCAACCTGTACAGAATGTGAGTGAATAGCAGATTGTGGTTCTGAGCACTGCTTTGTGTAGATTTAGTACTGATGGGACAGCACTGGAAATGAAAAAGTGTCTGTCCTACAGTGAAAGGAATTTGAAAAATATTTAACTTTTTAATGAAAATACTAAAATCTTCATTCATCACTTATGTGAACAAAACACTTTGCTGACACTGTTGCAATGGTTACTTCTCTGCTGTTGGAAAGACTGTTGCTGCTGTTACACAAGCAGCACTTTCAGCTATGATATGTCCTAAGGGCATTCTTTTCTTCTTCTTCTTATCTACATAAAATTTGTAAAATTTTAGTTTTAAAAAGCAGTGTTCTTAGGGAACATAATAAAAGTAATATTCCAGGTTTTTTAGCAGTACCAATTGTGACCCTATTAGCTGGCAGCTCTTAGGAATCAACCATAGCCTGGGCTTTGCAAGGCACTTGTGTAACAGAGAAAGCACAGTGTGTGGAAAATCTAGTTAAATCAAAATAAGACAGAAAGTAATCTTCACAGCAAGTGAGGGGGGTGATTTCCAGATAAAGGAGGGAATATTCTTCTACATTCCATTCAATTTTCAAGCTGTATTTTTCCTTTGGCAGTAGAAGTTATTACTCACCTATCTGGAGAGATTTTTAAAATACTTCTTTCATAGCAATAATCTTTTCCCTTGGGAAGATGCATCCAGCAATACTCTGAAGAACTCAAAATTTAGGCGTTCTGGAAAATCCTTGCAAATATGAGTGAGATACGAGGGAGAACAGGCTGCATATTTTAGGAGTGCTAGAGCAGGAACAGATGCACAGTGTCAAGCAGCAAGGAAATGCAGTCACTCACTCCTTATACAGCTGTGATGTCTCCACCTGAATGATGAAGAAGGATTCAAAAGCTTAATATCAAGTTAAGCTGAGCAGGGGAAGTCTAGTCTGCATACTTTTGAAGGATGCCTGTATGCAATGGTATCACATCAAAGTAGAATTAATTGAAGAAGAGAAAAACGTAAAATTCAGAACCCAGAAAAAAATGGCTACATTGTGAAACTTCTTTAAATTCATTCCATAAACACCCTTAGTATTGGGGCCATAAATGAAGTTACAGCCACGTGCATGTTTGCAGGACTGAGTCGTTTCCCAAAGAAAATATTGAAAAGAGGATATATTTATAAATGGGGAAATCTTACACTAGGCTTAAAAAATATTTAAAATTACTGTAGGTAATATTGTTGGATTAGGAAAAGGCATAGTCTGAATAGCTAATGGATTTCTTAAAGACTGCATCTCTGTGGTTTATTTAGGAAAATTCAGCCCTGTAAAATGTAAGGAATTACTCAGTTTTATGTGAGAGTTTCTTTCTCCTCCTGCCACCCATTTCACCAAGGGTGGTTGAAATAATTGAGGAAGATTTTAAACAAAATAATTTGTTGCTAATTTCATCTGCCCTCCTTTTACTGCAGCTGTAATTCTTTAATTAATCTCATAATAGAACTCTTGTAAGTGATGACCTCCTCATATTCAATGGTTTTACATTTTTAATCTGTTCTATAACATTTATATACACACACAATATATATTAAGATCTTTATGTTGAATGTATTTCTTCTAGTAATTTGGTTTCAAACTAAGCTTTATAAACAGGTTAAAAGTGGAAGGCTGCTTGCTGTTAGTAGGACACTGCACTTTTAAAAGAATTTCACTCCTTTTTTTAAAGTATTTCTGTATTTACAGTATTTGGCTTTTTCTTTCTGAAAGCAAAAGTGCTGCAGTCAAAATGGTTTAAAATGGGGGCGTATATATATGATTGCTTTTGATTTAAAAGCACATGTATAAAATTTGACTTACATGGAAGACCTTAAAATTTCCTTTTTTTTTTAAGAAACAAAAAAGAAAATCAAAGAACAAAGCAGTACTGAAGGCCGAGTACGTGGTGGTGGTTTTCATCAAGCCTAATTCAAAATGCTTGAGATGTTTCTGAAAGTTTAATCTTGGCACTAACAGCTGAGAATGTAGTGATAAAAGTCATAAGACTCAGGATACAGAATCCAATTTATTGGTCCACACCCTGGACTCAGACATCTTTGAAAATTTATAAAGATTACAGTAACATTTAATTTCTGAAACTATGCTGGGAATGTTTGAAAAAATAAAAAGGAAAGATGATCATTTAGATAAACTACAGCATGTGATGATCTGAACAGTGCACATCTTACACAGTGCACAGTGCACAGATCTTACACAGGCACAGCAGTGGGTCTGTGAGCACAAGTCTGAACTAATCCTCCAGTACCAAAGCTGTATTTTCACTCATCACTCTGCAGTTGCTAATAATGAATGATCTGTGGTGGAAAAAAAGGACAATTGCAATTTGGCAATTTTTCTGTGATTATACAAACATCTTTTCTTTGGTTTTGTTTTTCTGGTTTTTTTTGTTTTTTAAAGGAGAGCAGAAATTCTTCATGGGTTCTGCAATCTTCTTTGTTTCCTTTTTCTGCTTTTAACCTTAACAGTGAAAAACATTGGAGCATTTTTATTGAAAATGCTGGTGTTGTGTTTTGTAAGCCATTTAGATAAGCAAACCCCAAATTTTTTATTTATAGGTATGGGATGTGCTAAAAGCCTGAAGAAAAGGCTGTCACCAGCTGAAAAATAAAGCCTCCAAATAGTCCTGCAGCAAAACTAGATTTGAGACTCTTGGTTAAAAAAAAGAAGGGGAGAAGTGGGGCAGGGAAAGAAAGACCACAAGCTGTTAGGGGAGTCTTAAAACACAACTCAGAGAATTCAAAGGAGGGGGTGACAGATTGTAGACCACAGGAGCTGCTTGCCCTGACTCCCTTTAAGCCCTCCCGGTGGCATCCATCACCCAGGTGTCTTTTCCAATGTAACAGTCTGTTTTCTTACCTGGTGCTTTGTTTTAGTCTGTGCAAGAGTTTAAATCTGGTATCTTTGCAGAACCGATCACATTTTGCAAGTCAGAATCATGTCAGAAATAAGAGGGGCTAATGGGTATAAATACCGTTTTCATGAAGCTGCCCATCAAATCTGGAATTCTGGGTTTCTGCCTGTGTTGGTTTCTGCCTGTAAATCCCCAAATGCTTTTAGCTGGGGACCTGCCACTCTGGAATGATTTCCATTTCTGGTCAGTCCTTTCTGTTTTCATCGTTCTCTTTTTCTGTCTTGACTACTTACATTGAAAAATACTGCATTCATCAGATGCTCTGGAGATGCACTGGTTGCCTTCATTCTGGATTTTCTTCTCTCAGTCCAGGGTTGTGTTCCATAAAGTGTTGTGTTTCTGTGGCTGTTCTCTTCATAAATCTCAGGTCATTGAATGATTTGGAGGACACTTGAATAATTGTAAGCAATAGTCTCCAGTACCTCTAATTCTCTGTAGTTTTTTCTCTTCTAACTCAGGTGTTCATGTCAGTTGTTGATCTCCTTTAATACTTGTATCTTCCCATATTTCTTTTCTTTTTGTACATCTTGAATTGTAAAAATGCCATTCAAATATATTCTAATGAATTCTGAGTCTTTCTGTCAAAATATGAGGAAAGCAATGGTCCATTGCACAAACAAATTCTGCTAGAGATCTTTCAGCCCTTATTTCCTATATGCATCTGAATGTTGGTGTTTGGAAGTCTCCTGTATGTCAGCTCTTGCTTTGCTAATCTGATCCTAACTGAATTAAAAAATGCCCTGAAACTTTTTGTCCTCTACAGTCATGGAAGAAAGACTAAGCATTTGACAAGCCCTGCTCCTCATTTGGAGAATTAGGTTTGTCCTGTCACATTTTAAAATCCATCTTGCAGAAGCCTCTTCTGCCGAGTGATTCTCTGACAGTTCCATTTCAGATTCATGTTTTGCAGGAGTGTCCATGGGCATAATTTCCATTTTATCATTTGTTTGTTTAATGTATCTGTATTCAATAGATCATTTTCCTATCACTAGTGACTAAGTATTTCCTGGAGTGAAAGGTTTCACTAATAATTGTATACAGGCAGGCTTCCAATAGTAAGAGGCTAAAATTATAAACACTTTATAAAAAAACTGTCTCTTTAAAAGTCAGGTCTTATTTCAGCAAGATTGCTGGTGGCTCCAATTTCATGTTCAGGCTTCTTTGGCATTTCATTGGGAGGCTAGGGTGAAACTCCTTTCTATATATATATTTTACTCTAAGCCCCTGCTAATAAGTTATTCCAATAGATTTTCTTTAATGGATTTTCATCTTCTTATAGTCTGAGTCTATAGTATCTTTCATCACTGTTTTCAACTGTTTAAATTACTAAATGTAGTCCTTGGAGCTCTATGAAGAAGTGCACTCTATAGAAAGTGTGGGTGTATAAACCTTTCATAAGCTACTGTCACAAGCCAGTTGTGTTACACAGTAGTGCACAAAGTAGGTCATAGTTTATTCACTGTTATGCTGAAACAACCAAGTGTCAAACCAGAACATCAGTCCTGTACATTAAGATGAGGGAAAATGATGTCTGCCATCCAAATTAGATGTTAAGGATGTTTGAACTTAGTGCTTATATAAATAGGACAAAAGCCAGTCCTCAGACAGCTACAATACTTGCAGATCTTTGAATTTTCCCTTCTCAGGAGCTAATGAACAGTAAACCCGGACACTTTCCAGTGCTTCCCTTAGCCATCATCTGTGCCTCTGCGTTGCAGCACATACATGATAAACTGTGTCAAATGAGCTGCATTCCCAAGGAACGTGGCAGACCAAGCAGTAGATGCCTTTATTGTAGTAGGAATAGCAGATCAAAAATAGAAATTAACAGTTGTGCTCCTCAAGAACAGCCCCCACCTCACCTCCAAAGAAAGTTATCACAGTCCCCACTAGTGCTTATTATTGCAGTGGTGCCTATAGTGTCCTGTAATTTAGAACGTGCATGTGACTAAAGCATAGTTTAATCAGATTTTCTCACTATTAAAAACTAAGAGTAAGGAGTAAAAAGACTGAAAAATACAGTAAAGAGACTGAAACATAGTGCTAGCAAGTTAAACTGTTCTGTCCATATGACCTATTCAGGTAGAAATACCAGTACTAGAAGAAATAAGTGAGATGTGAGATTATATTTTTTTCTTAACTTACACAGTTACAGCACTTAAGGGCCTCAGTTCCTCTGTGTCTCAGGACTTCAAACAGGAGCTGATGTTTAAAAGTGCATGAAATACTGATCATGCTGCCAATGAGCATGATTGTATTAATTCTAATATTGCACCTCCTTAAATTAGGCATTCTCTGTAGATAATTTTCATACATTCAGTTACACAAACACCTTGGGATTTCAAGTGCTTGTAATTTTTATGAATCCAGCCTTCTGTGAGAACAGTTTCCTTGGCATTGCCCTGAGACTGGCAGCAGCTCACAGTTGCAATCCCCACTGTGTAAATGGCATCCTGGGGCAGTTTGTTCTGCCCAGTTATGTCCATACACCTTTCCCCAGCATGCAGGAAAGCTCAGCAGAGAAACAGGAATGGTGTCCAGTGCAGCAGAATCACAGCTGTGCAGTGGTGGGAGCTGGCCCTGCACGGCTGCACACAGCGACCGCGGACACGGAGGGATGAAAGGGGAACGGTGCTGCTCAGGTTCAGCTTTCAATACTTTCTAAAAGCAGCTGAAAACTGAAATGGCTCTCTCCCTCTGCTGAAAGAATGATAGGACTTCTAAGACTGAAATGGTTAAAACTCAGCATAAGGAATGGCACAGCTGTGAGCCAGGTTGTTGACATTTACACCATTCGTTGCTTTTAGATTTGTGTTGTCTGAAAGAAACGGGCTGGATTATCAGGTACTGTAAGTTGTTCTAAACATCTTCCTTGGGCATTTCAAAATACTTTAGGCAAGCTAGTTCTGTGTGAGGTGTCACAGCCTGAAAAATACATTTCTCCAATGGAGATTTCTACTGAAAAAACGTAGCCAGGCAGCTTTGTTCTCCATCTTTCCAGGTTATCTGAATCCTGAGGACATCTTACTTTTCTATCTGCATAAGAAGCAAGTATATGTCAAAAACTATTTACATAACTGCCTGAAATCCAGATTTATGCTGACAGCCTGTGCTTCCTGCTTGGTGTGATGTGATTGGAAATTGTTATGCTTAAGTAACACAGGTTATGATAAGACATGGACACTGCTGACTAAAAGCACTGCTAGCAGATACCCAGAACACCTGCTCATTTTAATGTGAAAGTGTGTGAGCCCTAAGGTTTCTGAGTGTTGCAATTTTTATTAAATATTTGCAAACGTCAGCCTCATCACATCAAGGAATATTAGATAAAATTCAATGCAATAGAAAGTATTTTGTATACAGGACACTCGTAGTCATGTGGGATATTAAATCCACTCTTGATTTTTCTCCTTAACAGCTGTACAAACAGAAGCCCTAAAATCCAGAAGGATCTAGTGCCATCGAGGCACTGGGCCTGTGTTGCCTTGACCGTTGTAAAACAGGGTTTATCCTGCTGCTGCAGTCTCATTTGGGGTTTCTAAGGGATTGCTGTGTCCCTCCTCATACAGCACTTTTCCTGTATGCTTTCTGTGAGCTGAGATCCTCCAGGTTGGGAGCACACTGAGCACCTTAAATTAGCACATGGGCCTGCTGCAGCCCAGCATTCCTTGCATGTATCAAGAGGATTTTGTTTGCTGGTTTTCAGTTGCATGCCTTGGAAGGGTAACTAAGCTCTCCTGAAACTGTATGGACAAAATGGGATTTTTTGGGGATTATTTGGCTTTCTTTGCCTCCAGCATAGCTTTTATGTATAAATTTTCCAACAAACTTGCTTGATGTAAAAGGTGTATAGTACAGATGCATCTTCTGAAGTGTAGGAAATAAAAAGCAGATTTTCTAAAGTTGAAAGGCAGTTTGTAAAATTTTAAAGTATTAAAACCAGAATAAGATAGCTGAAATCACAGGAGTAGAATGAGGAACCAGACTGTTGTATCAGCAGAAGAAAAACATTAGGTTAATCTGTATTACAGCATTCTGAAAGAATACAGCTTTGAAAACAGCTTTCACTAGGGGGTGGGACATTTTACTTTTATGTAGAGCTTTTGTTCATTTAGAATTGTTTACTCCAGCAAGCAACCCTGTGCTCTTTGTTTGACTGATTTTTCCCATTTGGCAGACCCTTTGCAATCACATGGATAACATTCTTCTTTCCACTGAGACATAGAAAAACTATTCTTTATTGACCTTGCTTGTTGTCCTAAATGACAAAAATATATTTATATACTAGGTGAACTGTATGATTTCATCACTGACTTTTAAGTGAAAATTCTTCAAAGCAAAAACCTCAAAGAGCTGCTTTCAATTTTTCTTTTTTAAACAATCCAGTGACTTCTTACTAGCAAACAGCTCTGCCCTCAGCTACACATGCACAATTCCCACAGCTGGCACAGAGAACCATGTGCAAGTATCTGAGTGCTGAAGCTGTGTCAAAACACGAAAAAAAACCACCATGCAAAGAAGAAATACACTTTTTGGGCTGGGCAGGGGATTTTTATTTATTTCTTGAACAACAGAGTAATTGCTGTGCAAGTATGGATGTTTTCTTTTTTGTTTTTCTGCCTTTTAATTTTTTTTTTTGGTATGGTTGCAGTGAGAAGAAAATCAGAAGAGCTGGACAAACATACACAAAATCCTTCAACATCTCAATTTTAGTTTCCTCACTAAAACTGCAAAGCACAGAGCTCATGGACTTTGTGATACTGATTTAGAAACTCTCTTAGCATTAAAGCCTTTACTTTTGCATGTGAGGTAAATCAAAGGCAGATTATGTAAGGACCCAGCATGCCAAGACAAAATTCAGTCTTAGTCTAAGTGAGCACAATTCTGTTAAAACAGATGGAATGGTGCACATCTAGCCAAAAATGTTGAATCTGTGTTTATCTTGTGTTCCTGAATGCTCACTTAAAACCTTTTCTGACAGGAACAAAACTCTGGATGAAATTAAACGGGGTTACACCCACGCGTAGGCAAAGTGTTAAAGCTAAAGCAAAAATCTTCATTTATCATAAACTGGACTTCTCTGACTCCTGCAGAGCTGTGACAATTTACACAAATCCAGGCTCTGTTCAGGATGGTTTGATTTGCAGAAATGCTGTGCCCCTGCCATTCCAACGGAAGGCAACGAGAGCTGGGGTTGCTCTGCATTTCTGCAGGGGAGAAAAGTCAAAGGCCCTTTTGTTACCACTTAGCACATGTGCTGAGAAAGTGTAGAATTAAGATCCCAGTGTCAGCATTTTCCGCAGTTTTATGCAGGCTACTTACTTACATCAGGTCCAAGCACCGAAAAAATCAGATTGGGCCCCTTGCTAAGGAACCCTTATTATTTTTTTAACTTAGCCCTGTCAAGCACAGTCCTTTATAGTTTCACAATTAGAGAAGATAGTAGCAGAACTGCAAATAATTCCATGTGAGTCAAAGGTGTAGTTGTTTTGAATGGACACATGCTAGTGGTCTCTTGCACTTGCTGTGGTTCCAGAGGGGATTTCTTCCATCACTTGCACAGACTTTGTCTTCACTGTTACACCAGTACCCACCCCTTGGGTTTTTTCCTGGTTGGTGATGATGGTTATTACACCAGATCTGGAAAATCAAACCACTTGAAGAAAAAACTCTCATCCTGCACCCTTCAAGCCCAGCTGTATTCTCCTGTCCTCTTCTTTTCCAAGCACAAGCAATTGAACCAGAACAGGAGACTGCTGAGCCAACAGGGGGGAAAAAAATATCCCTTTTGTGTTAAGAGTTTGGCTGCTGAGCTCCTTGACTGGCTCACTGTGGGTTTGATAGGTGCCAGAGCTAAGGGTAAGTGTGGGAATGTGGCTAAAGGTGGAGGAATGTGGTTTAGGAGTCCTTTCCTTCAGTTTAACTTTGCTTGTATTGAGGAACTGTACCAAGGGACAATTCTGTCTGTAGCACTGCTCACTGCAATGGAAAATTTTTGGGTGGATTTTAAAACCAAGTGGACACAAACATTGTAAGTAAATAGTAAAGCCTTTATTCTCGTTAAGAACAGCATTTTGAAAATAAAACATTTGCCCATGCTTTACAACCTTTGTAGTTTTGTATACTTATGTACAGTCATCATGGTACACATTGATTGTCTTGAAAATCCTTTAAAGATGTACTTAATAAGATACCAGTATGCAACAGTCAGCGGGAAAAAGGGTACGTTATAAAACACACGTTAATACATTTAATAAATATATATTATCTATCAAAAATGAGCTTTAGCTCTCATCAATTAATAAAAAGCACCTGCTTTGTAATCCTGTAAGTTGGTAGAATAGTCCAATTGTTTTATTATAAAAGCTACAATGCTCCCTTTTGTATGGCCTTTGGTTAGACCCAAGGCATCGAGCTCAAACAAAGCCAACCAAGATGCCTGTGTTTAGACTAAAAGCAGAAACAGCTACTTCTACAGTATTTCATGTACCTTGTTTCTAGAAACAACTGGATGGATTGAGAGTGCTCTTCTGAAGATGCTACATATTTTCTGGCAAGTGTCAAACACCCTCAACGCATCTGAAAGCAGGACAGGATCTGTATGACTTTGAACTCTTTTCCTGCCATTGATCAAAAGCCAGTCATTATAGATCTTGTTTTGGTAATAGTTTTGTCAAATGCTTTGTGATTTCATTTTTCTGCATGGAAACACCATGAGCACATAACCACCAAGGGCCAACATAGTAGCTTCTATAGTATAAAAGCTAATTATAATTAGGAGAACTGTGAAAGGCTTGTGCTTACTTACTTATTATGTTGTTCACAGATGCTCTACATTCTAGAAAACTTTCAAAAAAGGCAAAAGTAAATACTGTAACAAAAATATAAGTTAACATAAAGGTGCCTTTCTTCAATGACAGTTTTATTTTGGGGCATTTTACATCACAGACTAGTGACTTACAAAAAAAAAGTTGCTCATTACTAGTTGTATAAAGTTGGGAAATAAAGACCCTCCTAATCTATTGCCACACTTTCACCACCACACATTAAACCCAATCCTGCTAATTTTTAATTTTGTGACTGCTCCACATGACTAACACAGTGAGACTGGTCATGTGAATAGCAGTTTGTAGGATCTGGCCATATCTTTGCCTAAGCCCCAAAATTACAAACAAGTTCATCAGAAGCAGGATTGGGAACTCTATTTATTAATTCAGTCACATCTAGAAAAAGAAAAAGAAAGTTTCTTAAGATAACTATTTCTTGTACAGATTTTGTCAAAGGTCTGTAAAATGTGTATTATAATTCATAAGTCTTGGTCGTAGCATGATAAACTTTTTAAAAGAAAACTGTCCTACCATTTATGCCATGGTCATCTTATATGTTTTTACTATAAGAATTTTATGAGGGATTTTTTTAACTGGTTTTTAAAAGCAAAATTTTGCAGGCAAGTGATGGTAAGGTTTTTTTATTGTTCCAAATTACATGTCTTCTGGGTAGCTATCATTATCTTAAATATTCTCTTATTTGATCAAAGCTCTGCTCATAACAAGCAAAATGTATTTCTAAGTCACTGGATAGCATGCAATATCCACCCCTACCCTACTTGGTTACTAAGGCCATCTAGTTGCATACAAAATGAAAGAAAGGACCCCTAAAACAAGCACATGCTTCCTTTGCCTCGAGGAGGGGAGGGCAGGGGGGAGCTGACATACTCCTTCACTCATGCATGACAGAAAAACATTGCTTCTGGAGGAGAAGGGCTTTGAAATAAAACCCCATAAGATGATCATGGCAACAACGGCAATATATATTTTTCCATATATATATACACTATATCTGTGTGCAACACTTAGGGACTGGTCTTGCAGCCTCTGTACCTGCACGTAGACCTACTGCTGTCGACGGGACTACTCGTGGGAGTACAAGTCTGCAGGACTAGGTTCCTAATTCAGTAGAAATGGAGGTACATGAGGAATCAGGAAGACTCTTGAAAAATAAAAAGCTTGTCTTTCTTTTGCAGTATACAGCAAGTAACTTCTCTCTGTGAAGCTACTAAGCTATTTGGTTATTTGTATATTTTATTTTTTTTTTTTAGGTTGAAAATATATATTTTTATTACAGCATATGCAAAGTTTAATTGTTATATGTTTCCTATGCCTTCAAGTAAAAACAATTAGCTTTTAGTATTGACGAAAGCTAAGATTAACATTGGCCAAACAGTGAGGATACAGTGATGTTTTCAATGTCCGATATGCATTAAATGTTAAAGAAAGGAATGATTGCTTGAACATAATGAAAAACCATGGCACAACAAATGGGCAATGGGAACCTTTTAAATAACCTGGAGAAAACAAAGATAAAAAGCTTTGAAAAGTCTGCCTTATATCAACCCAAGAAAATGGATGGGCAGGGGAGGAGTAGGGAAGAAACCACCTTAAATAAACAAAAACAACAACAAACCACCTCCAGCACAGAGATTCTACTCTCTAGGCACTAAAATGCACAACCACATTTAAATGCACAAACAACTGCAGCCGAGGGGACTGGACTGTAGGAGCAGGGGCTCAGGGGGTCCCACCCGCTCCGCTGCCGCGTGTCGCCCACGGGCTCAGCGCTCCTCAGCTGCCCCCAGCTCCTGCCTGACCCTCAGCCCAGGGGGCTCAGGAGCGGCCTCCTGCCCTCCACCAGCACCACCAGCACCTCCTGCTGCCAGCGCCAGCCACAGCCTGTCCCAGCCATGGCTTGGCAAGAATTCATCCCTCCAAGAACGGCTGCGCCTGCAGGAGCCGTGGGAGCGCGCGGCTCTTGGCCCATGCCTGGGGCTGGGCTGGACACCAGGGCAGCCATCCCACGGGGCCGAGGAGAGCGGCCTGTGCTGGGCCTCTGCTCGTCCTCTGTGCCCCGAGAAGCTCCATAACATGCAGAGACCTTTCATCCCTCCAGAACTGCCCCTCCTAGGCCAGCTTTTGAAGAGCAGAGAATCAGCCTAGAGCGCCACGGGGACGGAGGTGCCACAGGGACGATGTCTGGCTACGCACGATGCTGCGTGACTGTACAGTACAGCTGGGGAGGAGCAAACAAGGGACTTCTCGTGGCGTTTGAAATGACAGGAAAAGGAGAAAAATGGAAAGAAACCCTGCGTGTTTTCACACTGTAGTGGCAATCTCTTGTGGCAACATGAATTAAGTTTAGGTGAGAGGAGGGTATTTTGCAGGCAACTGGCAACCACCAAAACCAGGCTTGCCTGGCACACAAGTCACAGACAAGGGAATATCTTACACTTCAAAATACAACATCCCCTCTTCCAATTTAAGGTGTGCCTACTTCTGTTTTAAATTAGATTCAGCTTCAGTGTTACAATTTTGTTTTAGCAATTCTCACTTCAATGGTGTTCACATTTAGGCAAAATCCTCTGTAGGATTTCGAAAGATCCTGGATGTTTTGTTGCTTTGTTCTGGTACTGTTATGGATTCCTTCCCTCAAAGACACACTGCCAGGGAACAACATCTGCAACAAGGATTCTTATTTTCTACAGCCTATAGCCTTTCACCAGAGGTGTCGTCCAGTGTAACTTGGCGGAGCAGTTGGTATCTGGAAATAAGGATAATAAACCCATAACTGAGAGATCTAGACTGTTCAAAAATCAGTATTATCATGCTACACGTACATGACAGCTTTCCAGATGGTAGTTCTAGAGCAAAGTGATACAAAGAAACTCATCTTCCACCATACAGTGCATTTATCTCTCTGTAAAACCATGGCTATATATAAACATGAGCTTTGTATCCAACTCAGAACAAAGCAAAACAAACAAAAAACCCAAATTCTCAAGCTTCTTGTCCTTTAACTGCCTTCTCCCTGAGCTGCACATTCTGGTATCAGAAAACAGGCAGAGATGAATCCAAACATCAGAAGGATGCAATCCATTACTGACAGCAAAGCCAAGCCTTTTCATTTTACTCAAGTTGACATGTTTCACACAGTCTTACCCACACAGGAGAATGCTTGCATCTAGTCCCTCTTGTTCACTAAAATCAGCCAAAACTTTACTTATTTAAAAACAAAACCAGACCTGCAATCAGTTCATGTTATTTGGCTTTAAATGTAGAGGTTGAGTTATGGAATCAGCTCATGATTCAAAAGAAAGAAAACCCAACTCACATGAGTATAAACTGGCTCATGAGTAGATTTTTAAGAAGCATGTAGATATGCATGGAAAATGTGGGGATGAAAATTCTTCTTTTTTAACAGTATGCCTGCCATATGAAATGTCTTAAGTGAAAGCAAGACATCATGTGAAAAACATTTGTAAAGTCCGTTTGGCATCACTAAACCAATCTTACAACAACCAGGCTGCAAAAATACAGGTCTATCAAAGAATAACGTGCCAAACTATTCTCTAAGGAACAAAAATCAGTGCTATTAACATTAAAATATTCTATATTCTTCTTTTATGAATCCCTTTTCAACAGATGTACAAATCTGGCAGCAACAAATCTGTAAGTTACAAAGAATTACATGTATTTTACAAGAAAATGGAAGATATGTGAGACACCACCATTATCTGCAACAATTATTTAAAGTAATATACTGCCTAAAAACATCTGTGTGACTCACATCATCTTGAAAAAACCCAGGTTATAAAAGGTGTCACTTAATAGTTATGTTAAATACCTTAACACAAAATTAATTTGAAAGGGCCATTGAATATGTTGTCTCACAAAAAAACTTGGTTCACTGAAGCTGCACTGCAAAATGTGAATAGCCAAGTAAACAAATGCAAAATACTTGTTAATTACATATTTTCTAGAAGGAAGGGAAGCATTACATGCATGCTTGCTGCCTTAAATTTTCATTTATAGCTTTCCCCCTGCTGTGAATAAGCGAAAGCAGGTTTCTCAATTAGTAGTGGTTGTATATATCAGTGCATTTCAAAGATTTCTTAAATCATCACATTTTGATACTTACAGTCCCACCATTTAGCACAACTGCCATCTCAGTTGGCTGATAAACATTGCTTCTAAAAGGAGCACTAGGCCGGCTTCCCAAACTGCCGTTTCGAAATCCTGCTGTTCTTAGCGCTGTGTTTGGAAAAGAGAGATTGCTCTTAGAACACAATTAAAGCTGTGCAATCACAGAGTATCTTCCTTCCAGTTTGGTTATTGGGAACTTTGCCACTGATTTTAACTTCCACGTTGCTTTTGAACAGCTGTTTCTCTTACACGTTGGGAATGGATCGCAGAAGAATCAGATTTACATTAAATGAACTGTTTGCTGTGGAGGGGAAAAAATTTAATGGAACCATATTTTTGAAGCTTGCTTAATCTCATTGGAGTGGGAGCTCCATGTCTTCAGTCACTGAACCTGTGATGGATCTTGCACAATGCGTTTCGCACAGCGCTCCCTGTGTTGGGCTGGATACTGTGGGGTTAAGTAAAATGCATTACATTTTGCTTTCTATCAAACTCAGTGGACAGGGATCCAAAGCCTTGCTCAAGCCAGTAAGCAATGCTCACAACCCCCTGAGCATTACTGCAGCATGACTAGCACATAAGGATTTTCCAGATGTTTCAGATTATACTTACTCTGAGAAACTAGAAAGATGGAGTAAATATTGCTTTCCAATAGCTTAAACATGGCAAATGGCTGGAGCAAGAGAGGAGATACTGATTGTCCTTTTGACTGTTTATACCAGGGATAAATCGGTCTCCCCATTAATTTTAGCACAAGTTTCGGTTCAAGACGTAAATTCTGACTGAGAGATATGAATAGTGAGGGATATGCTGCTCTCTCTAAACCAGTCTGGGGACTGGCACATACAAACTCCCTCTTTAATTTCGAGGGTAAATAATGGCTTCACTGAACTCAGACGTGGCCAGGGAACAGAGCTCATTTATCCACATGACGTGCGTGGTCACAACGGGCAATACTCATCTGTCAGCTGCTAAATAGAAACATGCCCAGTTCAGGCACCTGGGGCAAGAATTTCTCTTAGATTTAATTCAAATTAGAATTCTAGAGACTCTGGCTGAAGTCGTGAATGAGCTGAAGTTTATGAGAATTTCAGCACAGGCTTTAATGAAGCCAGGATTTCTCTCCAATGTAGTTGCTCTGCTCTGTGTAGAAGATTTAAATGGATCCTACTGCCATATGCTGTCCTCTATCCACTGCTGCTCCTCTCTTTGGGAGTTGTGCACCAAGAACAATATTGATTTACCATGGAAATTTAGAAATTCCACCCTGCAAATGCTCAGCTGTTGACTTCAGATACATACAGACCCTCATTTACTCTGCATTTTAGAATTACATATTTTTGCAGAACACTGGGAGAAAAAATTACGAAAATGCCTAAACTGGAACTAAGTATTTTTTATTAGATATTTAACCATCTCAAGGTCAGGAACTTTTCTTTGTTTGCTATTTGACTACTTCTTGTGTGATAAACAGACATGATTGCACTGGTATTTGCTAGTACACACCAAGAAAAAAAATCTTTATCGTGCATGTAATCATTGAAATATTTACATATTTATACAGAATATTTACACAAAATATCCACAGTCATTTCAAAGTTACCTTAAAGAGCCAGTAAATTCACTTTCATGTTGCTAAATTTTCTTTCCCTATAATTGCAAACAGTCTACATTTTTTTGAGACTCTGTGATAAAGCTTGTAGACAAAATACTCATTCGGGATTTTTTTCTCACACCCATTTTACCATTTTTCTGTGCACTTTTTACATTACTATTACATACAATCACTTGCATAGGGTATGTATAGGTAAAAACCAAGCAGTACTGAGAATATTTGAGCAACTGTGTCAAAGCCTCTTTTTAACACATTTTAAATTTCGCTCACTTTGCTTTTAGGCAATGGCTGTGATGGTGACTGGTGGTACCAGAAGTTATTAAATGAAATTTAATGATATCTGAAATTTAATGAGAGCTGCTTGGGCTTGGGTTTCCTGACAGCTGTAGCATCCTACATTGAACATCCAGATTTCTCTTGTTTAAGGCAAATTCTCTCTGCCTACAGAGGTTGCCCTGCTAGTGTGCACTGCACTTCCAGAGAGCACTGAGAACTCAGTCAACTGCTCTTTGTCCAGGCTTTCTAAGTACTTTAATATAATTTTAAATGGCACACCTATGAAAATAACTCTTTTAAAGAGATATTTCAACCTATCATATGAATATTAAAATCCCAGATTAGTATGCTGTTTAAATGGTGTTTAAATTACTGACTTTAAAATAGGTTTGCTTTATTAATGGTTAATGTTGTTCCTGGAACAGAGCAGCTCTTGTTGCAATGCATAACTTGAAGCTACATTTTTGCTAAGAAAGGAGGAATCTAGGAGGACATATGCTTGTTTGAACCTGAAGGCTGTTCAGATTCTTAAAATGCTGCTTAAAATCTTTAAAAAGAGCAAAGTTATGAAATTGTTTTATACAAGTATTAGTGGAAATAACAAGAATTGATGGAAAATATGTTTGTCCAGGCATGTTTTCTGTTTAAAGCTAACTATTTACTGAAACAAGTATTAGTCAGGGAACTAAGAGGTGTTTTCTGTTTATGATGTCTTCCAAAACTTTACAACTAGTAGGTCATCCATTCTTAAACATCATTCTTAAGTATGAATAAAAATTGAAGAAAGTACCCTTCCATTAATTTCTAAACTCTTAATGATGAATTCTCAGATTGAGGCTAATTAAATGGATGAAAGAAGAGAACATTTTCTACATACCTGCAGAGCCAATTGCAAACAGACTCCAGGTGCTTTGCCACTGAACCATCAGCATGGGGATCTGACTTAGCCACTTGGTTATTATTGCCTGTATTTACTTTAAGTCTCTACCATACTACTAAGTTTTGTCTCCAAACCCTGCTGTCCCAAGCCAGTCCTTAGAGAACTGCTGCAAAGGAATATTTAATCTGTTTTGATGTATTAAAAATTCCTATATGCCATGGGAGTAGGAATGACAGGCATTTATTATGGTATACATTAATAAGGGCATCAGATAAGGAAATCTATTTTGTATTGTACTATAATTCAGATAGATTAAAACAGAAAATAAATTGCACTATCATAGACAGTAGAATGGTTTTATAGTTATCATACATCTATCCATGTCACAAAAAAACTTAATTACTGAATGATTAGATAAAAAAGGAGCTTCCAGTTCTTTTTTTTTAAATGCATCCATGAATGGGAAGGATACAGAGTGAAAGATCCAATTTTGTTCTTAGATCTGCCTTAGCCAGAAATAGCTTCACTGAAGCCACTGCAGTTACTTTACTACAAAATTAATTTAATGGGAGATGGAGGACTGTAAGAAAAAAACCACCACAGAAAAAAAAAAAAAGAGTGCTTTTAACAGTCCATAGTGCAACTGCCTCTTGCTCTGGAACATTAGGAATAACAACCATTCTCTTATTCGTGGGATTTTTTTGTTTTACCACTGCCCTTACGGTATCTACTCACAGAACAAACTTCCCTACTGGAAGGAGACCTTTAAAGTTCCTGCTGAAAAACTTAGAGGGAAAAAATGTCTTCCTGACCTGACACTGTGCCAAACAAAAGTGCTATTCTCCTCCATGTCTGGTCTACACTCAGAGGAAACATCAAACCCTGAGGAAATCAAAGACACATAAAGATGAATAGGAAGGTGAAGTGCCTGGACCACGTGCCCTAAGCCTTCTTTCAAGGGCTGCCAGAGCAATGTGGCAACTTCTGCCTGGGATACCAAGCCAGTATTCTTCTCAATTAGAGTGAATAAAAATCAGTGTGACCTGTAACAAAATCCTTTATCCAGGTGTGGGGCAGCACCAGACCACAACCCCCCTAAGAGCACCATGGGGCTCCTGCTTCCCAGTGCTGGTCACAGAGACATCGCTGGGATTTCTGACGTGGGTTAAACGTTCACCAATGGCTTGGATCTCTGAAGCACCCAGTTGTTGCTGGTCCTTTCAGCAATCACTCAGAAACATTTTCACTGCAAATTTTAATGATGTGTCATCACACATCGTTCTATGACAAGGGAGGCAAATTACCTTGAAACCTCTGTGAAACCTCAGATGCTCAAGCCCTCAGAACAAAGGCTGTCTTTGAACTGTCTATAAGCCACTTGGCATTTCTTCCCCCGCAGGGACACAAAGTGGCACTAAATCCATTTTAATGGCAATATAATTAATAATAATTATTTTGTTGCTCAAGTGGCTGAGCATTTTGTAACACAGACCACTTAATTTTTTTTCTGAGGTTTTGGGAAAATATTTTGTATTAAATGCTGATAACTGCTAATTACAAAAAATGTCATTTAAATTATTTAAAACAGAGGTTATTTTTTTCCACAGTGATTCTTTTTATTCTTTTGGTGTTGGCTTAGCATTTGAAATTGTTCAGTTTTTCAAAGAAAAAACAACGTGCAGAAGAATTATTTTAACCTAACACATGTATTTTCTGCATTTTTTTTCATTTTTCTCCCTCACTAGGTCATATCTTAGTGAAAACTGTAAAAGGGAACAATGTGTAGTGTGCAAATTATTGCATTTCTCATGACCCTTATTTTCAACACCTGAAAAATGTCTCATACAGAGAGTTTTCTTGACACTACAGAAATATATAGTCCTTTATAGCCAATTCTTACCTGCATTATGTTCATCCATTGAAAAGGCTTTATTTTCCATGTAGCTCCGAGGAAGCTGTATATCTTCCTCAAAAGCGGTTTCACGCATCCTTGGCTGTGAAGTATCAAAATAATTGGGTGTGTTTTCCTGCTGTGATGGAAGGATGGTACAGTGGACCTCTGGGATGGCGTGAAAAATAACAAACACCCAGCCACTGGACACCAGTGCAATAGCCAGAGTGGGATCACTCCATTTGTCTCTTCTCTGTAGCTCAGCATTGCCGAAGAGGTACATAGTCATCCAGGCTACCCAGATCAGAATGGAACAAAAAAGGGTTATAATGAGGCATACTCCGTTTTTCTTCCACTTCTTAAACTTCCCACAGAGAGTGAAAAAAGAAAATCCCATGGTAAATACCATCAGGAACATAACGTAAATCGAAGCCATTGCAAAATCCATCGGTTCGTAGCTGCAGGCCAGCTTGTTATCTCTGACAATGGTCAGGATCAACCACTCGGTTGCGATGATGACCTGCACTAGCATCAGGCAGATGGCCACCCCAGCCAGATGCCAGCCAGATGGGCTCTTCCCATGGCGAACGAGTCTGCGAAGTCTCCAGGCTTGGGCTAGCAAGCACGAGAAGCACAAGGCAAAGATAACTCCCCACAGAAACCTTCGGGTAGAGCACACTATTTCATCTTCCTGTATGATGAAAGCAAAGGTCAGCCCAAACAGTCCCAGAGTCCCAAAGAGAAAGAGGAAGTGCATTCCCAGGGGGCTCTTCTTCTCTTTGTCCTTGATGAAGGGCAGCCTCACCAGCAAAATCAGCATCAGCAGTAATGTGGTCAGCACACCTGCCCCTGCGACCGCCTCCAAAACGATCCCCCAAATGGCATCCAGGTCACACAGGTACACATACTGAGGGAGAAGATCCAGTCCACACCCTCGAGGAGTGCTGGAGTTTTCTGAAGAGCCATAGCTGATCACGAAGAGGAGGAAGAAACCAATGGCTGGGTAGGTTTTCATTTTTCTGTCTGAGACAACAAAATACTTGTTTAGCTAGAGCTCAGTTTGGAGGATTTCACAGCCACTGAAGCCCAGCTTGTTTCAGTAGCCCATGTTTACAGTTTTTGCACTGGATTTGCAGCTGGCACATCCTCCCCCCAGCCCCCTTCGCTGCCCTCCCAAAAGCTCCATGTTGTACTCAGAATGCAAAATGACTCATTGCTCTGTTTGCACAGATTGAAAACAACATTTCCAAACTCTGCCCCTGCAAATGGCCTAAAACACAGCCAGAAAAAATTATGTATCCTGTTGCAAATATTACATTATCTACAATGCTTAGATAATTACTACCTGTTTAATACTACATTCAAACCAAGGTGTTTAAAGTGTGTGTAAGTTGCACTGGGCCTGATGCAAGTGTAAGCTGTATCACAATGAGACTGTCCCACAGCCTTGCTCCTTTTACTGGAACAAAGGCAGAGTCAAAACCACTTTTTAAATTATCTCTTTTTAAAGGATAAAACAACCCAAGGAAAATAAACATTGTACTTCCTTAAAAACAAAAAAAAATCTTGTTTTCATGCTCGATCAATAGGCAGTTATCATATTCACTTCTTTCATCCTCTTCCAAAGTCCAGATTTTAGATTGCATTTGGAAATGGGAATGGTAGCCTAGAAAAATCCCATACTCTGTGACAGTGGTGCTCAGATGCAGTGTCATCAATCAACTAATCAAAAATGAATGCCTCATTGTGCTTCCTAGCAAGTCCAAAGCCAATAACAACAACCAGAGCACCCCCTTCCTGGATCCAGAGAGCGGACAATGGTAAATTCTCCAGGTACACACCCCACTCGATCATCAGGACCAAAAGCCCAGACAAATGCCAACTTAGTTTTAGGAAGAACATGGGTTAGGTGTTTTACAAATACATGGTATGGCATTTGCTTTTATTAAGCAAAGCAGAGCAAAGGAGATTGTTAAAAAATGTAACCTTTAACTCCCAGTCTGCCTCGGCCATAGGCTCCCTGTAAGGGCAGTCTGCAGTAAACACTGTGTGGAGCAGATATGAAACCTGACTCTGTTAACCTTCACTAGCAGTTAGTGCTGCAGGTTCCAGCAGGATTTTCCTCATTGATGTGAGGAACGTTGCAGACTCCCACTTGTGCTGTATGACCAGGAGGAAGGAAAGGCAGTAACGTCAGTCAATGTGAGTCACAGGCTCATGGGACACGTTTAGGATGCAAAGTGAAAAGCAGAGAAACTATCAGTAGCTCTTTTGTAAGTCATACAACAGCCCTAAAT
The DNA here is from genome assembly GCF_017639235.1 of Corvus kubaryi. Taxonomy (NCBI): domain Eukaryota; kingdom Metazoa; phylum Chordata; class Aves; order Passeriformes; family Corvidae; genus Corvus; species Corvus kubaryi. Next base: position 1,416,766 of record NW_024581129.1, read on the forward strand.
GGTTACCTGTCCAAAGAGATTTCGTAGATTAGAACTGCTTTTAATGAAAACTTGGAAAACTTCAATGAGAGTTGAAAACAATTTAAAGGAGCACTGCAATGTTGCATTGAGCACGATCGGTCATAACCAGCACAAAACCAATTTACACAGGCTGTCTGAAACTGTACTGAGTCTCTTAGAGCTGAGAACGATGGATTTTCCTGTGTGTTACAGTCCTGTGCTTTACAGTCCTGTAATGACCAAAGTTAAATCTTGAGGATCTGAATCTTCAAACTAATGTTTCACTGTGTAATGATCAATGACCATTTTGGCCTCTATCAGGAGACAGATAAGGGAGGTTCTGATGTTCCCTATTAGGGGCACCAAGACAGCAAATGTGCCAATATAAACGTGTAGTGACTCTATGGTCTTCGTTCACACAGGATACAAAACATCCTGTTACAAACCTTCATCTCAGAAGTGGAAGCTGCAACAAATGGTGTGATCTGGGCTTGGACAAACAGGAAATGGGTAGTCGGCGATCTCTGCCAGCCCACAGAAAGTAGTCTTTGCACTTTTGGAAGGGCTGCAATGTTCTAACGATGCAATGACCTGCTAAGGGCAAATGATCTGTTTTTTCTATCTACCTGTAATTTGCTTTATGGTGAATTGGTAGGATATACACTTGTTTGTACCTGATCTGTGTAACAGATTCTTCAATGACTGTCGCAACACCCAGGTTAAAAACACTGACTTTACAGGCAGAAAACTAATCATCAGTGAAATAGATTCATTTTTGTATTGAATATGGTTACGCTCAATAAATCTCTTTGCCCTTTGAGTACATAATTAACTAGAAGGAAACATTCTGAAGATAGTTCTCCAATTCCTTTTATGCACAGGCAATTCCTATTGCAACTTGTGAATTTCCTCTTTAGTGTGTTTGAAACATCCTAAAAAGTGTGGTCAGTGCCTGCTGACACAGAGGGAGGAAATCCACTGGGATCTACTAAGGCAATGCTCCAAACCAGAGGTACCACTTCAAGAAGTAGGAGGTCATGTGGAAAATGACTAAAAATTCATTCTAAATGTCACCCAAACTAGAAACAATAAACAGCCCTTAATGAGGGTCATGTTAATTTTCCACTATCCCATCACTTACACATTATGAGAAGCATGGACTAAATTGCTTTCAATACTAGCTTTGTTTATTAGCTACTCTCCAAAGACCTGGGGGATAATGAATTAAGTGTGAGTATCCCCAGTTCTAAGATATTTTCCAGTTTTTTCATTACTTTATTCATGTCATGTAACCCTCATGTGATTGAGCTATTCTAGGACAGTCTGTTTCCATGGAGATTGTGCTGCATGGGTAAGCAGTCATATTGTCAGGCCATCATTTGTTTCCTCTTCCTATTTGGAAGTGTTTGGGAGGGGGAAGGGAGGGTTAATGAATTTGAGTATTTCCCCCTCCATGAAGAAGTGGTTAGTTTTAGGAAAGGGGGAATTAAGCTGTGACAAAATATATTCAGAATTCAAAAGATGTATTCTGAAATATAGAGGTGTTCAACTCCGGAGGAATTTTCCCAAGTTACTTCCTACTTTTGGGAAAGCTGTGATAACCAGTGGTCCTCTTAGAAAGGTCCTAGACAGCCACAATAGTGACCAAGAAATCTCTAGGATTGCTGACAGGCATTCCTGGTGTGAAATAATTTCCTACCCAATGTCAGTGAGTCTCACTAAACACTAGATCCTGCCCAGACCACAGCTGGCAAGCAGGGCTCCAAGTCTCCAAAGGAGGAGTCTTTTCCTCCTAACTGCTGTCAATAAAGCAGTCTGTTTCCAGCCTGTTTACTGGCAATTTCTGCCTGACTTGGTAAACACGGGCAATATTAATAATCTACCCCCTGAGACATTACCAGCCAAAAAAATCCTCTTTCTAGGGCTGGTACTCAGCACTGAACAAAAAGTTGTAAGAACAAGGGAAAACACTGCATTACAACACACAAGTCTGGCAAGAGAATACCACAACTTTAGCTAAAACCACAGATTCAATCATTTTAAGGGAAAACTGAGAGGGTTTTTTTTGCCAGAAAAGTTGTTTTTGAAAAAAAATAAATACATCAATATGCGGGTTTTATTAAAATAGCATTTTCCTCAAGCATGTGCAGTGGGTGGGGTGGCAGAGTTCCATATCTCTTGAGACTTTGTAGTAAAATTTTTCTGCACATTCCTGCTGGTTGTTACCTAAATCAGTAACTGTAGAGGAAGAGTATTTTTACCTCTTTATGTCTAGATTAGCTCTTGCCAAAGTTATGCAACCTCACGGCAGTAACAATAGCGCTCTATTCGGCTGGCACTTCACTTCTCATGCCAGAGAACTACAGTAACACAGGAATGCCACGGAAACGTTCCAGCACAGATACAGCCAGTGGTACCCACACATCCCCCACGTACTCGAATGAACTCTTCACAGGGAAGGAAATGCAACTTGAGATTTTTTTTTTCCCCCCAGATTCCTCTCCAAAATTTTATTTCAGTAAAGCCATTAAGGCAACATACCTGAAACCAGAGCAATCAGGAACACTTACAATCAATATTCTAATCAATAAGCCTTACACATTTTAGGCAAAAGCAGCAAACAGTTAGCAGGATAGCTTCAAATCCAGTACTCAATTTTTGGCTCAAAATCTGCTCTCAGTGGCAGCTTTAATAACTCCACTATTTTCTACAGAGTGAGGTCCTCTTCATTACATTATCTGGCATAGACTCACTACAGAAATTGCAGACACAAAGCTACCCCAGCGGGTACAAACTACAATTACAAGCAATTAAGCAGAAACAGAAAATCTCACAGTTGTCATCAAAAAGTTGTCACGGTTAAAAATCAGCGAGGCTTTCTGTAGCTAAAGTCTTCTCACCAAAGCTTGCAAAGGGATCAAAAAGACACTGCTGTATGCTGCTACAGAATATATATACAGAATAAATCTGTAATCGTGCAAAGATTTAAGGCTAGGCTATTCATGGTTAGATGCGTTATCTGCTCCTGTACCTGGAGTCCCAATGTTAGTCAACTGACAAAGGGAGACACATCCAATCACAGAGAAGAAAAACAATCTAGTAAATATAAGCAATAGTAGCACAAATAGTAACCTGCTCTGCCACACAGGCAGAAGGATGGTTCACTGTGCAATTTCCAAAAGCAAACCGCCCCCACCACAAAGTGTTGTGGAGAGATGCTAGTGAGTGAGGAATTAATCACAACAGAGGATCTCTGCCAGCTGCTTTTGATCAGATCTGAAGAATGAGCTCCAGGACTGATAACAGAGCAGCAACAGCCAAGTTGAGATCAGACTACTCAAGAGATGTGTGTATTTCCAGAATAACAATTAATAGTGCAATTGTGCTTTGTAGGCAAAAATACAGCAGGGATTTTGACAGCCCCTGCATTAGATACACATCATGCTCTGTTGCAGCCTCACAGTTACAGAAGGCAAGACTCCACTCCAAAAAGGACATGTAGAAAAAGTATTGCTTTCATTTAGAAATACTTTGTGATGCTGAATATCCTATGAAATTATCTTTCTAATTTTCTAGGAGCTCAATTCCTTTTGGTCAGAATCTGTGCATCACGTGTGCCTAGATACTTCTGACCATAGTGCCTGGTGTTGAATTCACAACCGACAGCAATCAATAACAGTAATCAACGTTTTTATTTTCTTTGCTATTCTCAGATTGTTCCTATTCATGTCATAGCCTTCTAGCAGATGGGTTCTGTCACCTGATTCCTCCTGATGTAGCGAGACAACACCTCAGCCCTGATATTCCCTGCTGGTAAGCAGCAAGGGTATCCCCGATAAACAGCTACTCGGTACTAGCGCTGATCACCAAACTGGGTGTTTGGGTTCAGCACGCAGGAAATCCTGTTAGCCTTGGGATAAACATTAGGGCAGGTGTAAACAAAGGGTTCACATAAGTGCTAAATCCTCCCTCTGCGTGGCTTTGCGGAGAGGTAACGCAGAGACAGGGCTTTTAATTAACTAGAGAGAAAACTGCTGCGCACCCGCACCCAGCCAGGGCTCCCGCCAGCCCCGGGACCGACCGCGGCGGCCAGGGGCCAACAAAAGGCTCTTTCCTCTCGGCCTCTTCCCTGCCACTGCCCTTGAGCTCCCGCTGGGGACTGCGATGAGGTGCCGAGCTTGGCTACAACTACCTCGCGTACGAACGCGGTGCGGGGCCAAGCGGCCCCTCCGTGCGGCCGGTGCGCGGCTGCCTCCGCTCCGGGCTCCCTTTAATCCGCCTGCAACCTCCTCCTCCTGGACGATACCTATCCCACTTCAGCCTCCTCTCTTTTGTCCCTTCGCTCATTTCTCTCTTCGGCTTCTTTTTCCCGTCCCTCTCTCCCCCGCCTGTCCCCGCTCTTCTTCCCCATCCTCTCTGAACTCTACTGCCCTCCTCGCCAGCCTTCCGCCCCGCTCCCCGCAGCGCAGCCCCTGCTCCGAGCCCCCCCCCGTCCTGCCCTATATCCCGTCTAATCCCCCCCTCAGGATTCCTATATCCAGCCTGTTGTCTGCTGGCGGCCACCGGGCTAATTCCGCGGGCAGCGCAGGGCGCAGAGCCCGGTGAGCGGCTCCGCTACGTCCCCCTCGCCCTCAGCGCTACCCCGGGGGTACCCCCGGAGCCGGCCCGGGGTCGCCGTCCCCCCCGCCCGCCGCCGGCTCACCCGCTGTCTGCTGGGCCGAGGGCGGCGGGGCAGCTCTGTCCGCCAGCCCTCCGCAAGTCACATCCCGGCTCCGGCGGCGCGGCGGCTCCGCGGCGGGGAGCGAGCGCAGCGCCGGCCGCCCCCGCGGCGGCTCATGGAGCGCTCGGCCCCGGTGCGCGCCCTGCGGAGCGGAGCGGAGCCGTGTCC
>NW_024581129.1:1422053-1483242 GCF_017639235.1 Corvus kubaryi
TGTCCGCCGCGCTCTGCGCCCGCCGCTCCGCCGCGCTCCGGCCCCGCGGCCAGCCCCCTCCGACCGCCCCGCCCCGCTCGGGCACGGCTCGGCCCGGCACTGCCCGGCTCGGCCCGGCACGGGCTCCCTCGGCGCGGCTCGAGCCGGCTCGGCGGGGCCGGGGTACCCCGGGGACAGGGACAGCGCACCCCACAACGCCGGGGCGCCCTGGCCGCGCGGAGCTGCCCGGCTCCCAGGGGAGAGGGGCGCGGCGAGGAGGTGGGCGCACACTGACACACTCACCCTCAAACACTCACACTCACCCTCAAACACACACTACCACAAACACACACTACCACATCCTCAAGCACACACTACCACATCCTCACACTCACGCACTCCCACCCCGCCCCCTGTCACAGCGCGCTGCTGTGCAGCCGGGCACGTATCGGCGCTGTAAGCGCAGACTTGCACAGGGGGACACCCGCATGGCCGCAGCCCTACGTGCTCAGGTGACACGAGGGCAGGACACGGCGCGGGAGCAGGCACACAGACGGGCATGCCTGGCTGCTCCTGTCTCCGCAAACGAGTGCGAGAGCAAGGCCTGGGAACCCGCTCCCTGGCTGGGCATGTACACACCTACGGCCAGGTGTGGGTCTGCAGAGGTCAGGGTTTTGGGTTTTTTTTTTGAAAGGGGCTGGATACGTTGAAACCTTCTCCAGATGCAGCTTCCGACTTGCCACAGCCCGAGACAACAGCTAAACAAGCACTTGGAAGAGAAAACGCTGCGAGCCTGTGTGCGGTGCAAGTGACGCTTCACAGGCGGGATCAGCCCCTGCCAAGCGCAGGAGGTCCTGCCAAGGCGATGCTGGGCACTGCTCCGTGTCTGCCTTCCACCTCCCAATGGGCAGCTGGGGCCCTGCTTTTCAGCTTCTCCACAGTTTAACTCTGAGACAGTCATAACCCTTAGACGGGGCTTCCTACAAACTCTAGGAGGAGTTAATTGTAGGAGGGAAAGGCAGCTTCTGCATGTGATGTTCATGAACAGAGCAGAAACTCATGAGCCTTTTCGGCCGCTTAGAGACCATCGCCTGACACGTCCATGACCGGCAGCCTCGCCGTGCTGTGCATCCCTGGGTTATGCACCCCTGCATCCCTGGGTTATGCTTCCACTTAAACCACTAACGACAGCCTGGGCAGGCACAGCTGACATGGCATCAGCAGCGGGGAGCGCCCGGAATGTGTCCTTCCTGAACGTCTGCCCTTCCTGCCAGGTTTCCGTATCCAGAGCCTTCCGAAGGGAAGTATCTGCCCTGAAACGTGCATTCTTCAGCACAGCAGAAGTGTAACCTTTAAAGAGGCTCTTCCTAACATGCGTGGGCTTATTTACCTGTCGTTTATGATGCCTTGGGGGGTAACCTGAACTTCTCAGCATGGCTGACATGGAGTAAATCAGATGGTGGGGTTGGGCTGTAGTTGCCCATGTTTAGGCAGGGCAGCGGGGGGAGAAAAGCTGAGGCAGAGGAACGTTTCACATTTCTGCTCTTTTATTTCTCAATTTCTCTGTCTTGCTGATTTCAGGTTTTAGGCACTGGCTTTTTTTGAGTCACATGTAAACAATATACCCTGCCCTTGCATCAGTCGACAGCTACATTCCATTCAAAGTTAAGCAGGATAATTTTACAGAAACTGAGGTGGTGAGAGGTGAAGTTGCGGTAAACTGCCCAAGGTCACCCAGCAGTCTGGCAGAAAAGTGGAAAATACTGATTCAACAGATCAGTCTGTACCCCTGCTCCATCTTGGGAGCCTGAGCCAAGCACCCAAATACTGTAGTACCAAGTAAAGACCTTTTTGCGTATAAATAAACACACAGAGTTCTCTGTGCCATGCTGGGTACAGAGAGGTAGACCAGGGGGAAGGATGAATCACAAGGATTCATGTGCTGTCGGTCTTGGCCGGCTCACAAGGGAGCAATGTACTGAGCCCTTCAGCAAATGCAAATCTTGGGCATTGTTCCCTTCTTCCTGTGTCTCTCACACAGCCCTGGTTCCCTGAAGGAAACCGCCTCCCCCATTTGCCTTGTACTGATAGAACAGGGAAGATAATGACCCTCTCAACCATTACTAGTGGATCAGTACTGAATAGGGCTGATTTCTCTCCTGCTGAAGCAGTTTTTAATGTTAGCTACCAAGAAAAAGTGTAGGACAGGACTCCAAATCATCCAGGAAATTATAGGAGGACTTGGTAGAGCAGCTGGACTAAATCACAGCTCTTGTTGCATTACTTTCCACCTAGTTAGCTTTGAAAAATATGCTCTTAAAATAGGCTTTTATTAAGGGGAAAAGTATTTCTATCAGCCAACCACTAACTCATCAGCACCTTCAGCATTTCCCCACCTTGACAGAGCAGGTAGGAGGATGGAGTGGGTGCTGTGACCCTGGCAGACTGTGTGAATTCCCTTATTTCAGATGGTGCTCCCTACTCCTACATCAGTTCCTGGGACCCTGCAGTGCCTGTAGCCAGCGACTGCTTGCATGTGATCAGTGCTTAGAGGAGACTGGGGAAGGGGTGAGGTGTGCAAGGCCAAAGTAAAGACGAAATTTAGAGACCTCCACTTATGCCATGCAATTCTCCCAGAGCTGATGGCCTAAAGAGGGGTAAGCTCAATGCTTTCGTTCATCTCTGTAACAGTGAAGAGCATGCATGGTGTCTATCTGTCCTTATTTTAGGCTGAGTGTACAGTACAGTCAGCTTTTAAAAACCCCACTGCTTTTCAATAGTTTTACTCCTCCTATTTCCTACAACACACATTTGGTCATTGAACAGATTTTTAGCTTTCCCCCCACCAATGTTTGGTGACAATAGGTAAACAAAAAGTCTGTGTGGTGCTGCATGTTCCCAGTGTTTCTCTCCTGCAGCAGTGCTCCCAGCAGGATTTGAGAGGAGAGAGCAAGGCTGTTAGAGCAGCGGACACCACTCACCCATCCCTAAGTGCCAAATCCATATCCCCACAGACTGTCATCATCACTTCAGCTAGTTTTCCCATGTCCCAGCCTGAGATTAAAAAAGGCAGCTTCCATCCTCTGTTCTCCTCTTACCCTTCAGAAAGCCTGGCAGGTGCTGTGTTTATTGCAGGAACAGGCACAAAAACAGTCGAGCAGTGTTTCGCTTCCAGCTTTCCTTTGTACGGTGGCTCCTGCACAACCTTTTCACGGGGTACTCGGGTTTTGCAGCTCCTGCCAGCACGGAACTGTGCTTGTGCCAGTGCAATTTAAGTGGAATATTTCATTAAGAGATCAGCAGCAGGCACATGGAAATGACAGCGATCATTAAGTCTGCATTACTTTGTGTGCATTAGGGAGCGTGTAGAGGCCCCAGGCACTGACAGGGCTGCACGGCACAGGGGGAAGCCAACTCTGTGTAAATCACTTTAGGCTGCCCTGAGACGGACTGTGTGCCTTAACCGTGGGGTGGCCAGGCTCTGGTATCTGTTCCTAGGTGCTGAGATGCCCCAATAATGAGCATGACAGAAGAGAAAGGAGACACCAGGTGAATTTGCCCCCAGCAATGGTGAGCGGTTGATTCACTCCGTTTCTGACCCCCGAGCAGAGGTACTTTTCATTACACAAATCCCTGCAGCGTGATTAGTTTGCCTAATACTTGCCCTGCTTTTTCTCAGGGCAGGATACAAATCCTGGTGCTGCCATTGGTTGGCAGCATCAAGGAGACGGCAAGATGTGTGTGACCACCGTGAGATGGTTTCCCTGTTACTGCAGGGGTCTCACACGTGGCTCCTTGCACTGCCCAGGGCGGAGTGAGTCTGCTCCCCACAGCGCTCTGTGAGATGGGTCAGAGTCACCAGATGGGCTCAGTGAGGAGAATGGGAGAAGGGGAAATGAGCAACTGCCCAAACTGCTTAGGTTTAAAAAGTTTATACTTGACCTTTGCACAGGCAAAGTCCCAGTTGTATTAAAATTAATTTGATCAAGCAAATGATTTGTGGCTTTCTGTTCTGAGCATGAGAAAACTTCCTTAAAACTGAGTGTGTTGGGGAGATAGTGACCCTGGCCAAGAAGAGCAACTTCTGCTGCAGAGCCTTGAGCTTCCTTCTGGTGTGTAGCCGTGGATGGTGCTGGGTGCAGTGAGGTTTCTTAGCGTTACTGCTGCAGGGAAATGTTACAGTCACCTACAATGCACATAGAGATTCTAATCTACATCCCGTTCCCTCCTTAACACATTAAAGATATCAGCCAGTGTAACTGTGCCTCCTTTGAATGCACTTAAGCTTCAAATGGGCTTGATTTATAAGTGCTTTTATTTACATCTGCTGGCTTCACACCTATGCTGAGGTGTAAAGGGTTTTTCCTGAATGCTGCTAAGAATGGTGCTGGTACCTCTTGAATGCAGTATCATTAATGTCCTTATCTGTAATATCTCCTCAGGGAGGTCGGAAATCACACCAGGATTTTTTTTTCTGGCCTTGTTCTTTAGTGGCATGTTTGGTGAAAAATATTGCCCCCCGTTGTGGACTATCTATGTATCTAAAACCAAAAAAATAACGTCTGCATCCTCGCAGATGATTGAACAATCCCCTCTTCGTGATGTGCTCAGGGTTTCTGTTGCTGAGACTGTCACCTGCTGGCCACGGAGAAGCTCGCCGTGATCTCGGGAACAACCTCAGAAGCTGATGGATTAAATGCTCGGGTTTGCCTTCAGAAACATTGAGATGTTCCTGGTTTATCTAACTCTAAACAGGATGGTAATTCTGTAAATGGAGGCAGACCAGGAAAGCTTCCTCATTTATAAAACGTCTAAATTTAACGGAGTTTCCACGCAAAGGAAACCAGGATCTTATCACAGTGAACATGGGGGGTAAAATGTTGGTCCCAGTAAACTCAACTAGAGAAAACTAAGCCATGACCAATAAGCACGGGAAAGGGGGGGGGGGGGAAGGAAAAAAAAAGACTGGTTATCCTGCCTCTGGTGGATTTTTGCCACATTAGACCATGGATGCAAGACGACCTTAAGAAAGGGTCACATCTTTGTATTGACCAGCAGAGCTCAACAGGAATCAAAGGACCTTTGCTGAAGATCTACACTACAGCTTTCACAGGAAAGGAGAAGAATTTCTCTGAAAAGCTCTTTCAGCCCTGTCCTTGTCCTGCCCTTCCATCCGTTGTCACTGATAGCTCATTTTCTGCCAGTTTTTGGGCCAGAATCTCAGCTGGTGTAAATCTGAGCAAGTTGGAATTCCCATCTGGACTAAGGGATTGCAGGGTGGTTTATTCTCCTCATTCTGGGGAGTGCCCCCCTGTTCCCCCCCAGACCTGAGAGCAGGTTAGTGCAGTGCCTGAAATGCACTGTTCAGTTGTGATTTTTCTGTTTCAGATGCAGAAACGAGTTCTGTTGTGCTGAACTGCACCTGTGATTCCAGTGGATCACCACTCTCTAGAGTTCTTCCTAAAAATCTGTGGGTTTTTCTTACATAATTGAGCTGTGTTACCAGCATCCTGCAGGACTGCTGATAGGAAAGGAAAGCTGGTGCCATAGAGGAGGCTGTTTCATTACAATTATCCTCAGCTCACTTGGTGTTACACAAGGGCATTGCTGCCTGAAAGCATGTCTAAAGTAACCCTCAAGTTCAGTGCCACATGTCATACTGAAACTTTAAAGAAGAGATTTTTTAATGGATGTTTTTCCATAAGCCTCTTAGTTCACATCTGTAAAAAATAGATTTCATGCACTTTAAAGATATTTTTGACTGTGTCTGGAGTCAATCCCTAGCACTGAAGTTATGCAAAATGGCCATATTTCTATTTCTTATTAGAAATTGGAATTATTTTTTTGGTGAGTTTTTTTTTTGGTTGGCTGGTTTTTTGGGGTTTATAATTTCCCTTTATTTCCCTTCACTCTGTTCTTGTGCTTGGACACTTACAAGCTTTATTGTTGTTAGAGAACACTGGGTGCCTGGATGTCTGTCTTATGAAAGCAAGTGGCTGCTTAAAAAGAAAACCAGAGAGATTAGAGGCTGTGTGAAATTCCACTAAATTCAGTGAAAAAGCATAACCTCAAAGAAGTTAGGATCAGATTTCAAATGCATATCATGAGAGACTTTTGACTGCTGGATTAATACCGGATGCTGAGTCTCAGTCTCCACCCCTGTACAGGACAGAAAATGCCATTTACCTCCCCCGGAGTTGCCTCCCTACCCACTTCTCATGCACTGCTGTAAGGAGCAAGGCTCTTCAAGGCCATTCTGTGCCCAGAGGACTTGGAGAGCTCTGGCTCACAACCAGGTAGACCCTGGGGCCAGTTCTCAAACACCAACAGGGAGAAACCACAGCCTCTCCAGCTTCATTGAGAATAAATGAGGCTTTGCCTGAAATGCTCTTTTTGAATTTGTGAATGCTAAACTAGAAAAAATCCCTGTGGCTTCCTTCTCTGCCTCCCACCCACATTTCTCAGCAAATGATTTCCTCGGAGCTTTTGGGATCTCTGTTCAGGCAGAGGATGGTTGGGAAGCACTGCTGCCATAAGTCCTGTACAGTTTGGGAGCGTGGGCTCTCCAGGGCCATCACACAGCCTCTGCAGTGCCAGCTATCACTTGATTTATCACATGGAGATAGATTCCCTTTAAAACTGCTCTTTCTCTGGTAGATTTGCTTTGCACCGAGACCTAGCGTGAGTTAATATTCTTGTTGAGGGTAAATAAAGGGCAGTGGAGATTCTAGCCTAAAGAATGTAGCCTGCAAGTTTTATCCCTGCATTGCACATACATTTTAATGGTCCTTGCTGTGTGTTTTATTGAGGCTGAGTCATAAGCAAATCTTAGTGCTTTGGAAGGAAGGAAATGGAGTTTGGGCAAAAACATCACACGTCACAAATGGAGCCAGCAAAGGGACTGCTCGAGCTGTGAGGATACAGTGACGTATCTCAGCAAAAGGGAGAATTGAAGGTCAAAAGGAGAGTGCTTGTGCTGCAGTACAGTTTTCATCACCTGAAGCTTGTCTGGACTCAGTGATGTTTCTGGTGACAGGGCCACCACAGTGAGACGAGCTGATCCTGCTCGTGTGCCTTCCCTCAGAAACAGTACCAGAGTTACCAGGGACTGGTAACTAGACTTTTATTTCAGGGTTAGGATGATGAACCCTTGCCCATGGCTTGGGGCTGACACAGTTGCTGTTGCTGGGACTTGGTCAAGGCACAGTGTTTTTGACTGAGGTTGCTGAGGAAGGAGAATGAAGCTCTTGTGTTATGGATGCAGGATGTTTCCTTGGCAGCTGCCCTTAGGAATGCTGCCTTTGGCTGGGGAGGAGAGGGGGGACCACACAAGCTGAGCTGGGCAGCCTGGGAGAAGGTGCTGCTTGCTGGGGACACTCAACCATGACTTGCAGCGTGCAGCACAGCTTCCACCCCGCAGGGTAAGGGACACTGGAGGGCACTGAAGTGCAGGAGAACTCAGGAGGTTCAAAGGGGGACCTCTCATGCCCTTTGTCACAAACAGTACCTTTTGTTCCCTGTTTCTTCTTGTGCTATGTTATGTTCAGTTCTGTTTGTGTTCCTTAAGGCAGGGACCGGATCAGGTGTTCTCCCTGAACCAGGGCTTGGTGGCTGCCATTTCCCTGGGGTGCTGCTGAGCACGTACAGAGGGAAGATCGGAGACCTGGGCAGGACACTGGAGACAAGGGAGATCAGAGACTGGAGACAAGGGAGCCCAGCCCAGAGCAGGACCTGCTCAGCACAGGGAGCAGGACACTGCAGAGGCGTGGGCAGAAAGCAGCCAGGCCTGGGGCTCCCCGGGGGTCCACTTGGACAGGCAGAGCTGGCTGCAGCTCAAACACCACTGACTGGCAGCCAGGCCTTGAAACAGGGTAGGCAGAGAGCAGCGTGTTCTGCCACTAATAGTTTCACTTTGAATTTGTTTAAAAAGTTGTGTCTTTTTTCTTTTCCCCTTCAGGTGGTGCCTGGCCATTTGAGGTCAGGAGCCTTTTGATCTTCTTCATGAAACTCACCATGAGGGAGAGGTTTAGGTGTACCTAATTCAGAAATCTGCACCTTTCACCCCCTCTTTGGTGCAGGATGCCACTGCTGTCACACTTTGAGAGGCAATGAAAGGCCAGAGACACTCATTTGTCAGGATCAGGATGCCTTTATAGGAGCCACTGCCCTCCTGACAAGAGCCCAAGCGTGCTCCCTCCTGCCTCTTGGGCAGGACTTTGGGTCCTTCCTCTGCCTCCCCTGGAGCCATGGAAGGGCAGGTTGTCCTCACTGCAGCCACTTAGAAAACTGGAGAGTCAGAGGCCTGCAATGAGACAGCAGCTTTTGAAGGGGCGCTCAGTGCCACCAGAGATGGCCAGATCGGTGGGGCTATGGATTAAATTATCATCAGCAAAGCTACCTGGCAAACACAGCTGTGAAGATGTGGCCCTTTTCCTCCCCCTCCCTTTGGCCAGCTGATGTTCCTCCTACACGGAACAGAGGGATTTTGTTTTGTTCAGGTTCAGGCTGATATTGAAAGGAGCTTTGGAGGATATTTGATGTTTTTGAGAGTCCTGGTCATCGAGGGTCAGATTCCTCCAGGCTCCTTCTGGTTTCTGCTCTTCCTTGGGGTTAATATTATTAATTATTAGGGAAGAATAAAAAACCCTTTCTATCTTCAGGATCTAAAATGAAGGAACTGAACAGAAAGAAAATGATAAACTTCATTTTAGAAATATTAATGGTTGAATTTCATGAACTTCTTGGCCTTAAGGAACAGTGTCCAAACAGGTGCTGCTGCACAGGCAGAAAGTCTGTGGCTAAATGGGGTGTGTGCACACAAACTGCCTCTGCACACCCCTGGAAGGGCAGCACCCCAGCCCTGGAGGGCTCCCAGCTGGCAGGCAGGACCAGGGCCCGTGCCTTGGAGCAGGAGCTGGGCTGCCACAGCCGGGGCTGGGAGCCTGAAAGTGCATTTAAGGTGCTTGATTTTGCAAACGTGGATGCAAGGAGCACTGTGTTTGGTTAGCAAGTCCCTCAGCTGTCATGGCACTGCAAGTAGTGTCCAGCTCTGGCCTGGCCAGTGGAGGGGTCCCACTCCTGGGGGGGTGTGAGCCCCAGCCTCCTGCAAACACAGCTCCAGGTGCTGCACACAGCTGTGTACCCACATAATATTTATACTTTCCTAATCTGGCAGGTGAATTTGTATACCCATGTGGGAAAAAAAACCCCCAGCTGGGTTGAATCATTGTTTTGTTTGTATTTGGGAGAGAATTCACTTGCCTGTTGTTTGCCACTGCACCCTGAGAAGATGGAGGCCTCTGGCCAGCAGGATGAAGCGTGGCTTTGTTTTACTATTTACAGTGGCTGAAGAGCACGATGGTGAAGAGTGAAAAAGCATGCAAATAACTTGTTTATCCCCAGAGATGGGTGCTTTGTGCTGTCGCAGGCTGTGCTGTTGACTTGACCCAGCTTTACTTTCCTGTAACTGGGGGAGCTGGCAAAGCTTGCTGAGGAAGACTCCTAAGCCAGAGGGCTTCTGGTTTCACAACAGCTCCACGAAGCATCACAATGCTTTGATCTAATGGTATCAATTGCATGAGAAAAGCAAGGAAGGTGGGAAATAAAGATGATAAAATAAAATCCCCAAGTGCAGGTTTGAAATCCCACAGCAAAAGTTAAGAGCAGGGTTGAGTAGACAAGGGGTGGTGGGGGGGAGGGTGTATGGGGTGAATAGGGAGGCTGGTGACTGACCACAAAAGATGGGACTTTTACTAAAACATTATTTGCTGTTCAACCTGAAGAGACTTTTCTATGCTGAACCAGATCTAAAAAATTGGGGTGAATTTAGCATTTTGACCTAAACTGCTGCTAAGCACTGCACTGAAACCATCAGGCTGCATCCCACCCAGAGCATCCTCCTGTGCTGGTCCCTGGGTCTGCAGGGATACCCCTGGCATCTGTCACTGGCAGCCCAGTGCCACCCAGCATTAGAAGCATATTCATGTCACTGCTCATGGCCTCGCTGTGGGTTTGTGCAGAGGTGCTGCAGAGCACAGTGGGCTCTGTACTGCACCACAGCTGCCGGATCCCAGTTCCCAACGTCGGCACCTGGGGATGGGGACGGCTGGCTCAGAGGTGAACTTGTGTTTGGTCAGCAAGGTGCTTGTGCCTCAGGAGGAAATGGATGATCAACTCACTTAGATGTTGTTTGAAGCTAAATGAGCCCAGCCTCTCTCATATGAACAATTCTGTGCAATGTTTTTTCTGGCAAGGCATTTGCTGTGTGTTATGGTCCTACCTACCACTGCAGTTCATGCATTTATTCCTATGGCAGTCCTGTGCATTTGGGAGCAGAGATGTGGGGGGTTTGTGGGGAGTCAGGATGCTTTCAGGTGAAAAGCAGGCTTTGGTTTGTGTAGTGCCTGTGCACTGCCTCATGCTTACCACCCCTGCCCAGCATTTGCTTTGCTTTAACTGAGGCTGGGCGTGATTGAATTGTGTCTTTGGGAAAATGCAAACGAGAATCATACTGGGTGTTTGGTGTCAGTGTTAACAGCAGAATAAAATGCTTAGATAATCCTTCAGAAGGCAGTTCTCCTATTCTAGAGAGTTTAACCTTTAAAGTAAAATAACTTTGCTGGGAATCTCAGCCAGCTTGGAAAAAGCCCATCCACTGTTCTTAACAGGAGGGAAGTGCTGGGCTTACTCAAGCTGCAGTGGCTGCATCACCTGTCCCAGACTGCCCAGCAGGTACAGCCGGGAGCACACCCGCACCTCCCCATCGCTCCTGCGGGACTGCCCTGGGGCTCTCCTGGACGGCTGCGCTCAGCCAGGAGGGAACGATCCACAAATCCCCGCCTCACCTCGCAGCAAGCAGCTCAAGTGTGCGAGGAGCTTCATTAATTAATGCTCGTAAGACGGCGAGCTCTCCCGAGGAAAGCAGCCGGGCGGGGGTGGGGATTTCTGAGTTTTCATTAGAGCTGCCTGAAAAACTTTCTGTCAAAATACTGAGCAGTGTGGTTTGTGACAGCTGGATTCGGTGCTCCTCCCCTCAGCCACGCCGAAGATGTGGATTATTGAGGTGTCTGCACAGTCAGGAGCCAGAGATCAGCCCCAGGTGCCCACCCAATACCTGTGTGCCTGAGGTAGGGCTGCTGTTGAGCACATGACTGAATTTTTCCACCAGGAACCCAGCAGTTTTGCCTAAGGGTGGTGACTGTTGTAGTGTGGACAATCTAAATTCAATATTGTGACTTAAGTCATACTCAAATTGCATTCATTTCATTAAAAAAAAAAAAAAGAAAAAAAAAAAGTAAAAATAGCAGAACAAAGCAAAACAGAAGAGTGCATCTCCTGTGTCCCAAATTCCTGCTCTCCTGCCTCTCTGTGAGTGCTGGGTGTCCCCACTGGCCCAGGCAGTGTGACGTGCCAGGCACTGCAGCCTCGCTGCTGGGAATCTCAGAGAGGGAGTCCTGCCCAGGGGCTGACAGTGAGCTGATGTCCAGGTCTGGACAAAGCCCAGCTCTACCCAAATCCAAGCAGGAGAAAGCTGCTGTCATTTCTGTGCCAGCTGAATTGCTGGGCTGGAAAAATCATTCATGTAAGTAAATGATTAGTGACTGATTGGCCTCTGTGTGGTGACTCCATGGTCACCATCAATAACCCTAACACAGTCTGTGATCCTTCCAAAAAGACCATGATTAGATGATGTCAGCATAGCCTCCCAAGTCCAAGGCTTTGACAGAAAGTTTTTCAGTTTTTCATCTCATAAATTCAGAAGATTTTCAGTCCAGACAACACTTTAGTAGCCTATGTGGGCATTGGGGGACTGCTGCAATGAGCCTTGTAAAATGAAATGCTGACTATAAAAAGGAACAAACAACTGTTTGCCTTCAGCATTCTGGAAGTTGTATTAGGCCAAAATAATTTTAACAGATGTGGTCAGATCCCATCTCCTTTTAGCATGGAGTTAGTAGCTTTGCAGTTACTGATGGCAGGGGTGAGAAGAGCCACCTGCCAGGACACACGGGACATGGTAGCAGAGTAGGGAGATGAACACAAAAAGAAACTACAAAGTCTTGCTGTCAGAGAGAAGTAAGGCTGCAGTGCCTGGTCAGGTGGAGTGAACATCTCTTTGCTTTGCAAACAGATCGTGCCCGAGGTTATCTAGCCCCTGATCTGGCTTTCCCTGAGGCTGGTGCCAAAGTGCCCCTTGGGTTCACCACTGCACAACAGGCTCCAGCCTGTTTCATCTGTAAATGATACTCTGCCCCTGCAAATGATCCATGTGAGCAGTCAATGTGATTCCCTGTGCCAGCTCTAAGGCTGATCTCATGGGGACTTATTGTGCCAATGCTTTTAGAGAGCAAACTTTTGGGCAGAAGTCATGCAAATGTTCAGATTAATTTAGATATGCAAGTAGCCCAGGAAAATCAATGGAATCACTTAGATGATTAAAATAACTTTGTCCAAAGTGTTTTTAGCCTCTGTGCAGGTCCCTGGTCTGTATGGATGGCTTGCGCACAGATCTGCGCACTTGGAAAGATTAAAAAAGAACATTTTCATTAAGAGAACTTGCTCTGCTTGAATGCAGAGAAGGTGACTGAGTAAAGCAAGTTTTTTTTTTTTCCCACTGGTATGTGTTGTGCCCGGGTCCTTATGCTCCAGTATACAGACACTGTCTGTGAGAGACATGAAACACTGTTTGGTGAGTCCCTGATGCTTGCCAGTGTGGTTTCTTTATTTTTAGTAGCTCCTGGATAAGGTCTGAATCCATCCATGTGCAAAAGATCACAGCTGACAGAGAGGGGAGGCATGCATGTGTTCCGAGACGTGCCTGGGGTGGCTGTGGTTATATAAGGGCTCCTTTGCCATGGCCAGTTACATAAAATGGAAACACAGGAGCGGGAGGCAGTGCGTGAGTGCAGAGAAGGGATCCGGCTGCAGCACTGGAGCGTGTGTCACTGCAGGTGCTGGGAGGGAAGCAGAGGGAGGGCCACCAGGTTTATACACTTAGGGCTGCCCAGGAATGCCCAGGTGCTGCAGGAATGCTCCTGCTGCAGGCAGGATGTGGGGATGGCCATGGGCAGCCACACGGCAGCGCCTCTGCGGGCCCTGGGCGCAGCGGGGCCGGGCAGCAGAACACGAATCAGATGCAGCCTTTGGAAATCTCCTTCTTTTTGTTACGTTTTTAACTGAAATGCGTTTAGTGAGCTGCAGGACACAGGGCAGGGGCAGTTCAGCCGCGGCAGCAGCAGGAGGGGGCAGTGCCAGTGCTGGTTTAATGACGTGTGTGTGTCCAGGGAGGACAAGGCAGGAATGCCCAGTGGAGTGAATGCTCCAGCTGTGGGAGCTCAGCCCCCAGGGAAGGATTCACTGCTCTGAAATCGCTGAAGCTGGCACAGGGCATTGAAAGGGCTTTTCTCAGTAAAAATGAAGTTTAGAATTGCTTGGGCAGGCAGTCGGTGATCAGCCCAAATCCAAACGTGGGCTCTTCTCAGCGTACGAGGACCGCTGCAGCGTGCTCACCTGTTCCAGAGGTAACGCCCTTGCTCTGGCATCACGGCTGCTTCACTGGTGCAAGGGCACTGAGCCTGCTGGTGGGAAGGGAGGGAGAACAGAGGTTTGTGCCACTTGGCCTGCCCTGCTGAAATTCAGACAAGAGGTCAGAGATCTCCCGTGAAAAAGCCATAATGCATGTGTACTTCTTGTGTTTCAACCTTTACACTTGTCAGCCTTTCCAAGTGTAAAGACCAGCACTGTGTCCAACCAAAGGGTCACAAGGGGCTAAATTTTGTCCCTAGAGTCAATCTATCATCCCCTGCTGAGCAATTTCCAGCGAGCCATGCTGTCTGTGCAGCTTGTGGCACGGGCTCAGGGTGCAGTGACCGCTCTGTGACATCTCTTCTTCACGAGGCTCCTGCATTTCACGTTTCACTGCCGAGGGCCGCGTCTGTGTCCTCCTGTTGATGCAGTGACCAGGTCCAGCAGCAGGAAGGAGCACCCAGGTGTGGGGTGGATGTCAGATTTGGTGGGGTTTGAAGAGGTTGCCTTCTGAGGGGGAAGCACACATTTACCAGTTGATAAGCACAGGGGTGAATCGGGGCGCTGGGGCTGCTATCGCCGCCCTGCCCGTCCGTGAGAGCCGGGCGCGGTGCCTGCCCCAGCATCCCCGGAGCCGCGGAGCAGCCTGCCCGGCTCCCTCGCGTTCCCGGCAGATGGTGCTGCAATGCCACCGAAAGCTAAGGCGGAGCAGAGGTTCCAGGGAGGCTCCCTGCTCCCTGTGCTTTCCCCCACGGTCTCCCAGTTGAATTGGAGTGGGTTGTGTTTTCCCCACAGCAAGCTGCACAGGTTTCCCTGGCTTCAGTGTTTGTCCCTACCAGCCCAAGAGCATCTGGCTGGCAGGACCCAGCCTGCAGAGCTCCCACCTGCCCTGCTCACTCCCTTTGATGCATCACCCTGCTCCTGCTGAGCTGTGACCCACCACAGATTCGTGCTGGGCTTGGTGGGGCCGTCCCTGCTGCAGTCCGGGGATGTGGGAGAAGCTCAGCCAAGTGCCACCAGCGTGGGGGCTTCAGCCAGTGCCCTGTCACACTGCACAGCTGTGGCTTGGCACTGCCACCCCTCCTCCTGGCTAAATGTCGCTTATGTTGCTGAATCTTCTCTTCTGTGAGATAGTGGTGGGGCTTTTGCTGTCCCAGGGCTTTGAAGCCTCATGGGCTTTAGGGCTGGCAGCAGTGGAGGCTTCACATGAAGCTGTGATGGGCAGCTGTGCTGGCAAGGAAGCCTGGATGTTTTGGCTCATGGAGGGATGTTTCTTGTGTCCTAGATCTTCTTTCCTGACTCCTTTAAATCTTCTGCTCATTCTGGAGGGGTGATAAGATCCTGTTGCATGGACCCTCTCCAGGAGACGTTTCTCTAGCTCTGCAGCCTCTGGAGACCAATAAAGGTCAGGTACCACCTGCAGCCTGGGGTGCCACCCACCTCTCCTGCCAGGGCCTGAGTACACTAACAGGTCTTGATTGTCCCTGTTCAGCTCCACCTGGGGCCTCCCCCAGTGAGGGCTGGGAGCTCTATTTAAGCTCAGCCCAGGAGCTTTGCCTTTTTCCTGAGTCAGACTGTAAAGGTGGATGTCTTCAGTTCAGCCCCAGCCATGCCTTGCTTGGCCAGGGAGCTGCTCCCTCACTCTGACGGTGCCTGGTGATCTCAGTAAAGCTCACAACGATCTGGTGAGTGGTAGGGAGCTTTCCCCTTGGTTATGGGGTATTTCTTTGGGGATGTGCTCGGGGCTGAGCACCCAGCATGGCACCAGGGCTGTTACTGGGACCCTGTGTGGAAACTTGGATGCAATATCAGCTGTTCATGATTTTTGAAAAGCTGTTGGGGTCAGCATGTGTAAGCTTGCTTCTCATCTTCTTTGTTTAAAGCTGATATCCTTCTTTTATTCCTCTTTCTCTGAAAGATTTGGTACTTTCAAAACCGTTCACAAACACAGTAAATAGCCTTTAGGGACTGCCAGAGAGTGATCCTGGGAACCTGAACTGAAATTGAGCTTTTTGATAAGGGTTGGCGACTCAGCTTCTTGCCTTGGTCTCAGTGAGTGCACAGGCAAAGCCAGCAGGGCTAGGTGACATCTCTACAGCGAGCAGGAACTTTGTGGCTGCGCTGAGGGAGAGTTCTTGCTGGCCTTAGCATAAGCAAGGGGGTACCTGTTAATCCCCAGAGCCTGCATCTCATGCTTGAACTCAGAGATGCAGAGTCTTGTGAGAGGTGGTAAAGGCTCTGTATCCCTGCAGTCTCAGCCTCACAGCTTGGCTGCAGCGGGGTCTGGGGAAAGGCCCCTCCATGGTGGCAGGCAGAGGGGTAGTGTGCACCTCGGGGTGATCCCTGAAGAGGGAAGCTATTGAAATAGCTTTAAACTACAAGGGTGGTTTTGCTGTGGAGTCTGCAGCAAGGTGTGGGTGCTGTCTGGGGGGGCTGGAGCAGCCACTGGACCCCAGCAGAGAGGGCAGTGGGTGCCACCTGTGTCACCTGGCCTCAGTGGCACAGGGCACGGTGTCTCTTCAAGCGTGTGGCTGAACTGCTGCACCCTGGGGCACCTGTCCTGTTGTGTTTAACACAGCCTGGCTCTGGTCTAGGAAAGGGTCCATGGACCTTCCTGTCCTTGCTTCCTTCAGCCTCCCCTGCAGGGAGGTGCTCCCTCACCCTGACTTGGAGACAGGGAAGCTCCCCTCTCTCTGCACACTGAAATCGTGCCTGCTTTTGGTACAGCCTCACTCAGGAGTATCTGCAGCCTGAGCATCCCTCAGGAAGGTGGAGAGGATGGTGTCTGCCTGGGGAGGACTCTAGAGGTGCTGTGTGGGATTTGGGTGAAGCCTATGCCTAGCAGGGTCAGGAGCTGATGGCCACAGGGAGCTGGGGCACTCTGGGCTCTTACATCCACTGGCCTCTAGAAGAACTCTTGGTCCTTTCATAGGAGGGATTGAGAGGTCTGTTCCTTCCTCTCTATCCCCAAACAGATGTTGGGAAGGATCCTGGTGTCTGGCCTGGCTGTGGTGTGATGTGAATTACGGTGACATTAATCCTGGAGAGGTGGCAGGGTGTTCAGGTGCAGCAGCAGAGGGCTGTTGTCTGCCTTGCTCAGGCTGATGTTTGTGCAGACCTGCACAAACACTCAAACCTGCTCACACGCCTTCCTCGTGCTCCCTGCATGCTGCCTTCCCTTGCTGCTATGTCCTTGCACTCTGCCTGGTGATGGATTTACTGCTGGTGAACAATAATGGTGCTTAAAGAAGACAACAGGGAAAATATGAAAATACATTCAAAGAACTGAGCATTCAAGTTGACTTTACAGGGGTTCATTCTGTCGCTACCCAGCCCCTTGCAGAGCCTGCATCCCATCACCAGGGAGTGTCGCTGAGATGGGGTGATGCCTCTCAAAGCATCTGATCAAATCCAATTATTAAGAGCCTCAAAAAGCAGCTTGGGCATTGATCTGTGAGCTGGCAGCACTGTGCTGGCTGGACAGGACTTTGATCTAAACGAGCACCCCATCTTTCAGACCCAACTTCATTCTCTTGCCAAAAACTGAAATTGCCCTTTTGTATCTCGAGGCCATGAAATTAAGTGATTCCTTTTCAGGTCATGTGCACCCCTGCAAGGCACAGACTGGGCTGATTTTCCAGAAACCCGGGGGAACCCTTGAATAAATGCACAGTCAAGTGACTAGTTCCCCTAATTAATGCTGGCAGTAAAATTTGATCCCCACCTCCATGTAGAGGAAATGATGCTGTTATCAATTCATCCTGATTTAGTTGAAATTACCTTTGGTGTGTGCATGCCCATGCTTTGGAATAGTAACAACATTTTTGCTTTTTTCTCACGTGAATATTTTTCCAGTGGGTGCATCTTACTGATTTCAGAAAATAAAAAAACCAAACGGTTTTCAATACTGTGTCCCTTTAGACAAACTTCTGTCTGCAGGAGATCCAGGCTACAAGCGGCCCTCGCCGGACCGGTTTGCCCAAGGGATGCGAGGGAAGCATCCCCCAGCGGGGAGAGCGGGGCTGTCCCGTGCCGGGGCTGGTGGCACCGGGTGGCACCACTGGATGAGGAGCGAGGGCTGCGCGGAAGAGACTCGGGAGCTGCCTCCGAAGGGACTCGGGGAGAGCTGCTCCGGGGTGTCTTCAGCTGGGGTATCCTCTGGCACAGCTTTAGCATCTTCCTGGTGCTGGGGGTACGTGCATCCCCCGTGCTCAGCACATCTGAACACCAGAGCTGCCTCCGGAGCTGCTGTCCCAGCCGGGCAGGAGGACGGGCTGCTGAGTGTCTCTGCAGCTCTTTAATCCCTCGCAGGCACTCCGCAGTCTGCCTGGGTAATTAGCCCTCCTTGTGGAGGTAATTAGCAGCTTGTGGCGGGGGGGAAAGGAGAGGATTTTCCTTTTCCTTCTTTCACTTTATCCCCTTTCCATTTCTGGCCTTTTATCTCGTTCTTGTCCCCCGTTACAAGGGCTTTGCCACAGGCTCGTGCACTGCTCAGAGCCAGCCTGCCCCGAGAGAGCTCACTGTGGGCACTGCTGCCAGGGGCACGGGCGAGAACTGCAGCCAGAGCTACTCAAAAGGGTTCTTTCCTACAAGGTTTTTGTTAAAATAGAATATTAGTCAAAGCCTTCAGTGGAACTATAGTGGATGTAGTTTTTGAATTTGGAAAGCAATACTTTCTGGGGGTATTATGGTTGTAAATATTTCACGTCCCACTTGTGCAATACAACCCAAGTGTAAAGTAATGGAAAAATAGTGCTGGGATAGGAAGGGATAATAGACTACATGCAGAAAAATTGAGACTAATTATCATAACTAATTAAAATAAGGCTCTATAACTGTATAATGACTGATTAAAATTTTCTATAATGTTATGAGAAACATATGAAAAACCCCTTTTGTTGCAGGAAGAATGACTGTTGCCCAACTGTTCCTGTCTCCAGTACCATGATGCTCAGGAGCAAAGCCAGTGAACAGAGCTGTGCTGGCCTGCTGCTGGAATTGTTCTGGCACAGGGGATAGGATTGGCTGTGGCTCCTTTGGGAAGGGCTCAGAGCCTGCAGTGAGCCCTGGGATGGGCAGCAGCAGCCTGTGGGGCATTTGGAGCTCTGTGCATTTGATGAACACCCTTATTTTGGTGCAGGACCAGCCCAGAGCTGCCCAGGGAGGACCTTGGGCTGACTCAGAGAATGCAGTGTGAAATTCCTATAGTTACTGCTAATGTATTGCTGAAAGCTTAGGTGGTTATTACATTTATTCTATAAATACATTCTCCTAGTGCCCACTGTAATACTGTAACTATATACTAATAATATGTCATTATATGCTTAGGTAAGTTTTTCTGCCGCTGGTTCAAGCTTGTCCCTCTATGGAAAATCACTCTGAGCTCTTTCTTCATGATCTGCCTGCTGAGTCTGCTCCTGCCTGCCCAGCATTGACCCCAGCCTTGCCTGACTCCCATCCTGCTTCCTCTCCCTGGGAAGGGCAGTAGCTGAAATACAGTGCAAGAAACTTATTTTCCCTTAAAATATAAAACACGCCAGTGATGTATAGCAGTGGCTGCTCTTGATGTCAGTGAATGCTTATTTAGGTTCAAATGTGTTCAGCTTTTTGTCTTCCCATTCAGAAAACATGGGACAGGGGATAACAATGGATGAGTAAGCACAAGTTTTGGCAGCTGGAGTTAAAGATGTCACCAGAGATTAGGCAGCAGAGCTTTTTAAGCAGCTCATGTTCTCTCTGTAATGGCATAGAGTATCAGTTACTGCACTGGCTTGACTGTCACACAGGCTATCAGGACCATGACTAGGCAGTTTCTCAGACTTTGCCTGTCAGCAGAAAGATATGCTCTTGGCATCTCTTCCAAAATAGCTCCCTGAGACTTTGTTTTGGGGAGAGACAGATGAAGTTTTCACTGATTAGAAGAGGGGGACTTAAGAAACCAAATGGCAGGAGTGATAAAAAGTGATGCATGATGTTGGAGTGGAAAAAGCTAGAGGCTGCAGGGGATAGAGACTCAGGTGGGGGTGGAGGGACTCTGAAGTGAGGATAAAGAAATAATTGGCACTGTGTGTTCATCCTTTCTTCCCATTTTGCTCTTTGCCTAATCTCTGGTTGATGAGACAGACTGACCCATCCTTGTACCAAGAGGTTATTTCTTTCAGAAGGGTGGAAGAGACACTGAATCACTGTTTGTGCATGCTGCTGGCAGTGTTTGGCACTGCCTGGTGTCAGTGACACTGGCTGGCCAGGCTGTAGCTGCTACTTTCCAAGGGAATTTCAGCCTGCTGGGTGTTGCCTCCTGTTCCAGCTGTCCTGAGCTCTGCTGTCTGCCGTGCAGATCCTCTCTTTACAAACTCATTGCTGAGTTGGAGCCTTAGCTTTAGGGAAAACAATTTTCAAACGAGACCCAAGGGGAAAATGTTGGGAATATTTCCTTGTTTCTGTGTTTTCTGAGAAGCAGGGGGAGCTCACCAGAGTCTGGTCCTCCTGTGTGCAGGTGCAGTGCTGTGGGCTGTATGTCTTTGGTTTCTGAGCCTCCCAGACATGAGCCCGCTTCCCTTCATCTGCTCCTCAGGAGAAGCACAAACAGTGAGTGTTTTGTGATGTTAAGTTGCAGTTGGTTCTTCATGTATAATCTTTTATTAGCAGAGGGAGAGCCCAGGAAAGCCTGGACTCCTTGAAAGGAAAGCTTTCTCCCAATTCTGTTGACCAAGGAAACTTCTCCCCACATCAGCCTTCAGCAGGCAGTGCAAGGTGATTTTTAAACCTTTTTTTTTTTTTTTTACCTTGGTGAGGCACAGAGCATATGAAGGGTACTGCTCTGGAACATCACTCTTTAAAAGCCTGGGTGCAGTGGGGGCACTGTGGTTTGTGCTGCTGCAAAGGTGCCCTACAGGGGTCTGCACAAAAGAGGCTTGAGTTAAACGAGCTGGTCCTCAGGTCCCTGGAGACTTGCTTGAGGGGTGGCAGGTTTGACAGCAGGTGGAACTTTGCCAAAACCATGCAGAGCACAAGCTGCTTGTCCAAATGAGGCAATGGAGGCTCCAAGGAGAGCACAAAGGGCTCAGCTTCCCCACAGAGTGCTGGTGTCTGGCAGCTGTGTTGGCCTCGGCAGGATGTTGCATGGCAGGTATGGAACTTCGCTCTAAAGGAAAAAGAAATATAATGGTTGTATCAAGGCCACTGTCTCAAAAACAGTCTTGCTCCACTTAGATTCTGATGTACGGAAATTGATAGCTCAGCAGCCACCCTGGTCTGCCCAAAAACTGCTGCTGAAAGTCTCTCCAATCTCATTTTATCCAAATGTTCCCCATTCTGTGGATTTTTACCTCTTTGCTTTTGAATAGTGTCTGTTTTCACACCAGAAAGATGGGAAATGGGTGGAAAGACTCTGATAAGTGTGAATGCTGCACTAAGGGCCTGGTCTGAGCTAGGATGAATGCCCCATGCTTGGCATGGGAGATGGGCTGTTTTGGGAGGATGGCACCTCCCTGAGAGGCTGCACATGATTCTGCTCTTATGATTGGCACCACCCCCACCCCTTTCTGCCCTGATGTGGTTAGGTTTTCCATTGTGACAGTGCACACCAGCTTGCTACATATTTTTGTGTTGTACAGTCCGTTTTAGATTAGGATGAACTGCAGCATTGTCCTCTCCCCTCTGCAGAGGTGCCTGGAGGTGTTCAGCAGCTCTTGCTACTCTGTGCAGTTTATCTCCTTCTCTCCACCTCCCTCTGCAGCCCATGAGCTGCCCTTCTGTGTGCTGTCAGTCCTTTGTGTGTCCCAGGCTTTGGCAGTGGTGCTCCGTGCCCTCCCCTCTGAGGGTGGTGGGACCAACCCCATCAGCTCTGCCTCTTGCTCTATTCACTTTATGCCATTAAATCACAGAAGGACAAGGGATGCAGAGTCCTAAGTGGCCCACAAAGCCAGGCCACCTGAAGTGTTTGCTGTGGTTCAGAAAGGGTCTAACCTTTAGACAGCAGGTTTGAGCTTTATTAAACAGCTGGAGCTATTCTGACAGTCGGCTCCCCTGGGCACTGGAGAGGGATGAAACCAGTCTGTGCTGCTAATTGCACATGCTCATCCCTCACTGAGAGCCAATATCTTTTAAGGGATCAAGGCCACCCCACTGCCTTCAATATGGGCAGGGCATGGCAGGTCACTACAGCATGCAGATGTAGTTAAGCAGCAGGTTTCTGCCTCTGTTCTTGCCTAGCAAAAAGGGCAGGGAGGGCTTTGGCTGTGTCTGGTTAGTGTGCCTGGCTAGGAGTTGAGTGAGGATGCAGAGAGGGCTTGGATGCCTGGTGCTGTAACTGGGGAGTAGGACATGCAGACCCCCCAGGCACCGTTCAGCTCCATGTCCTGGTGGCCCTCCTGGACCCTGGGGAGGTGTGGAGTGGATGGGCTGTGATGCTACAGCAGAGAGGCCTGGGCTACAGTGCAGGGGGGAAGGACAAAGTGGGGAGTGCAAAAACTGCTGGAGCATGAATGGACTCTGGGGTTTCCTTTGTGTTTTCTGGGTGTGCTTTGCAATGCTGAGCCCAATATGCTGTATTTGTAAATACAAATGCAATATAAATAATTATATACTAATACAGTGTTTTCTCTACCCCAAATCACTCTGCTGTAGTGTGAACTCCATCATGTTGTTAATTAGGGATGGACTAGTGAACCTCTGTTATTAAAATTCTTCCTGCTTCTTGCCTTTTAACAAACTACGGCATCTTTGAGCTTGTGCCAACTTCAGTTTTAAACCTTTGAAAACTCTCTAATCTTCTCAGCCTTTTTTTTTAAATTTTTACTATTTTTAAACATTAAATATCCACTGAACAGAGATCTGGATGCTGATTAGGATGCCTCTTAAAATGAGATCTATTTTTTCCCACGTATCTTACTTAGGGTCAGGAATGCTTAGGAGTTGCTCTTTCATCAGCCTGGTACTGAGTGGGAGTAAAGGTGGTGGAACAGCAGCTGTTTTGGACAGTTTAGAGTGAATGCAGCCCTGTCAGAGGTTTATAGCACATTATTCTCATGTGAATGTATCTGGAGAGGTCAGATGCTGTGCTTTGTTTCCTGTTAATGCATATTGGAAATAGAGCAGAGTTGTGATTTTTTTTCAGGGCAGGTGTTTGCCAGAGCCTGATCCTGGGCTCAGGGGTCAGGCATTGCATGCAGCAACACCTGCTGGAAAACAGAACTCAGTGGGGTTAACAGCTACTTGCTGATTTATTGAGAACAGTTTGGGCTCACTGTAGTTTTATAAGAGCAGAGTAATCTCTGGTGAAGTTTTCTATGTCACCTCTGCATTTTGGGAAATCTATTACTTTTCTGCATAGAGGAGAAAGGCCTGAGACTAAAGTGAAGTTGTGCTTGACCTGGGTGAACCCAACCACCTGATGGTATCTCACATCACCTTAAGCATTAAACTCCAATGGGCATTTAAACAAATAAGACACTAAACTTCAGTTCCAAACACAGTCTTTCAGCAAGTTATTTTTTAGTGAAAAAGTCAGGTTTTGGTTTCTTGCATTTCCTTATGTAGGCAGGTCTGTCATCATTACTGCGGATCTGTTATTTTATTCTTGGGGGTTTTGTGCCATAGCAAAACATTATTTGGGGTGTAGACTCATAGAGATAAAAGCCAGGAAAGTTCCTAGATGTAACCCAGGGAAGGACCAGTGCTGACCTGTGTAAAGCTATTTGTAAGCCATTCGTGGCTGCTCTTGCTTTGTAATGCGTATGACTGAGAAGCAAGGACCTAACAAAGCTCCTGAGGCTGGAGTTAGAAAAGTTTCATTGACACTTCTAAACTGATGCTGGGGCCCTTTATAAAAGTGTGAAAACACATCTTCCTCCCAAGATTTGCTGGGCTTTGTTCTTCCCTCTCCGGACATAGCATTGCATTAAGAAGCAGCAGCCAGGACTGTCTGACCCACTTAAGATGAAGCTAAACTCAAGAAAATGCACTGTCATCCCTTAACAGGAGCTGTAGAGGGGAAGCCAAAGGAGGGGTAACACCCCTGCTCTTCTCTACCTGCCTCAAGACGGATGGCACCACGTGCCTCTCCCCAGGTCTGCCACAGGACAGTGGCTCTGCCCTCTCACAGGGATGCCAATCAGAGGGCTTTGCTGTGATAAACAATAACTCTATCTTGACAGCTGGCAGCAAGAGCTAGCAGGCTCAAAACTTTCCCAGAGGAGGAGGTACGATGGGAGCAAGCAAAGTTAATGCAGCCTCCTGTTGCTGCCTTGGTGACTGGAGAGGTGGCCCGGTGGCTCAGGGTGGTGGGTGTGAGGGCAAGGAGGAACCCGTGTGAACGTGGTTTGTGCTGTCCTCGCTGAGCGGGCTCTGCTGGAGCCAGCTGATTTACTGCTGGTTCGCTGCAGCCACACCACCAGCAGGAGGGGACTTGTCAGGTCCAGGCTCTTCTCCCCAGCTGGACTGGGCCAGCCAGGCTCTCTCCCGTGTTTCTGTTAATTCCAGCTTGAGGTAGTTGAGGATTAGCTCAGGCACGATGCCTGTCTCCTACACCTGAGTCATGTACAGCATCTCCCTGGCTCCTGGGGAAGATGCTGAGGGGGTTAAGACACCGTGTTTGCAGCATCACCTTGAGCATGTGCTGTTTAACCTTCCTTATCAACACAAGTGCTCACCAAATCCTGAACCCCAACGTGCAAGCCTTGCTGGTGCTAACACTGTGTGACAGAGCATCGGGACCCAGCTCAGATGTCTGTTCTGCTGAAGTTTGTGCTGTGTGAATATCCACATAAACAGCCAAATTCCTCCCTAAAGTGAAGTCATCCTTGGCAGTGGTCAGCTGAGGAAGTCGAGAAGACACAATTAACAAGGTGACTTTAGCAGGCTTAAAAATAGGTCTGTGGAAGTCCTTTTAAGGACCTGGAAGGACTTGTGTCATCTTGCTGGGGGCTGTGTAGAGGAAAAAGCTCTATGGAAAGGTAAAATGGAGGACAGTTCTTATATAGCTGATCCTGATTGTTTTAAGTATTTTGGGGTCAGCAGAGATCCGGGCTTTTCATTTGATTATAGCACTGAGAAGGTTGTTAATCACACAAATGAGAACCTTGTGATGCTTTTAAATAAACAATACATACAATTTAATGTTTGTGGCTTGTAAGCACTACAATCTTTGTTACTGTCTTTAGAGCATGGCAGTGTGGTTTATAGATTGGTGGTCCGTGGTGCTCTTAAATGCATGGGAGCTGTGCTAATGAAACCTGGATGCTCCTGTGGTGTCAGGGCTGGGCTCCCCAAGAACAAATCCTTTGGGTGACTTTCAGGCTCTTTCAGAAGCCTCTTGGGTGTGAAGTCCAGGTTCATATTTAAAGGTGTGTGTAGACCCATGTAATTTCAGAATGAGACACTTCAGGTTGTTTCTGAGCATGTGCTTTTGAGGAAAAGACACTGTTTTTATAGCCTTGGCATCCAAGTGATCACTGTGGGTGTGTGGCTCAGGGGTCTGAGACCCCTGATGTTCTTCCTGAGCTCTCTGAGAGGCACTGAGTAGGAGAAATATCACCGACTGAGCTGCTGGAGAGCGGGGCCCCATGACAGTCATTTCCCAAGCCAGTTGAAGTTAGGCAGCTGTGGTGGAGGTCTAACAACTTAGAGGACTCTCTCCTCTTTCCTTGCCCCCACAGGCCCTTTTACAGCAGTTTGTAAAAGTAAAGCCCAGAGCCTTTCACCTCGTGCCTTGTGAGGATGTCTTTGCCCAAGGTGTGTGGTACCCTGTGTGCTTGGCTGCCTGGCTGCTCTTGCTGTGTGAAACAGACCATGAGAATGGAAAGAGATTCCAGCACAACACTCAGTTTTCCTAGAGAAATGGAAAGTACCGAATGAGACAACAAGATGTTTCACACCAGCACAAAGAGGAAATGGAGCAATAAAATAAAATAAAATGGGATGGCAGGGACAAGTAGGAAAAGAAGCAGCAGTGTTGGGGACAGGTGTGTAAGCAAAAATCTGAGCTGAGACCAGAAATGCCTCTGATTTCTGTTCCTCCAGCACTGCGTGGAGTCAAAGCTGTGAGTGCTGCCCTGGTGCAGCAGGACAAGCCTTCATCCAGAGGCAGCACCTCGTGTCCTGTTCCTGGTCCCACAGAGCCACCCAAAGCCCCGTTCTTCACATTTCTTTTGGGGTTAATCACAGCAAGAGGAAATAGATTTGCAGCCTGCAGTCCTCGTGCCGAGGTCCTTTCCCCACATTTTGGATTTTATCCTTTTGTGTTTGTTATCCTTGCTTTAGCCACTTGCTTCCACCAGTAATGTGTGCTTTCCATGCCCAACTGTGCCAGACAAAGCATTTTATTTTCAGCAAAGTGATTCTAAAATCGAGTTTGTTTTATTCTCCATTAAATAAAATTTCCTTAGTAAGGAGGACACAATAAATTATGATCTGGGGATAAAGAAGTCATATGAAGGAAGGCAGAAGCTTTGTTTTCTTGGTGAGTAACATCAAACAGGAGCCAGTCTGAATGTGTGAGTCACCCTGACAGATAGCCAAAGACCTTGTGCACTGCTGGGAAACACCACTGTGGAGTGGGGAATGTGAGCATTCCACCCCAGGAACACCAGGACAAAAAACTTCCAGGATTTTTTTCCCAGGAAACATGTGGCTGCTTTGCATAGCTGAGAAACAGGCAGAACGTGTGAGTCGGTCTGAAGCAGCCACTGGGGTGTTAATCTATCTCTGAGGAGGTTTTCCCCCTCTTTCTCAGTTAAATCTTCCATCAGAGTGGTCCTGTCTTACTCAATCAAACCTGTAAGGAGCTTGACTGTGCATTTCATCTCCCTGGGACAGAACTGTAAATTGGGAGCCTGTAGCTGAATTAACTTCCTGAGCTAAAGCACAGGAGAACTTTTCATTGGAAAGCGTGGCTTTGGTTCCTCCTCTTGACTCTTATTTTTACAAAGCAAACCCAAGTGCTGGTGTGAGACTGACTTGAAGGTGAAAACTAATGAGTAAAATTACTGCCTTAATGAAGAAAATGCTACTAGCAAGTTGTGAAAAGTGCTTTAATCATAATAAATAGGATAAAATGAATACTGAACTTAAACTCTTCTCAGGTGTTTTAATTAATTATTAAGTTTAATATCGGTTATGACACATCTTTGCATGCTCTCAAATGCCTGTGACAGGGCAGGCAGGAGAGCATAGCAGTTCTAGAAGCTTCTGTGATGACACATTCATAGGCATTAGGCTGGAGGGACCTTTGTGAGTTGCTTGTGCTATGCTGTGTAAATAACCACTGCAGTAAGATCAGAGCATGTGGGTCTGGGATGCTGTTACGTGAGGTGTAGCTGCCACTCTGACGGGGCAGGTGCTACAGGTGACTCACAAGCTATTTCGACTGTATGGTCAGTCTGTTTTGTACTGGAAGTGCAAGTTTTTCTCACAAGATTCATGTATCATCCTTTTAGAGTACTTCAGACCCCTGCAAAATATCAGCCAGGGAACGGTCTCTGAATTTTTTATTTTTTTAAATCCAGCGTGTGCTGCGGGATATTTCCAGAAATATTTGACTGCAAGATGGTGTCAGTGCCTGTGGAGGCTGGGGGGCAGCAGGTCTGACCCCGTGGCTGGCAGGGGCTGTGCTCTTTGGCAGTGCCCAGCTCCCCAGTCCCACACACGGGTTTCTCACAGCACTCTGCTCCACGTGGGTGGGTTTAAAGCACTTCTGGGGTGCCTGCCTTGTGTTTAGGCTTCCCTCAGAACTGCACAGGGCTGAATGGAAACTGGGAGACTTCCTGAGCTGCTCTGCAAGGGGCTGACAGAGGAGGGGGATGTGTTGTCTCCCTTGACCCACAGTGTGGTAACACCCCTCCCAAAATGCAGGTGTGGATCTGAGCAGCTGGGAGACTGTAGGAATACTCCTGCTCCACCTCAGCAAGCCCTGTCCCGTGTGAGATGTGCCTTGCTCAGCTATGTTGTGCTTTCAAATATGTGCAGCTTCAAAAGGACACTGGTGCTTGTCCTGGAGGTTAAAAGATGGGAAATGTGAGGAAGCAGAAGCCTTCATTCAGTGAGCAGTGGGTGACTTCTTACAGGATTAGAGCTCCTCCTTAGTGAGGCCACCCTTACCTGTGCAGGAGGATGCCTGGGACATGAACAGTTGTTTTCACAAGGTCGTTGCCTTTGTCTACAGGTGCTTGTGAAGCCTCCTGTTTCATTGATCTGGTGGTGAGCATATTTGGAAGCGTTGTTTGGACTCTACTGCTGTTTTTGAAGCTCATCCTGTAAAACCAGAAAATCTCAGGCAACTCCTTACCTCTTCCACTTTTTCTCTAACCCTCAAGCTTCCTTAATGCTTTCACAGTTGCTGTGGTCTTAGAATGTTCTATGAAGGTGCAGCAAACTGTAGGGAACCACTACACTTTGGTAAAAAGTGTGCTTTGAGTCCTCATATGCAAGTATTCATCCTGGGAGGATGACTGGGTTGTTATCTAGTCAGGGAGTAAACCTCTGTTGAATTACATGTCAAATCTCAACTGCACCAAATTCTGAATTTCAAATGCTTGCAACACAGTTCTCATAAACAAGTTACAGATCAGAAATTAGTCACTGAAACCATTGTGACTAACTTTAAATAACAAGATAGATATGGGGAGGGGTGGGGGGAGAAAAAAATCTGCTCAGAGATAATTTGCACGCTGAATAAAATAATACTAAAATTATTCATCAAGCTTATCAAGCTTGATTCTTGAGTAACGTTGTGTCATTGCTAGCAGGTGGTGGGAGAAATGGCACAGCATACCAGAATTAGTAATAGCCATGTATTTTTGATGCTACTTCATCTGCGTGGTTTATGTCCAGATGGTTTTGAAAATGGAATCAAGATAAAATACAACTTCCTGGATTAGAATTTGCATTCTAGTTAATGATATAATTCAAACTCATTGTTGTTAAAAAAAAAAATAATCTAAATTTCTTAGGAAGATTATTAGATGTTGGGGCCATTCCAGCTTTATCTGGGTTTCTTTTTTAGCTCAGCATTGCACGAGAGCACCACCACAGGTGTGAGTCAAAAAGCCATCTTACCCTGGGCTTGCATACACAGGTTTTTCTTCTTGGTGCATATGCTCACCATGTAACTTTGCCAAATTTTAGCTGCTGAGCCTCGAAAGTTACAAATGGCTTCTAAAGGAAAAGATGTTTGGCTGACCTGTGGTAGCAAGCACTGTCAGCCTTGGTTCAAAGGGCACTTCAATGGCTGTCTTCCCATGGAGAGTGGTTGGGTAGCACAGTTTAGAACTGGATGCAGCAGGAACTTCCTGAGATGGTCCCAGCCTCACTTAGAGCAGTAATGTCTCATGGATTTTGAATTAATGAATTGTGCTTGCTGGGTTACAGTGTTCTCATTTACATGTCTGTAGCTTTTGCTAATGCAATTCTGCTTTCAAGTAGCATTCAGTTCCAGAAAACATCCTTTCAAGTTGCCTCAGTCTTCTGACCTGGTGTAGTGTTCTAGGATTTCTAGGAAATCTCCAAATAATTTCTTCTTTTCCATTTTAACCCCATGGGCAAGACCATAATCTTGCCTGCATACATCAGCAGTGCTCTTTTTCACAACCGTCATCTGAAAGTGCAGAGTTTTAGTCCCTCTTCTGGCTGAAGAACACTGGCTTTCCTATCCCCCTAGGTTTAGACATCTGCCAAGTTTAGGGTAGCTGTCTACACTCCTATATCCAGTAGAGAGAAACAGCTCCAGATCCATCATATTCCAAGGGAAGTGTCTGAATTGCAGCTGCTTGTGTGGTAACTATTTACCACTTAGTGAGGTGAGATGATTTTCACTGTAGTTTCCAGGTGAGCACAGCTGGGCACTATTTGCTATTTACATGGAGAAGAGGCCCCTGTGCTGTGTTTGCAGCCCTGGAGCATTACCCTGCTGCCCTGAGCCCCCAGAAAGGAGAGCAAGCAATGAACCTGTGCCCTTTTCCAAATGCACTCGGTAGAGTTTGTTCACAGGAATTCAAACCTCTGGCAAAAAACTCGTTGCTGGGCAGAAGAAGAACAAAGCAAAATAACCTGTGGTGAGTGTGCTCTTGGGATGTAGGAAGCTGCCTCCCTGAACAGCTGCTGGGAGGCAGAGGAGGGTGGGGTGTCTGCTACTGAGCTGGGCAAAAAATGCCTGCTCACAGCCCATGGTAGTTGGCAGGGGGAAAAATACCCCCATCAGGCTGAGCTGAGGTGCTGTGGGTTTGTTTAACCCAGCTAATGGTTCTATTTCCAGAGGTTTTGATGCAAGACGTGTTGTAGCTTCTAGCAGAAGGATGAGTGGGTGTGTTAAAACTAAACTTGGGTGAGACAGGAAATCAGGGAGAAGAAAATGAACAAAACTGCTTTCTCAGAAAGGGTGGAGGGGCTTGTGGGAAATTCCCTTATCTCTGAAACTGGATTTTGAAAGCCACAACACTCATCTACTCCCAAACTTTCTCAGTACCTGTTATATTCCCTGAGTTGTCTATCAAAGAGGGGGTGTCTTTGGCAACAGATTAATACAAGTTAAAATAGATATGGCACAAGTCTCTGTAAAACATCTGCCTTATCCTTACATAATGAATTAACAAAGATGAGCTTGAAAGAAATGTAATAAATTATTCAAAAACCTCCTATGCTTTTGAAATGCTAACAAGTCAAATCCTTTGAGACTGCTTGATCAGATTATGGTGTATCACACAGTAAATCTAACTGGTTATATTCAGTCCTGAATTATCAGATTTACTAGTGTGGCCAAAATAATTTAAACAGTGCTGAAATAATGCCAAATGATTTTAATTAAAATAAATTCACACTTATAAAATATGGAACTCTACCCAAATTCTTTACAGTTTGGGAGCTGGGAATAATTTCCTCTTTTACCAGATCTCTGCTCAGCAGCAGTGCTCATGGCTTCCTTCTCCCTTTTTTTTGGGTACCCAGCTTGAGACTTCAAATGCCTCAATTTACTCAGTTGCCTGGGCCTTTCTGAGAACCAGTCTTCTCTAAAGGCAAACCACAATAAAGACTGAAAATTCAAATGGAGTTTGAATTTGTTTAATTCAATTGCTTCTGACCTAAATATTAGCATGAAAGATACACTGAAGTAATTGGCTTCAGGCCCAGATACATTTTATGGGGGGGAGCTAAGCTTGCTGTAGGACCCACAGTGGCACCTTCTTTGTAGGTGGGTTAGGACAGGTCCTTGCATAAAAGTCACTTGCGTTTAGGTCTGTGAATCACATTCTCCATCATGACCTAAACTGGAGAAGGACATACCTCCTGCCCCTTCCAGACACTGCTGTGAGTGGGAACACCTAGAAAAGCACAGGGTTTCCCCTCCACAGATGGAGCTGGGAAATGCCCTCCTGCCCTGCCCGTGTGACCAGCACCACCCCAGCCCCCTGAGCTGAGGGACACCTGCTTCTGCTCCCAAAGGGAACCTTGAAGGAGAAGGTGAGCAAGGGTTTTAAGGCATGACCAAGTTGGCCTCTGTGGAGATGATTAAAGTTTCAGCTGCAGCATTTCTGAGTGCAGCTCTGGAGGCGTTTTTGCTCTGCAGCCCCATGTGGTGTGAGAACCAGGCATTAGTGGTGATTTGCTGCTGTGTGGGCTGTTAACTACTCAGAAGGAGCTGCTGCAGATCTGCCCATTGCAGATGTTACCAGGCCTTGCCTTATAGGTGATGTGAAAAGGTACAAAAACTTCTTTAGGCTCCTGCTGGCTAAAGATGCTGGTCCAAATCACCAGCAAGTGCAGATCAGTGCAGCTCCACTGAAATCAATAAAGATTGACTGACTGACTGTGGTGGAGGATCTGCACTGCTGGCCTTCACTGAAATTCTGCTGAAGTTACTGGGCACTTCACATGGGCTTTTGCTTGGGGGGAGGACAACTGAGTGGTTTGAGAGCAGTGAAATATTGATTTGGAGAGATACCACTGAGCAGCTTGTCCTAGTAATCAGTTCCAGAGCAACATTAGCATAAGTCATGATTAGGGAAGGAGCATGTCACTGTACAAGTTGTGCTGGCTGAGAGTCTCCCAAGATGGGGTGGAGAAGGATTGAGGCTTTTGGGTTTAGTATTTGGAGGAGGGTTGAGACACGCGGGAAGGTTTTGTTTAAAATTGCATCCATGTCACCAAAGACAGTGCAGTACACAAAGACAGTACAATGCAGGTTTGTCCCTGCATCTCTCT
This sequence comes from Corvus kubaryi, assembly GCF_017639235.1. NCBI lineage: Eukaryota > Metazoa > Chordata > Aves > Passeriformes > Corvidae > Corvus > Corvus kubaryi. The sequence continues at coordinate 1,453,749 of NW_024581129.1, forward strand.
CCTGCTTTATATGGAAGAAGGCAGAGCTCCGATTCTGTTTCAGAAGTCTTGACTTGGGCACTGGCTTCCTACCTGCCCTGAAATCATGAACAACCAACTCTGGACAAAGCCAGGCAGCTCTGCTGATGTGGGCATGGCTTCAGGGAGCGTGTCTGAAGCAGGACTCATCTCTGCACTGACACTGCTGCTGATGGAGAATAGGCCTTACCAGAACACTTGCTAAACATGTGCCTTGTGCATGGCAGTCATATTTGGCATGAGGAAAGCATCCAGTAATTAATCCTGCAGCCTCAGTGAATTTATACAGGGAAGTAGGAGAGCACTGTGGGCAGTGCAGGCTGTGCCAGCTGATTGCTGTGGGTTTGTAATCTGTACTCCCATGTGAACAAGACTGCAAAGACTTGGATTTAGAAGAAGGGCGATATGGAGTTGTCTAAACAGGATGAGATTGTTCACAGGATTTATTGAAGTTCAAATCATTAGAGATCTGGCTTTAGGAAAGAGCAAGATTAGTCTGGTGACTTACAAATTATGGGGTCCTTGGCAATCTAAACTTCATAGAGGAATTAACTTTAGCAGCTGACTAACTCATGAACAGAAAAAAAATCCTGGTTTTAGTCACTGGCAAAACATTAATATTTCAAACCATATTGCAGTCTTTTAGATACTCCACTGCTTTGGTAAGTTTAGCTCAAGCACACAGAGAGCAAATGAAATCTTTTATCTGTTGCTGTGACTGGAAAGGCAGGTCTTTCCCAGATGACACCCACAGAAAAAGTTCTGACTCCACTGCAATAAAATGCATAATTATTTTGAAGTCTAAACTGAACAATGTTTAAAATAGAATTCCTTCCACCTTCTCCTCTGGTATCCAAAACAGGCCATCACTAGATGGTTTGAAAGGCAAAATATTGAAATTTGGTCCTGTAGACTCAATTCCATGACAATAGATACCACCTCAAGTGCTGTAAATCATAGCTGGGTGATTAAGAGGGTTACCTTGAATGTGTGTGTGTATATATCCCTGAAAATCTGCCTGGCTTCCTTGTGGAGTTGCAATTTTTATTCACATCCCTTTCTTGTCGGGGTTTCTGTATTGAACCATACCAAAAGTCCATCTTTTGGCAACCTGTTTCTGTCACTGGCTGGCAGGTGATTGAGTGTCATTAGCTGCTGCTTTTTTAACCTCTTACCTGTATGCTCTTGCAAGGAATGAGTTATCAAATGCTGTATTTAGCATTCAAAGTAGACTCAGCAAATGGAGGCAATGTTTCTCTTCAAAGCCCCGTGGGGATGGCTCAGGCATTGCTCATTCTGGAAAGGTGCATCTGCAGAACAAACCTTCCCATCTTTTCTGGTGCTTTTCACTGTTTTCCCTTTGAACCCAGTGCATGCAGCTGTGGAAGGAGCTGTGTGAATGTGGAGTGGGAGTTGTCTCGTGTGTAAATAGTAAATGTGTATTTTTTCCTCATATCTACTCATTTCATGCATACACATAGAACTGCCATTTTGCTATTCCACTTTCTGTTTCATTTTTCACCAGATCCTGGCAATAATTGATTTGGGATTTTTCTCTCATTTGTTTCCTTCTTCAGACACAGTAATTTTTCCTTGTCCCAGGATCTATGTTATTGATCTTGTGTGGTTTGCTTCACTCTGGCAAATGTTTCTATTCCTATTCCAATTGGATTGGCTTGGGCTTGCTGGCCAATTTGAGAACTGGCAAGTTCCTAAGTGCCTCCTGTTGTCTGTGTGATGCAGTGAAAGGCAAGATTCAGCTGCAGAGTTTCTGAAGGGGGGTATTTGTTACGGCTACTTGGTGTTCAGGGCATCTTGTACTAGTCTCTGACTTTCTAGCCCTCAGGCAAATTAAATTGTTGGCTCTTGTCAGTGTCCTATAGCTCCCTCTGGCTGGGCTTGGTCTTGGGGACTATTTCAATTAACTTGCCTTGTGTCCTTAGAGCAACAGCTCACCCAGAAGATCAGGAAAAAATTCCTGATGTTAAACTATGTGAAAATACTACAAAATTCTCGCATAAGACCTCTTTGTGCAATAAAAGATTTTTTTACACAAAATAGATGTCCTTTTCTATTAAAAAAAAGGCTACTGCCCTTGGTGACAGTTGTAGTGATAAGTGTGGCTGGTCCCTTCCCAAGTCAGCCAGCACTTCAGAGCAGCAATGGGACGAAGCAGCGAGAGCAGCCCTGAGGTTTGGATGAGACACTGAGTGGCTGCTTCTTCAACTTCTGCTCCTAGGCTGCTGTTTTGGGGTTTGCACCCTGAACTTCCCCACCTTTTCAGTTTCACTTATGGGTATGTTGCCCTTACAGACTGGAAGAACTGTCTTTGTTTCCCCAGCCTGAAGGTGTGCAGCTCTGCTAAGGGACACTGAATCCAGCCAACATCATCCCTAGAAAGTTGCAGCTAGGGTCCATTGAACTTGTCTGTGTGTTTTTTCAAGGAGAAGCATCAAGATCAAAGTCTGAGAAAACCATTTGATCTTCCAGCTGTAAACAACTACTAAAAGAGCACACATGCTGTATTTAATTACCCTCCATTGAGGTGCTTGCATCCAAACTGACAGCTCATAGAGTTTCTTTTCTCCTTATTTGAAGCAAGGGGCAGTTACAGGGGATGGACATTGTGAGAAAAGGTGAGTGAAGAAGGTGGAAGAGTTGAACAAGTTTCACTCCCTGAGCCCTTTCTGTTTCCTGCTGGAGCTACTGGAATGCAGCTGGGACATTGGTCTTGCTTTGGGAGTGTATCCATGGGTGCTCACTCTCCCATTCCTGTACTCACCAGCTGCTCTCAGAAACATCCTCCAGAAAGCTCTTGTCTGTGAGTCCTTATTCTCAGAAGTCTTCTTGTATATGTGTCCTCCCAGCAGCAAAACTGACAGATGGCTAAACCTGAACAATTTTATAACTAATTATCAGAAAGACCTCACTTTGCTTCCCAAATACTTGAACAAGATGATGAGGTGACCTAATCACACCAGAACTGCAGGGTTTATAGTGAAGATTGGAGTCAGGCTGGTCTAGTGGAGTATTTGTGTGTTGAACTATCAGAACATCAATCCTGTCTCTAATTGAATTGCCTCTATTCTGAAGTTCATGTCTACTTTTGCATTTTAGAGCACCACCCAGATGTCAAAATTCAGAAGGCACCAGTGGATTTCCTGGTCATTTGTGTGAATTATTGAGTCATTACTGTAATGAGAAGCAATTACCTGTTACCTTGGAAGGTCAATTCATTGGATAGCTGATCAAACTGGACTATTTCCAATGGCTAGGAGCATCAAAAAAAAAAAAAAAAAAGGCAAGCAGGTAAAAATCCAAGACAACAAATGTCCTTATCTTTTTCATGAGGAGACCTGCTGGATTATTCACAGGGCATATATCAACCAAATTTACAAGATTTAAAGTTTGACAAATTCTGCCTCAGTGTCTGATACTCCTGAGAAGTAATAATAAGTAGTTGGGCTAAATTACATCCCTGGGAACTGAATTTTCTTCTTCATTCTCCCCTTTCCCAAGCTTCCTAGGTACGATTTTGTTCCAAAACAATGATGCATAGCCATGAAATGGATTTGCCCTTTATCACTCCAGCATAGGAGAAGATAAACTGAACAGACCTGTTTATTCATTTTGGAGGAAAAACAAAATTAAAAGGCTTCTGTGTATTGTGGTAATGTAATTCCTAATCAATGACAGTGGGTTTAACAGAGATTTATGGGTTTTTAATTTGTAAGATTAATGACTACATAGATTGATTCTGTCAAAATGACAGTATCGTGGTCACGTACTTCATGGAGCAGATAGCGACCTCCTGCCAGACCCGTCCTTAAGGAAATGCAATTATCGCTGCCCGTTTTACAGTGCTTAACTTTTTTCTCTCAGTAAGTGACAACAGAAAGGGGTTTGGGCATGAATTAATCTTTCTAGCTGAACTGTTAACCCTTCGTGCCTAGCAGCTAGTTTCATTAACTCAATGCCTGCATACTGTTTTCTGGGGTGTCCCTGGCAAATGCAATAAAGCAGTGCCAGAGGTACCATCTGGAGGCTCTCTGGAGCACTCTGCTCCAGCAGCCGTGGCAGGATCAGATCTGCAGCGTGACTGTCTCACGTTGGGCTTCACCATTGCAGCAGTCACTGCCGGGGCACTTGGCAGCATGACTTTTCCAAAAGCACACAAAGCACAGCGGTGAGCTCCACAGCCTGCTGGGGGCAGGTAGGAAATGCAGGTGGGGGGATGGATATCTGCTCGTGGCTGTCCCCAGGACAGTGAAGCTATCACGGTGTCTGGTTAAGTGTCATCACACGGTTATCTGGTGGCCTGTGTCCCGAGAGCTGAGTGAGGTGCCAGGTCTGGGACACGGTCCAGGCTGAGAGCTGCCATCAGTGTCACTGCTCTGCTGCAGTGTCACATCTCTGGCTGAGATGTCCCATGCTTGCTTGCAGATCTCCCACCTCGTGCTGGGCTGCAGGACACACCAGCACAGTCTCTCCTCTGCACTTAAATGTTGTGCTTGTTCAGGACTTGCAATGTGGCTCTCCCCCACCTTCCCCCCAGGGGTTTCAAGGTGGTAGAAATGGGTAAAATGGATTAGCAGCCATCTAGGGAAAGTACACCCTGTCCTGGTCCCCTGGACTTTATAGCCCTGGCTCTCTTTCCACAGTTGTCCATGTGTGACTTCTCTTAGTGTTTCATATTAGTCCTTCACGTGCATTCAGTGCAAAAAGTGTGGCATGAAGCTCTTGGCCTCTGCCTGTTAACAACCTGGTTTGAAGTGTGTTAGGGCCCTTTCCTCTGGAGCTGGCTGCTTGTCTCAGAGCTGAAGTCATTGCATAACAAGGCCAGCGTGATCTAAATTGCAGACCTGGATGTTGGTACATGTTCCCTGGAAATATGCAGATTTCTTGTTCCAGAATCCTTACACCATTGAAAAAAACCCAGCTTTTCCTCTACAATCAAGCTATGAAGTAAAGTGTCTTTGCAGCAGAAACTTGTCCCAAGTGACCAGATGTGGCACTGACAGCATTTGGTGCTATTGATGGAGTCACCTTCAGCTTGTTACAGCTTTGTGGGGTGACACTGGCTGTAGCACAGCTGTCCCTGCATGCAGGGTGTACATTGTTGTCCCCTGAGGGAGGCAGGGGTCTTCTGGAAATCATGCATTGGCTTGAAAGTGGCTCTTTGATGTAGGATCATCTATTTGCAGTAATCCTTCCAGCAGGTTTCTGCATAAATGCAATTCTCAAAGCAAAGTATTTATTAAAAAAAAAATCCAGGCAGTGATCCTGAGGAGTATCCCCACATCCAGGAGAGCAGCTGTCTATCTTATCCCCAGGTCTAGAAGCAAATCTCTGTACCTGCTGAGTACAGCCAACCCTTAGCAGTGGCCCAGCTCATTACAAACTGTATCCACAAAGTGCTCGTGTGCCCACAGGTATTGGCGTGACCTTTGGCTGACTCTGCACTAACTAAGCCTTCAGCTCTTGCTTGTTTATTTACATCAAGGAAAAGTTGGGTTTAGGAACTGTAAAACTGAGGTGTCTTGGTGAGGACAGTGTGATTTGAAAGGCTCATCCAGATGAGCTGCTTCTGAAATATCATTTATTCTGATCGGCCGGTGCTCAGCTGGGAGCTCACCGGACATGAGCAGCTCACATTTCCGAGCCCTTGTGTGCTTGAGCTGTGTCACAGACCTCACCAGCGAGCATCCTGTGGCCAGGGGGAATGTGCTAGTGCTGCCTAAGGAGATGGGGCTTTGCAGGTGCAGGAAATGGCTTTGCCAGGAGGCGAGGTTGGGGTGGTGGCACTCCCACCCATCAGGAGGCTGCTATATGCCAGGCTGAGAACCCACAGCAACATTCATTTCTCCACCTGCTTCCCCATAATATGAGAGCTGTGTCAGAGGCTGCCAAGCTCTCACAGCCCACTGGAGTTGTGTGGAGCCAGCAGAGCTGTTTGCTGCAGAAGGCTGGTGTGGCTCCAGGTAAAAGTGGGAGCTCTGGGTGTACAAACCTGCTCTGAAGGACAAGGTCAGAACACCTGTAAGAATGCAAAAGCTGGATTTTCCCTGCCTGATACCTACTGCCATAAACTATTGACTAATGAGAAAAGGGTCAGTGTTCCTCCTTGTGACCCACTGCTCATTAGAGACATGGATGGGGAGGGAACACGCTGTGGTCCCAGTGTGGCTGTGGGTGGCTGTGTGGCTCATGAGCCCAGAAGGATGTCTGATGGCCTCCTGGAGACAGGTCAGAGCTAGCCGTACACTGAGCTTTGCCCTTTAGAAAACTAAACAAAGGAAAGTAGAGCAAAGTCTTTTAACTTGTATGAAGAAGTTTGTTTTACAAAAATCACTAGAAAATGTGTGCAATATAGAATTTAAATGCTCAGTCTCTCATGAGCATGAGGATGAGTTTTGTTGAATCCATTTAGTAGTCAATACTTTCATCTCCTGGAACATTTAAATCTTTTAAACCTGGTTCCAAAACCATGTGGAGCTGCTTGAGCTCTATCTTCACTCGGCTGTCTTGGAGTTTATCCCCAGCTCTGATGAGAGCAGAGCCCTGCAATTTCTTGGTGTTCACGAACCTGATCCTGGGTCTCTGCAGGTGAGTCGTGCGCTGCTGAAGGGGCACACTGGGAATGCTGGTAAAGCAGCATGTTCTGCCATCTGGGGCTTTCTCACCCTGGTATCAATCAAACACCTCTCAAAGTGGGCAAGGCCGGGGATGACTCACCACAGAGAAGAATAACTTGTCCTCATACATCTCCCCAAGACTTTAGCAGAGTGGGGAAAAATGATGACAAACTCGGCTGTTAAAAACCTCACAAAGATATTGATATTTCTCCTTTGTTGCTCTACTGGGTGTAAGAGGATAACTAGTGCAGAGAGGCCTGAGTGGAGAAAGGTTTGGATTTGTCTAATGTGCTTTAGCAGCACTGATAAATTGTCACCTCTGCATTGCCTTTACCTGCTGGGTTGTGGCTGCATCCGTGCTTGGGGGTGCCTGCAGTGTGTCTGCTGGATGCAAAGCAGGAGCTGCACAGCCTGGCACATGTGGGGTGGTTACCGAACGAGTGTGAGGTTCTATTAAATGCTGCTGCTGATGTCTGTGGTTGTACAGAGCCTGAGAATTAACGTGACAGTGTGCTCCTCTCACGAGGCAATGTCCTGCACGGGCAGCCCCCTCTGCCTCGGGATGGGGCAGGGGAGGCTGTGCCTCAGGAGGGTCCCCCCCGCTGCCCAAATGCTGCCACTCAAAACCGATATAACCTGGAAGCAGCACCTTCCTCCACAGTGGTGTTGTCTTACTCACTCTGGCCCTGATTAGGACAAGACTGAGGGTCGTGGGGCAGGTCTTGAAGGAGACATCCTCCTGTGTGGTCTGCAGCACCCACAGTGTCTGCAGGGGCCTCGCACAACCCCTCTGAGGAGGTGATCAGAGGAACTCCGCCTTTCTGCTGCTTTGTACTGGGGCTGGACTCCAGGAGATAAAGGGTCTTTTCCAACCTAAATGTTTTGGTGACTCTATAGTGATCTAACCCTTCTCTTGCTGCCTCCTGGATTCCTCCCTCCAGAGACCCGCTGATGCTCTTGATTATGATTCCTTTTGTTTACACTAATGTGCTCCTGTATGAGGTGACAGCCCCTGCCCTCTGCCCCTTGCATCCCCCTGTGCTGCTCCTCTGTTTGCCCCACTTTGATAATTCCGAGTAGTTTAATTAAACTGCAAATTTCCTCCCTTCCCCGCTCGCTCTCCCCGCTGAGTCACCGGTGCAGCAGCTCACACTCCGTGTGGTGGCTCTGCATGTTAAGCAGCCTCTCCAGCCAGCCCGCAGATGTGCAGCCTTATCTTCCCCCCGAGCCCGCTCTCTTCAGCGCTCGCAGACACAAACACAGCGTGCTGTTCTCCTCCTCCTCCTCTTCCTCCTCCTTTTCCTCCTCCTCGCTGCCCCCGGCCCGGGCTGCCAGCGCTGAATTGTCGGAGCCTCCCCGCACGCAGCTGCCGAGCTTTAGTGCTGCTGTTTGCTGGACTTTACACAAACGCACTCCTGGGAAAGGTCACACCAGTGCAAGATCGGCTTAAATGAAAATTGGTTTATTATGCATGTGGCTCTTCCTGCAGGCAGCTGATTAAGCAGCCAGCTGTGGCCAGATGTCTGCTGGAGATTCTTCGGGATGCAGCTTCAAAAGATGGTTTGGAGGCCGTGCAGTTGTGCCTGTTGGTTGGCTCAGCCAGACTGGGGGTGCTTTTTGTCACAGCTGGGTACATCACACCCCCTCAGTGCACACAGGGCTGCTCGTTGTGCTCACCGCTGCTGTGTGGGGGGAGGATGCACCTCTGGTTCACTTGGAGCTGTGCTGGCACTGAGGGGGACCCATTCCAAATGCTTTTATCTATCAGGATAGTTCTTGGTTCCCTTTACTTTGTGCTTTTCTAATCGGAGTCAGCTTTAATCTGTAAAGCAGTCTTCCACTAATTTTTCCCTACACAACCTCTATTAATACTGGTGATAAATAACAACAGATGCTGTTTTAAAGTGACTATCTGATCAGATTGGGAAGATGTAGATAACGTGATTCATTTGACATCTACAGTTTAAAATCAAGATAGTAGCATCTTCTGGTCTTGGTTTCTGCACTCCTGGGCTCTGTATAGTGCTCTCTGGTTTAGGGATAAGGGGTTGCTTATAGCAGCACCTCCCCAAACTTCCCCACTTTCCCCTCCATGCAAACTTGCCGTGTAGCAAACCCGTGCAGTGTCCGTGCCAGGCAGCAGCTGGACAGAGGGACACGGTGTGGAGAGGCCCTGCAGCCCTGCCTGTCTGTGAGCAGGGAAGGGGCTGTGAGAGGGGCTGCTGGGCTGTGTGGGTGGCAGGAGGATGGGAGGGCAGGTGACCATTTTTGAGCCCAGAGAGAGCAGAAGCTCCTGGAGGAGCTGGAGCATGTTGCACCCCATGGTTCAACATCACAAACATGAACTTCTTGTCTTAAACACTAGCAAAGCAATTATCCAACATCATCTGACCTGTTCAAGATGCACAGCAAGAGACAGGGGGTTGGGTTTTTTCTGTCTAAATTGGCCCCAGCAATAAAGCTTAAAAGAGGAGGTAATACAAATGATTCCTCTGCTCCTGTGTTACTGGGCACAGTTATCCCTCCCTTAAAACTGCCTGCAGTTCAATTAGGTTGGTTTTTCTGAAACTTGTAAGTAGATAAAAGAAAGAAAAAGGAGAAAAAACTATTTTTCTTCATTAAGGGATATGGGGGAGAGGGGAGACCTATAAAAAAAACCACAGAAGAAATCCAGGGCAATGGAGCTCTGCTAAAAACCTTTTGAGTAATGTTTGTTAAAATGCACCATTTGTTTGGCTGCAGCCCTGTGTGATTTTACCCCAATACCTGAGATGTGTACTAGTCATAGGCTGATGGATTTCCTCCTGAACACATCATCTCAGATTTGGACTTCTACTCACACTTTTATTCTAGAAATGTAGCAATGCCAAAGGTCTGTACCTGCAGGACAGAAACTCGTGAGAGCTCAATCCAGCAGAATCAGTCACATTTACAAAGATGACTGTGACAAATGACTAGGAAGGTACTGCTGGATGCCACTGCCCATCACCAGGCTCGTGGTGATATTTAATTCACAAGGCTGAATGTCTCCAGTCCCGTTGTTGGAAAGTCTGGCTGTCCTGAGGCTGGGCTGCAAATTCCGTCACAAAATCCAGGAGGGAAAAGTCTTGACTGTTTAAATTCTTTGCCCTTTTCCAAGGGGGCAGGGTGGCTGCTGGAGGCAGGGCTCGTTGCCCTCATTTGTGTGATGTATGACTTGGGACCATGGCACGTGTCACCTCTGCTGCACTTCGGGCACTTTCAGCGGCCGAGATGAATTTCTCTCTGCTGGCTGGGAGGAGTGGCTGGTGGGGAGCTGTCTACATGGCAGTCATCTTCATGTCATGAGGGGAATCCCAGCTGCCAGGCAGATCTGCAGGGACAGCGAGGGGCCTGGGCACTCCTGCTGTGGATGGGCTGCCTCACTGTCCTGTGACACTGCAAGGGTGGGAGAAACGATGCTTTAGAGCACCAGAAGCTGATCCCTCCTTTGCTGCTTTTTGTTTGGGGATGTGAAGGCCACTATTCCTCTGCAGGGCTGTGCCCATCCCTGGGGGTCGCTGCCCCATTTGGAGCCAGGTTCCAGCAGCAGAACCCATCCCGGGGTCTCTCTCCGTGCCATGGCAAGGACAGCATCCCAGTGTGCCTCTTTCAGTTCCACGTTACTGCCTTTCCCACGACCCCTTTCCAAGGCTAACCTGCACCTGCTGGACCTGCTGGAGCACAGGCTCTGCCTGGACACCACGTCCCTGCAGAATCCTCAGACCAGGGGCTGTTTCATTATGCTGCTGTACAGCACGAGCCACGCTGAGCCGGGCTCAGCTGAAGGTCTTCAGTATGTTCTGTTACAGCAAATCAATCTGTAAGACTGTAATATTCAATATCATACTTTTGCCTGCAGCTCCTCTTGTCCATTTAGTCTGCTAGAAGGTGCAGAGTGGGAGAAACAGGTGGAGCAGCATTTCTAGCCTGTTGGTAAGGCAGGAAAACATGAGCTTTTAATATTTTTTGACACCATTTTGTAATTGTAATAAATATTTATGTGTATTTGGTTCACTGTAGGAAGCTAGCAGTAAATTCATTTTTGATGCCTATTTATTACAAAAGGCTGGAGCCTTGCAACCCCCTTGGTGTGTCTGGCAACTCTCGGGAATTAATTGCATGCTGTCAGAAAGGCAGATCCTGCAAAGCCAGCCCCAGCCTGCTAAGAGTGGGATTATTATTTAATTGTTCAGGACTGTATGAGGCTGCTTTTTAAAATTTTACTCTTCCTGGTGGGCTTAAAGAGGATTTTAAAGAACTGAAAGCTGAGGCAGAAGCTGGTGTGGGTTCAGAGGGGGTGTGTAAAGAGTGGTCCCCCCTGCAGCACCCACAGTGAGAGCTGCTGAGGGAATTGTGGCTTGCTCCAGGAATTGCTCTGAGTGGCTGCTGGCTCTCATGGTTCTCATGCTGCCCCTCAGCATGAGATGGGATGAATGGACACCTCTGCTGTCCTTTGAGCTGAGTTAGGGACCTGCCAGCTCCAAGGAAGCACGGTCCCAATGTACTCTGCCACCTGCCTCATCTCATAATTCTGTCCATGAACCCACCAGGCTCCATTTAAAGCCAGCAGGGAGATCTGGGCTGCCAGCAAGGCTTTTGCTGAGCCTCCCTGCTTTGGTAGTGAGAATGTCTTCTAACTTCCAGGACAAATTTACCTGAGGAAAATTCATAACCTCTTATTGTTATTCCAGCTCAGTTTCATCAAGTTTTTCTGCACTGCTTTTTATCCCTTTATATACATGTGCATCTAGCACATGAAGTCTTATAAAATGCATTCTGGGATTTTTTCTCAGCTGCTTTCTGTTGGTGACTCATTGTCATTCAAGCCCAGCTGGCACAACTGGGTTCTTGGTTGTTTCTGACTGCTGAGGTTTTATAGCAGATGTATTGTTACAGGCAGACAAGTGGAGAACCTTGTGTTTATTACTATTGAATTCATCCCATTTTTATCACTGCAATCTGCAAGGTCATCTGATTCTTACATGAAATACCTGTCCTTCAGTCCTCTGCCAGCAGTATAATTCCTTTTTTAATAACTTCATCAGTACTTCTCATGCCACAGCTGTTAATGAAAGTATCAAGACAGGCAGACCCCAGGCTCCTTCCTTAAGGAATAACTCTGATAAGCTCCACCAAGTCTGACACTGCCCCTTTCTGCAGTGCCCCTTTCCCCTCATTTGTCTCTTTGAAGCTGTATTTTAAAACCTGCTCCCAAGCTTTTCACAGCAGGGAAATCTGACAAGCATTGCCTGCGTGGTCCTTGCAGTGTGCTTAACCCTAGAGTGTTTGATCTCTCAGACACTGGACTTTTCTGGTCAGGTTCTTCTCTATTCTCTGCTTAGCTTTAGTATTTTTTGGTCCTTTTCATGTCCTTTTACTTCTCCAGAGAAATTAGGAACTTGATCCCAGATAGTTTTACGCTTGCCAGGGGTATGAAATCTGCAGTGCTGGTAATTTTCATTTGAAGAAATGTTGGGCTTCTTCCATGTGCAGTCTCCTGAGGTTCTGAATCCACTTTCTATCTCTCATTTGTAGTATATCATAAGCATCTATGAATCAGAAGAACATCATAAGAATCCACAAATCAAACAATAGCTCCAAACACAGTAGTAAGTTATGCACCATAATTTATTATAATACAAACAAGTTTGTCAAACACAATATATTGTCTACTTATGAAAATATCAATATTCACAATTTAAATAGGTGATAGGTCCCATAATTTTATATACCAGCAACTCATCTAAAAAGTATTTTGTTCCTAGCTGTGGTCTTCAAGGACGTATACCTGTAAATAACTGCAAAACTGTCCATTCACAGCTTATTTTTTCTAATTGTAGATATTTGAAATACAAATTAGAGTACAAAAGACCATCTCCACAACAAAGATGGTTTTGTCTCCAGGATACTTTTTCCCTAAATAATGACACTGTATGTGCTTGGTTAAGTTTTTACTATTGGAAAATTAGGAGGTACGAGTAATACAGCAAGACAATGGCTAGTTAGCAACAGTCATTGCAAGATGCTTCACACAACCAAAAATAAGGCAGGTATTATCAACAGCAGGTCCCATACGGCAGACTAAAAAGTCAAGGCTTTATTATCCAAACTGGGCTCTAAGAAGGCTTCCAATGTCTGCTAACAAGATACAGTTTGATCCAAAGCCCTCCTGAAATGATGGGGATTGGAAAAACCAACCACAAAACCCACTAGCAACCTTCCCTTTGACTTCAAAGGGCTTTGGAAGCAAGCTTTTAAAGCCTTAAATTATCAGAAGTGAAATGACCAATCCACTGTACATGAAAATTGCACCTTGTCATTGCTAAAGTGATATGGAAAATGATTGTGAGTTTTTCCAAATAAGTTACAAGGATTTAATGCGTTATTTTTCATAGGGAAAAAAATAGTCACGCAGAAAGATTTTTGTTTTTAAATATGGTAATTTACAAAAATACATTATCAGGACAGAAAAAATCAGATGACACTGATAGTTTGCAGGATAAACATTATGTTACAAAAATTAATAAGTCACAGCATGTGAATGGCAGCATATGCCATGCACTTAATTGAACGTTTTTTAATAAATAAAAGCCCTAAACATTCACTATTTTCTTTAAGGTTACTTTTATATTAAATAGAATAGAGAACTTCTTGTATAAATAGGTATTTTTTCAATAGATACATTCTCAAAAATGAACCACTTATCTACATAGATATTGCACTTCAGACTCATTCACGTTTAACTCAGACAAGCATTCCTCATAACAAATGTAGAATAAAAATAAGTTATAAATACAGTGTTTTTCCAAAATGAAACATACAGTACCTTTTCCATAAGGTAACTTTGGTTACTATCAACTGACAAAGACCAGAGGGAGGTTTCCAAGAGAAGGGCAGGAAGGATGGACACACAACTGAATTTCTGTAATACACTATAAAGGGAGAAATAATTTTAACCTTGTCATGACAAATACAACAAGGCTGAGCATCCCTTTTACACTTTTACATTATTGCAAGGGTGAAGCTTTGAGATCACAAGGACAAACAGCCAACAGACTGAGAAGCTCCTTATTTTTCTCTGGGGACATTTAAATGGATACCATCCCTGTGGTGGCCGAGGGTAGAAAAGGTCAGCTTTTCATCTCAGCCCAGTTCCCCAGACGTGCCCCCCTCCTTGCTCTGGCCTGCGTGGTCCCTGAGCTGCCTCAGCAGAGAATTGCTGAGCAGTTCTGCCAGTGGCAGATCCCATCTCTGCTCCTGAGAACACCCCTTTGCCCAGGGACCTGGTTTCCACGGCCTTCTGCTGCCATTCCCTGCTGGGGAAGGCGAGCTCGGGGTTGGTGGGGTTGGCTCCTGCAGGATGTGGGTACAAGGCATTGTGCAAACACAGCCTTTGTGGCAGAAGGGAACCAGGCTCGTCCTCAGCAGGACTTCTGCCAGCTTGGCATTTCTTAGGGGATTTGCACCAAAGCTGAGCCATCCATGTATTTCAGAGAGATGCTTTCAGCCTTCTGATCCCACCTTAGTGGGACTGACTGGATCCCTCCTCAGAGGACCTCTCTGCGTTAGTTCCTGATGCACCATGAGCTCCCTGATGGCACTGGAGATGGGCACAGGCACAAATGCAGTGTTAGCACCAAGCTACCACTGATCTGCAGCTCCTGAGGAGCTCCACTGACCACGCTGGGCTGGTGTTCACCACACACCTTCACTGCCCTCATGCCAGTGAGGTCCCTGAAGTGCCCACTGTAGAATAAAGAGGTTGTGGCATGTGGCTCCAAGAAGCCACATGCCAAGATTTGAAAGGGAAAGAAATTAAAAGAAATGCATTTTCAGCCTTCCTGTAAATCTCTTATTTTCTACAGTCAGCATTGATGGGGTGCTGGTTTTTGAGTGTGAAGGAAGAGAAGCTAACCTCCTTTAAATAAGCTAAATACTTAGATCAGCTTAAACTAAGGCTTTAATGTTTTTACTGCTGTTGGGTATTTAATGAATTTCTTTCACAGTTTGGTTTTTTTTTTTAACAACTCAATGGCAAATCTGCAATAGGATGGCATCATCCCTCAGGAGAAAGTCTTAAGCTGAGGTTTTTATATGTTAATCCCTAAAGGCCTGAACATGGGGGATAACTGAGAGTCTGTATTGATTAAGAAGGAACTTGAAGGCTCTGATCACTCTGCTCACAGGAGCAGCTTCGGTGAGAGCTCTGCATCAGGCAGGACTTGGTTTCACCCTTGAAAGTCCTTAGACACCGTGACTGAAATAGCTGGGGAAAGATGCTGCTTTTGTTCTTGGCTCTAGAAACATCCCTCCCTCCCTCGAGCTCCCCTGTCTCAGTCACATTCTTAAATAACAACTTAAAACAAGCAAATGTTGGCAGCTTGCAGGATTGCTTTCCATGCCAAGGCTGCAACAGGTACTGTATCGGTCCTCGAGCCTTGGTCAAATGAGCCAAAACAGGCTTGTCACCGTTTGTGTCTCACAGGCTGCCTCCTGCAAGGAGGTCTTGACAGCACAACTGTGTGTGGTGGCACTTCATGCCAGAATTGACACATAATTTTTGGCAAGTGCATGCTCCAGAAATGGCACCTTCCACAGTACGCAAAAGCATCCATTTACTTTGTTGATTGCAAACTGATGGTCAAGTAAGGTTTCGTTGTGTTTTAAAAGGTTGTAATTAAACACTGCTGTGGCTTCACCCCTCTGATGACTTTGGATTGCACTGGTGTTGGGATGCAAAACATTTGAGTGTGACTGAACACTAAGACTTGAACTCTGAAGCATATTCAAAATGCTATATAAGAGATGGAGGTGTTTGCCTTCTCACTTTTGCTCCGAAAATCAAGTGCTCCTGTTTCCTCCTGACAGTCTGATCTGCCCCTGGCCACCCAGGGAAATGAAATCAAATGACCTCTCTTCAAAACAGCCATTTCAGAAAATTACATCCTGAAGATGTAACCACTTGAAAAGAACTTGCACCCAGAAACTCCAACTATTGCCCTTTTCATGGTGATATTTTTATAGGCTTTCCATTCTTATCATACTGGTAAACAAGCATTTTGATGCAGTGAGAGTTGGCTGGGGAAATCCAAGGGCTGCTCGTTATGGAAAAGTTATGGTTTGTATAGAATTGCACAGGCTGCTTCTGACACTTAAAGAAGGCTTTCAAGGTGGCAGCTGCCATTGTGCGAAACCTTTTGCTAATAAAACAGTAGAGGAAGAAATTAATGGCAGTGTTCAGCAGTGCCAGCATATTGGCGATGTCCGACACAATATGGACCACCCAGCTGTTGTTTATAGGCGACACGTAGAGGTGATACAATATCATGATTATTCTTGGTGCCCACAGTATGGCAAAAATAGAAGTTATAGTAAACAAAATGGCTGTTGTTTTCCCCGTGGAGTACCCTCGCAGGCGGAAATTGCTCTTTCGCCGCAGCTTGTACACAATGATGGAATTGAGGATGAAGAAGATGGAGCAGGGCACTAAGTACACGGTGAAGCAGTGCACCCAGATGAGGATGTGGTGCATGGACGTGCTGATGTAGTCTTCACTCCAAATGTTGGGCCACCAGTAGTAGGGGATGCTGGTCAAAAAGCAGGTGATGTAGACGCTCACAATGACTTTGCGGGTGCGAGCCGGGTAGGAGACGGTGTGGTACTTGAGGGGGTGGCACACCGCGATGTACCTGTCGATGGTCAGCGGGACCGTG
Source organism: Corvus kubaryi (assembly GCF_017639235.1). Taxonomy (NCBI): domain Eukaryota; kingdom Metazoa; phylum Chordata; class Aves; order Passeriformes; family Corvidae; genus Corvus; species Corvus kubaryi. Next base: position 1,470,136 of record NW_024581129.1, read on the forward strand.
ATCCAAATCGACGTGTGGATGGAAGAAAATTCCAAGACCTCAATTATTTTGTCCAGTACCTGAGGCATCTGTTTGTTTAAGATGAAGTCTTCCATGAGGAAGTCAACAAAGACGATGAAGAAGAGAACCAGGATGTCGGCAGCAGCTAGAGCTAGAAGGTAATTATAGGAGGACTTCTGCCTGCGAGCTACAAGCTGGGAGAGGATGATGACTGTCAAGATGTTTGCTGTGGAAAAAGAAACACAGAGTTAGGCTATTAAGATGTAACATTAGCTTTTCTGAGCACTTGCTTGGAGTTGTTCAAGCACTTGGCAACATGACCACCTAATTAAAATTCAAGAAACCAAAAGGAAAACACCCCAGTCATGTCCCTCAGTGAAGCTGTTGCAGTGACAAGAGTGTGTGGCCCTGCCCTCAGCTCTGGAATCCACCCCTGAGCAGGGGATGCTGGGACTCCTGTCTGTGCATAAAGGGAGGGGTAGCAGGAGAAAAAAAGCTCTCACACACACACTTCTATTTCTCACCTTGTTTTTTTCACTTTTACATGTAACAAGGGATGAATGAGAAGGGTAATGAATATAAACAGCCCTTGCAGTACTTGAGAGATTTGCTGGAGCACTAAGGTGTAGCCAAATTTTAACTACTTTCTCTTGTTTACCAGAACTTACTGTGTAGTCTTGAATTGGAAAAAAAAATAAAATCCTATTATTCCTACTATCAGTTTGGCTAGAATGAGACAGACAAGATTGCTCCCATCAGAAGCTGGTATCACTTGGCTAGAATATCTGGAAAAGTGCTTAAAAATCAGAGATGTGGTTACTGTACAAGTGAGTGCCAAATGTTTGTAGTTGATACTTTTCTAAGTCTTCTGTAAATCACCTCTTCTGTGCATTCAGTGCTTCAAACATTTCTGCCAGCTTTGATGGATTTCCCAAAACAAATCAACAATAATTGGAAAGATTCCTTTAAATCAGAGAAAAAGGAAGCTGCTGACATGAAGGTAATGACGGCCTAGGACGTGTCCTACAACTGAAAATGCTTGTTTTTTTAAAAACTGTTTTTCTTGGCACTGAGAAAACTTCCTCCTTTATGAACACCTTCAAAGCCTGCTGTCTGGGAGCAGATTTCTGCCACCAGGGAAATGAACTGCAGCAGAGTGAATGATCTTGACTAACAGCCCTCACCTATTTTTGTGTTACCTGAACGTATTAATTTTGTATCTTGGAAAAAAACTAACCCAAACATGACAATCAACTGACTCTTTCCCTATATTAAAAACAAACAAACAAAAGAAAAGAAGCACGATCTTTCCAATGGTACAGTCTCAAATTGCCTTCAGGGGAATTTTCCCAATTCTGTCCTCCATTAATGTGAACGCAGCTGCATTGATTTCAGCTCAGCACAGACGTGGGAGACAAGAGGTGATATCACCAGAACTGCTGTGTCATTTTTCACTCACTTGCTTAGAAATGCTTCTGCTGTGCCTGCAGACGAGCCCTGGAGGTGCAGTGAGTGATGTACTGTCAAGGAAATCCTCGAGCTGGAGTGTTTATCAAGGCCCTGCAGCCACTGCTGGTTTTGGCCAGCCAGGCTGACTGGCTCAGCTTCACAGATATTGGATGTGACCCATGGGGTGCATCTCCTCTTTAAATCCTCTGGATTCGACTCGTTCCAGTGGCAGCAGCTGGAACCAGTGTGCAGCAAGGGCGATGTTTGAAGGCACTGGTCCCTGCTGGTAGCTCTGGCCTGACTGCCAGAGCAGCTCCTGCAGGGATGCTGAAGCCGTGCTGTGTTCAGGTACAGCAGCCCTGCTCCTCAACTCTCTGTCTACTGCAGGGTCTTGCTGTTGGCCTCTAACCCCACTCCGTTTTGCTCGAGGAGCAGATTTAGGAGCAGTCCTTTGCACCCTTTGCCCCTGCCCCTCTCAGGGTTCCCCACCACGGCAGTACAGCGTGTGCTGAAATGCAAGTTATTTATCCAAGGCCAGCGAGCCTTGCTTGGTGAGCCAGATTAGAAAATTGATCTGATAAAGTAAACATGAGCTCTACCTAATTCCTTCTGCAAGGGTTACTGTACCTTGTACTGGAAATGCTTTCCCTGGGATCACATTAGAGCTTTTTCCTTGCTGGATGATATGAAATACAGTAACACCACCTACTTTGTGCAAACAGATACATACTGGGGTGCAGCAGAAAGTTGCCGGTGTGACTGTCTCAGCACAGGGTCTGTGAGTATTTTTCCTGCTGCACACTGTATAGGGAAAGTGTAGCTGAGCTATGGATGCCTCAGTCCTTCATCCATTTCCTAGCCAGTGTTAAGCTGGTCCTTGGTTGTCCTCAAACTGTTCCTAAAGCTCAGGAAAATGGGAAAGGGGTAGGGACACCACTCTCTGTGACCAATTGTGTCCTTGTGCCAGTGTCTCGGTAACTCCTGAGTGCCTCTTCAGTGTCCTGCTCTCCTGTGGGCAAAAATTACCCACTGTGGGTGAAAGGTGATAGAAGAGTATCTGTGACCATATTTTAACCTTGCTGACACTAATTCTTGCACTAGCAAGGTAGTCTGTGATGAGAACTATGGCAGAGATGATGATGATGGAGATATAAAAGTATCTGTCTCTGCTGTAATGTAGGTGGAGCTACAGCTGCTGGATAGGTCAGCACCCCTAAATTGTCCTGGATGGTACACTGCCCATTTCCTGCAGTGTATTCTCTAGATACTAAGTGGTTAAGATAATTTGAATTTGAAAGAGATTGATCACTGTGCTGGGAGATGATTAGGGGATGACAGATGGGAATTTATGCCAGCATCGCTTGCTGCAGTGCAGTATTCTGAATTTATAAATATCTGTTTGAGAACCAGGGCTTGATTGGGGACTAGCTGGCTGAAGCCTTGAGGTGCTGCTGGCAGATGATTAGAAGCAACTGTACAAAATGGCAGTCTCAATTCTTTCCCTCCTGGCATGAGGACATGAGACATTTGAGACACAGCGTCCTAAGGTCTCTGATACCCAAACACCTTTGGTCCAGGCTGCTCAAAACACAGCCACCTTCTAACTCAGCCAGGCTGCACCACAGCACACTTCCATCTCTCCTCTGACACCTCTTCTGACTTTATCAGCTTCTGAGTACAAACTGCAGCACCAAAATTCATGCCATTGGAGGGCCGTTGTGTCTTCCTTTAGGAGTAACTTAGGCTCCCATGTGGATTTGGGTTTACTTCCCATGCCAAAGCCATGCTGCCTTGGCTGCAGAGCCTGGGCACTCTTCTGTGCCTCAAAGCGGTACCTGTGAGCTGAGGGCAGAGTTTTGCCCCCAGCTTCTCATTTCATGGGTTACAGCCATCACTCAAATAGTGTCTAACAGCGGCCTTTGCAGGGATTTGAAGAGCTCCTTTCACTGACTACTTTCACTGCACGTGAGCAGAAGTGATTGTATCTGTCCAAAGAAGAAATAGGCATAGTTCTGGGCTTTATTTGTGGTTTGTTTTTTTTTTTTAATTGAGAGCACTTTGCAGCCTCTGCAGTCAAATGGCCTTTACAACACAAGCAGTAGCCCCCTGCATTGGTTCAGCAGTTGAGCTTTATAAACTACCTAAATGAAGTAGCCACGAGTGCTGCTCGCCAAGCGTGATTCCGTTAGGTCACGGAATAGAATGGACACCTTTTAGCCAACACAGCTGTTGCTAGGATCCCCACAAATTATCGTGTAATGTGGGAAACTTCTCTGCAGGCTTAGCAGTAGTCACCTGACTGGCACAGAGAGATGGCTTACCAAGGGGAAATTTTAAGTTGCCTCAGAAGTAATGTTAGTAACACCTCCTTCTCAGATTTAGGAACTCTGAGAATGTAAGTACAATATGCTAAAATAAGTGGTGAGAAAAAGGAATGTTCTGGCTTGATGGGAATAGATGATTTCCTCTAAGCGAGGAGGCAATATTCAAATGTAAACAGGTACTGTTTACTGCTCACCAATAGTTACCAGACTGGAGATGAGGACGGCGTTCAGCCCTGATTTAGTGTGGGAGCTCTCTGGAGAAGCTGATGACAATGGGTGATTTCTGACAAAGGCGTTACATAACAGAAGCTATTAAAAAAAAAACCCAACCAAAGATGCTGTGGCAATGGAAATACATGTTTTTTACTGATCTTGGCTATAGCTGGTTATGTGATCTTTTCCAATGACCTCTGGATGCTGTTTGTCCTTAAAGAAGATAGGCTAGGTCCACATTTCCCTCTTACAGCCAGTGTGGATCAAACTCCACACTAGAGCAGATGGGGACAGACTGAACGGTGCTTCAGTTTGTTCTTCTCTTTTATTATCATATCCTGAGTGCCTCCCTTAAACTGTTGTGAAGCCTAAAGAGATACTTTACAGAATATAATTACTGCAATACAAGTTTTGTCTTCCTGGGGAGTTCCTGTGAGGATTGACTTTTGAAAATAAATGGATTTATTTGTTGTTCAGTTGTCCGAGTGCTGTCAAACAGCACACAGCAAGGCACCCCCACGAGGGAAGAGCTGTCAGCCCCTTCTGCTGGTGCCTGCATCATCTCCCAGGAAATGGAGAGGGATATATGCAAAAAAAAAAAGAGCATCATAAAAGCTATGGCAGGAACGGATGCAGGATTGCTGCTGGAAGAGGTTTCACATCTTTGGGAAGGCTCTCGTGTGGCCTGTGCTTAGCAATCCCATCTGCAGGGACAGACCGTGCCAGTTCTGAGGGTGGAAGAGAACCTGGAGGTAGAGGAGGCCCAAGATCCTTCCCAGGACAACCCAAACTCCCTTCTAGGTGCAGGAGGCCGGGTTAGTTACTGCCAGGGAAAACACAGCACGGCCTTGTGCTTACGAGTCACAAGTGAATGAGAGAGTCGGTGCCAGAGGCCAGATTCTGACAATGAAATCTGGCCTCTGGGGCCACTTTTCTCACTGACAGCATTTATTAGCTGAGATGGCTCTGGGGAAGGATGCAGTGAATGAGGTACTCTGCTCTGCAGCTGGCATTAGCCATCAGTGGGTCACAGAGGCCAGAGAAGGATTTTAATCCAGCAAAAGCACTTCCTCGCTGTTGGAGGGCACAGACACAGCAACGGCACGGAGATGCCAATGGCTGATACTCCCTTTGAGCCTTGCCAGCCACGAGGATGGAGTGCAGCAGCTTGTCTGGCACAAAGGTGTAATTACACTGTGCTGCTTTTGGCTTTCCTAGACCACGGGAGTTTTTCTGGAGCAGTCTGTATAAAACAGGGCTATTTCTGCAGTATGAGAACAGCCCAGGAACACTGGGCTAGGATGTGGGGAGGTCTGGTTTGTGCTCACTGGGGCCATGCGTGTGTAAGTGTGACAGGGATCTGGTTCTCCCCATCTTCACTCTTCTTGTCCACCTTTCCTGAGGTGGGCCTGCAGAGCAGAAAGTCTCTAATGACTCTCAGACATTCCTCCTGCCGCTCCAAAGCCTTGCTTAGAGGCTCCCACACAAGGATAAAAATGTCTAAAATGCACATCTCAAAGTCTAGCCCCGCATCTTGCTACCAGAGCAGGACAGCCTTCTAATGGAAACTGGAGCTGGGAACAGAAAAAGTGATCTGTAAAATGATGCAGAAATCATAAAAGGAATTTGGTTATTCATGCAACATATCTGGAGAGACAGGGATTTTCAAGGCAGTTTGGGTGTCTCATTTGGCAGGCGTCTGTGGCTTCTAAATGTGGGCTGTCAGTGCAGTGTAAGAGGTCTCAAGCTGAGTAACTCGAGTTCCAGGGTGACCATTCTAACCTTTCGATACCAAATGCCAAAGTACTGCGGCAGATGCCAAAGGTGTTTCATGGGATGACTGGGATGGAGAGAGGATGTGACTTCATAAGGACACTGCCGTGAATTCTTTACTGAACATGAATAATTAAGAGGATTTTACCTTCGATTGTGGTTTTGCTAAAATAAACTAGTCTTTATGTCTTCCTAAAGCATTAGGTAATGCAATAGGAGCTCAAGATTGCAAACCCCATGGCCAAGCTTTCTCAGAGACTACGCCAATTTTACACAATATGCAGGAAATTACAGACTTTGTAAAACCATTGCAGTTTGGCTTTATTTGCCCACGGAGAATATACTGCATCCCCACTAGATATATCACTGTGCTGTGTGCCAGTCAGGACACTGAAGAAAACACACTTGGAGTGAACAAATGTGTGAGAAATATCCTAGTTTGATGTAAGTGACTGACAGGTGATTTGTCTTGAGACCAAAAGCAACCTCTAGAGCACCTGTCCATGCAGGCAATACTCCATAAGATTGAAAAGATGGAGAGGTTTAATGACTGTACATTGCAGGGACTCTCTTAGGTGGTAGAAGGGAACAATTCCAGTGAAAAAGATGTTCAGTGTTACAACAGGCAAGCTTCTCTCCCCTTCCATGGATAAAGGGGTAAAACTCTTTTTGGTCATCTTCTGTACTGCTCATTCTGGTCCTGCTTGGCTGCCTCCACTTCACTCTCTCTGCACAACCACACTGGGGTCGTGGGGGGCAACCCAACACCATCTTCTCCCACGAGAGAAGCTTACCCCAAGAACAGCACCAAAGGCACTCCAGACATGGGGAGTTAGGATCTGTAAGTACACATTCATATTCTGCAAAATGAAAACTGATTTGTGTGTAAGGTCTCCTGTGCTCAAGGAGTGATTTTGGCTTTGCTTCCTTTTCTGGTGTCTCAAAGCTAATGGGAAAAGAGATTATAGGCTCAAAAAGACCACCTGAGACAGAAGGTGGAAGCTTTTGTGGACAGGGATTGCTTTGCCCTTGGCGTGTGAAAGCAGAGCACACCCCCCACCAGGACATCTCCGTGTTGTTTGTTTGCCTACACAGAGTTGTGCCGTGTGTGGATGAAGGCCTTCTCCTGCTGCCTTCGTTCTGCTGATTCACCCCCATTTTATGGAAGGCAGCAGAAAGAGGATGAGGAGGAGAGAACTAAGTAAGGGAGTGGATGAAGAACAGCAGGATATTAGACTGCCTAGTGCTTCTGAATGTTTTGACTTCTTAACAACTGGGGGCTCTGCATTACCCACCTACCGTGAAAACTGGCTGTGCTCTCTCTTTTGTGTCATTGTCATTTCAAGGAAAAATGTACTTTGGAGTTTTTCCTTTCCAATCCATTGTAGCTGCCTGCCATGCAAGGTTGTGCACTTCATAGTCTGCTGAGCCTCCCAAATATGGCACCTCATTATCGTTACAGCCCCAACAGTGTTGTTTCCTACTGACGTGGCAGAAGAAATCCAAAGTTAGCAATTGTACTCTGTCTAGTGGCATCCAGAAATGTACAATCAACCTCTCCCCAATCCATGCGTTAGCATGGGTTCAGCCACATGCTGTCTTCCAGGCTGCAAGATTTTAGCAGCTGCAGGCTCCAGAGGTACTGACCAAACGAAATCACTCCCATCTGCACACCTTGCTGTCACCAGTTCTGTGCAGGAACAGAATGAATCTATTATTTTTCATAATGGTTCTTCTCTCCTTAAAGAACAAGCATTCATTTTACAATAGGAAATGACTCATTTTAAGCGTGTTAGCAGCAGTTTTGTTCCCCTCTGCCCAGCACTGCTACTGTAAATGAGCTGTAGTGCCCTTCAGTTGCTCCAACAGCCGAGCTAAAGTTCCAGCAATCTATTTGTCCCCTTTTAAGTAGGATGCAATGTACTGGCCTTGCATCCAGTTCAGATTTTAAGCAGAGAATATATGGTCTTTGAGTGAAAAGGGTGGTTGAATCAGGTCTCAGGAGGGTTTGGTTCCTGTTCCCTAATGAGCAACAGCAGAAGAGTGCTGTTTTTTCAAGGTCATAACAATACATTTTAACAACTCTCCCACTCATATTTTCGGATCTTCCTTTAGCACTTCTATTTTTCAGGTATGCTGCTATGAGAAAAGCTATTTATTCAGGTGTTGGAAATGCTCTCTTTAATCAGAAGCCTGTACTGTGATTGCAGAAGAATATACTAGGCAGTAGATGGCAGGAATCCAAAACGAGTCGGACACTTCCACAGTGCTGTGTGCTCTGTGTACACCTTCCTCTGCCTGCTTTGGTATTTACTGCTACTACACGCCACGTGGGTCGCCAGCAAACGTTGCTCCGTGTCCCCCTCACCGCTCAGGGTACCAACTGGGTCACAGCTGTGGGCACAGGGGTGGCAGCGCTCTCCAGGTCTCATTCCCCCACACAGCCTCGGAGTGGAGGCAATGCAGCTGGGCTGCTGCATGGTGATGGTCTCTTGGGTCAGGGGTGCTCAGCCCACCAACAGCACCTGCCTTGCCAGGATGATGACCCAGGCATGCACATCTCCCAGAGAGCCTCCTTATCCCAAGCTTTATACAGGGAGAAGGCTCCAGAAGGATCAGGTCTCCATCCTTTCGGCTGGCCTGGGACCACCCCGCAGTTTGCACAGGCTCAGTGCACCCATGTGTCAATCCAACGCCCTAGGAAGGATCTGCCTCGCTGTGCAAGGACAGCCAATCTGTCACCTGCTAGGGCAAGGTCCGTAGCTTGGACTCTCTTCACAGAGCGTCAAAGCAGTTAGGCACCCCTGCTGAGCTGACACGTTCCTCCAGGTCAGGACTGCAGCTTCTCTCCCTCTGCATGGAGCCCTGTGAATGCACCCTGTGCTTGGCTGGGCTTTGGATGACCCGGGTTGTCCCCATCTCCACGTCACCTTGTTCAGCAGCAGGTCTGACATGAACACTACCTGTTCACACCTTCCAGCTGGGAGCATCCAAGCATGTCCAGGCTGCTTTCCCAAGCTTGTGAAGTCCTGAATCTACATTTAGATCAGTGTGACCGGTTTAATGCAAAAGCCTAAAGCGCAAGTAAAAGAAACAGTTGTGTACCAGGCTCCTGAAGTTTGGAGTGGCACTTCCCTGGAGTCCTGCTGTGAGTCTGTTGCCTCCTGGAGATGCTGTAAAGGTGCTGTGCTTTGTGTCACTGGGATGCAACGATCCCTGAAGCCAATGCACATCCCAGGTAGGCAACTGACTGGGGAGCAAAATGGAACAGCAATCCCACTGGGATTGACTAAGAAAGCCAGATTTCACTCTGCCTCTCACACTGTCAGGAGGAGATGAGCCCTGGGAACCTGGATCAGGCCAGACTGTGATCTAGGAAATGCTGATGCTCTGTCCTTTCAGCAGCAATATGCTCCCTTCCTGATGGAAAAACGGACTGCATGCAAGGCAACTCCATTGCTGCTGCTCCTTCTAATGAAGCAGGAATCAAGGTCAGAGCCAGGTTTCTGCAGCAAGCAGTGCTACTTCTGTGCCTGACCTTCTTGGTTGTGTTCAGTGGCCCCACCACAGAAGGAGCTCTTTGGTGCAGCTGCTTTGTGCAGCTCTCACTGACAAAGGCAGAGACAGAGTGGTACCTGTTGCTCTTTGCTTTCTCACCTTTACCAGCCTCCTCTTGGACTGAATCAGAGCAATTTATTCCCTCCCCCACATCCAACACCATCCCCTCTCTAGCATTTTCTCTCACTAAAGCAAGAAACATTTCCATTAAGACTTTTTGCAGCCCCTCTCTTGCCTCCCAGCTAACTGCAGGTACTTCAGAGGTTCTCTCTGACAGACAAGGGGAATGCAGGGTTAGCAGAGCAGGGGCTGCAGAACGGCTCCATAAATGAGAAACCTTCCCCTCTGAATGGGAGAAGACCCCACCTCAGGGCCTCTGCCTCATGCTGCTCCCCACCGCTGCACTGGCATTTTCTCCTTGTTCCCTGCAGCCTGATCCTGAGACACCCCACTCCTGCCAGCAGGACCACGTACTTGTGGGACACCTTTGCATGCCTGCACTCGAAACAAGTTTCAAAAACCTGTCTCTGTCTTATCAGCCTCTGCTTAAAATGAAAAGAAGCAGCCTCCTGGCCCAGGTGCCCAAAGGCACGATGACCCCTGGCAGAGCTGCAGCCAGCTCGGGTGCAGCACCAGCCACACAGGGTCAGTGGGCAGTGGGGCTCTGTGGGTGCCTCTCTGTAGGGTCCAGCCTGTCCCTTCCCTCTGTGTGCTACTGCCAGAGCAGGGCTGAAGGGAGTTTGCTTTGCGCTCTCTCCTCTCTGCTATCTACAGACTTTCTGGTGGCTGGTTGAACAGAGGGAGAAGGAGCCACTGCTGAGAGCCGGGTCTGCTGAGGTGCCTGGGTTATACAGGGGTGGGAGGGGGAGGATGTTTCTGCTGCACACACTGTCAGGCCTGGCATCGCTTGGCCTCAATGTGGAGTTGTTGAGTTAGTGAAATTTCCTTCAGATGCTACAGCAGAAAAGGTGGAAACAGTTAACTGGCTTTTCTTCTCATCAGTCTTTCTCCAAGATTTGTGGCAAGGAGTTAACTCTGCATATCAGCAAAACACTGCACTAGTGCTGTATTTGAGGACAGATCCTAGACAGGGTTTCTCTTAAAATTCTTGGCACCACACAGAGCTAATTAAGATCCCACATAGTTCAGGACTCTTTCTCTAACAGCCAATAAAGCCTGCTACCTTTACAAATTTCTAATGTCAAAAAACTGAAGAGCAGCTTCAAATTAAAACATGAAAAGCTCTTTTTAACACTGCTCTCGCCCTGTACCCCATCCTCAACGAAGCTTGGCTGTGTGAGCCTTCCCCTAAGCACATCCAGCTTGTTCTCATCTCTGTGCAGTCTCATGAATTTCTCATGCACTCAGCACACTGTGCATTTACTCAGCACACTGTGCATTTACTCAGCACACTGTACATGTGCAGTGAGTCCAGGTGTCAGTGCCAGTGCTCTGGACACATCCACACCTGATGTAAGCCCACGGAACTCAGCAGTGCTGCACCACCATGCGCTTTGGCTAGTTCTGTTAAGCACTGGCACTGGTGCCACTGCTCTAATCAACTGATGTCTGATCCCTTGAGAAATGCATGAGACCACTGCTAATTTGGACTGTGTCTGACTTTAACCATGTTCTTAGAATGACAGTGTTAGGTCTGTAATTACAATGCAGTATCCCCAGGGAGCTGGTGCAAGTATGTGCAGAACGTTCATTAAATGACTTTTCTTGTCAGTGCACGCAAGACTTTCCCCCGTTTCAGAGAAGCACAAAGGCAAGCTTAGCCACAGAGTGCTTCATGACAACTTCTTCACCTCATAATCCTGAGAGGGTCTTGCTCAGTTTCTAGGGCACTGATGTTGAAGTCAGAGCCTCTCATTACTATGGAATCTAAGCAGCCCCTAAGGAATTAACGAAGGGGAAACTTCCTCCTATCCCTGCTGGCTGAGTCTCTTCGGGTCAGGGCTGAGACTCACCAGTGTTTTGGAGCACAGACACTTGCCTGTGCTCTGCATCCTCTGTGGGTAAATACAGGACTTAACTTTCCAGTTCTCTGAACTATTAGCCAATCTTCAAATTTTAATTGTGAGACAGAAAGGGGGGGGAAAAAACCCCAAACCAAACCAACACAAAGCACATCAATTCCTACGGAGAGTGTTATTGCATGCATGCCACTCAGAGGCAGGCTTCTCTTCATGTCTGATTAAAAATTTTTCTATGAAAAAATTGCTTGAAGAAGGAATTAAGGTGAACAAACATTTGGAAACTATGGACTATTACCTATCATCACTGCTTGCCATTCCACATGCCACTTAAAATGAGTAGCTCTACACAGACAAAACCAAACTCTCCTGTATCACACCCTTAAAACACCAATTCACCTTGGTGCATCAGAAGGCTCTCACTTTTTCCCCAACTCATTCTACCTGTCCTTGGGATCACTCTAAGTCACTGTCAGGCTGGAGGTGTTAAGCCAGTGAGCAAGCCACGCTGTTTGCCAACCCCAGCTGTGCTGGGATGGCAGTGCTGCCCACTGTAACTACAGCAGCTCCTCTCCATCCTGCGTGCTGAGGCATCTCACTGGCAGCCACAGGCAGCCCCCTCCAGGAGGAAGCACCTGCTCAGTCCTTGTCTCGGCTGAGACAGTACTGCCAATGTGATGCTCGTGTGGCATCTGCACGTTTGGAGCTGTGTGCTGGCAGTGGTGCCCCACAGGTGTTCACATCCAAGCTTGGGACATCCTTTCCTTCCTTATTTGGACTGTCTCAGCTTTTCTCGTTCCAAGCATCTCTATAATGTCTTTGTCCCCCTTTTAAGCAGGAAATTTTGCTCAGGGTTATACACTCTGGAGACTGGTCCCTGCCAGCTGGGACTTTCTTCCAAGTACCTGTACCAGGGGTCTCAGTGTCAGCATTGCCATTGCCTTTGCTGCACGCTGACCTCAAGACTGGACTTTCTACCTACTGTCCTGCTCCACCAGCCACAAGGACAGGCTCACGAGTATGACAGCTGTCTGCTAAGCTTCTGACAGCATGCTCCTTCCCCAGTCAAGTTCCGTAGTGGTGGTGTGTTGCTTCCTATAGCCAGCCCTGCCCCACAGAGTCGGGTGGGGATTTGCACCAGAAAAACTCGGCAGCTACACTTGTGCTGGCCCGGCAGGAGATCGGTGGGGACACGGCCGCCTGGGTACCGCTCTGGTACTCACATGGCCAAAACGACAATGGCAGAAACTTCACGACAGGCTGACTCTGTTCGTCAAGTTCAAAGTCAGGGTGCCCGAAGCCGGGTAGGAGGGCGAGGGCAGGCAGGGACAAACCCTGGCGAGGGAGGCAGCACCGGGACGGCAGCGCGCCGGGCGGGGAGATGCTGTCCGGGGGATGCTGCTGTCCGGGAGATGCTGCTGTCCGAACCGCCCGCGCTTATCCCGCCGAGCACGCGGAGCCAGCGCGCCCGGGGCATCCCGAGGACACCGCGGGCGCTCCCCCCGCCCCGCCCCGCACAGCGGGCAGGAGCCGCTCCGGCGGGCGCTGCCGGGGCCCCGCAGCCTCGCCCGTCCCGCGGCACTCACCCGGCAGCCCGAGGCAGAGCAGCAGGCTGTAGTAGACGACGGGTGCGTATCCCAAGCCGCAGCCATAGCGGTGGTGCGCCAGGAGCGAGCCGTTGTGGAGGTGGAGGTGGCTGTGCTCCATGGACCCGCTGTCCCCGCTGCCGGCGCTCGCTCCGCCGCACGGGCCGCCCCTCGCACGCTCGGCGGCGGCGGCGAGCGCGGCGCGGCCCCGCGGCGGGCGGCGGC